>NC_054059.1:8690833-9001250 GCF_017639655.2 Falco naumanni
AACCTGCCCAGCTTTATAAACACCCCTAGTTTCAGTCATCTGAACAGGTTAGTGCCCCTTTCCAAGTAGTGTGGGAAGCAATATGCCAAACCGGACTACGTGAAAAAAGGTTGATGCTTCTCATCTCTTTATCCCGGTAACTCAGGAAGACTAGATGTACGTTAAGCAAGTGAATAAATACTCTAGAAGTGTTGCCTGATCAGGTAAATCTGAAAACATTAAAAACATTATGGAAAAAGCAGAATTTTATTAGAAGGCATTTTAAAACAATTACTTCATCCCCGATCTATTTTTACTTAAATAAAAAAAGACTGATCTTTGATTTTCAGAACAGAGTTGAGCACCCTACAATCATCCAAATTACCACTGACCCTCTAAAAGAGAACAACTTTAAGGCAGTCTTAAAGTCATCTATCTTCTCATCCGCCAAGAATAAAAAGTTTCATAGCAACCTAACAGAACATGTTTACAGACATGTGTAGTTGATTATTGTGCATTAATGCTTTGGCCTGCTTCATCTTTATTTGTTCCAAGCAGTCAGGAAAGAAGTATTTCAGATTTCAGTATCTGCAATTAATCATGTTTTTGTCTTAATTTAACTTCAAAAATGAGATACTCAAACAATATCACATCTCCTGTAATGTTAACACACCACCCAAGGCTCCAACTCTGAGTAATTTCACATAACTCTGCAAGAGCCCGCATTGGACTATGAGTGGTTTAAGTAGTACTGCTGGTGATTTAGTCAAAGGAGAGTGTTTTGTTCTGTTTTTAAGATACTTTTACATCACTTGCATTAAAAAAAGCATCTTAAAATATGTCAGTACTGAGTAGTATTAACAACATACCTGGGACGCATTTTATTTGTCCCCATGATCACATTAACTTCCATTTTAAACATCCATTAGAAGGCAAATACGAATCAAACAAGCCAAGTATGTTCTATCCTCAACTGCAACCATGGATGCACGTGGAGACAAAGAACCAGAAAGAAAAGGCAGTCCCAGCAGATTAGCTGCTTTGCCACTCACTGGAGACTTCATGTAGAAAATTCAAATAGAAATGACAGATTTCCAATCAATCTTGTCTTTAATGACCTGTTCTAATCCTAGAATATAGAGGATTTTTCACAGATTTACATCTACAAAAGTCTACCAATTCTACTGCTTAGCATAATTTAACACAATGGATCCAGCATTCATACTTTTAGTCCCACAATCCCTTTTAAGCTCTGGTTTACAACTGGTGACACTGGCTACCTTCCTTTTCTCTGATACTATGTGAGAGGGCAGGCACCACAGCAAGTAGTTTGGTAAATTCACACTCAGCTCTTTTAGAGCTCCTGGTTGAACACAAAAACATTTTAGTAATTTCTCATTAATTTTAATCAATTTGTTCTACCACTTTGTTTATTAACATCCCAGCCACAGTTTTCCAGCGTTAAAAAAAGGGTGTGTAATGGGCACTGTTCCTCTATAGTTAGTACCAGTAAAAACACATTAACTTTCCAACTGAACATACAAATTTCAAATGACGGGCGAGTTTCTTCCCGTTTCATTTGTTTACAGGAGTCTTAACTAAGCTTCAATTTGGAGGGGGTGAGGGGGGAAATCACTTGCACAAAACAAAAATGTATCCTTCTGAAGCACTAATCACCACAGTATTGCCCAAAGAAAAGGACACCTGTTCTCACAGGTAGCTGATAAGAACAGAAATTCCACACCAGTTTATCATTTATTCCATTGAAATAACACACATTTCTGCAGAATACTTCAAGTAAATTGCAAATTAAGAACAGCTGAAGGGTAAGTTTTCCTTTTAAGTTTCCCCCAGTCACTAATTCCAAAGCATTCACACATTTGAAAAGACATGAATATCTGAACTAGCAGTTCTAGCTCAGTGTTCTCAACACATCATTCTTACTCAAAACCATGCAGTTTTCTTCCAAGAACTCTACAGTTCCAAACCGCACTTTCACCTCCTCTTCCACAAGATACTCTTACAACAACAGCATGTTTACTGCTTTTTCATTTAATCCTTAATCTCAAAAGACCTTAAACAATATCAGAGTCAGCAGAACTCCTGAAGTACAAAGAAAATGTTACCATGGACAGGGAGCAACCTCCTCAATTATGTGCAAATTCTTATAATCTGCACAGTTACTGAATTGAAGGTTTGGAAGGAAAGGAAACTTGCTTTCTGGTAAAAGTAAATTCTTAAAGTTGTTCACAGCATAAACATAACATTAAGCATTTACTCAATTCTCAGTGTTACATATAAACCTATAAATGAGGGAGCACCCAAGTAAACTTGTTTATAAACAACAGTTCCCTTTTCACAAAGCAAGTAGAGAAAACTTGCCATTTGGCCCTCTTCCCCACTTCAGATTTCCTGTCATTTGTGACACACTACCATCCCACCAAAAGCTAAAGAATAAACCAGAAGTATTAAAATATATTATCTAATTATCTCCCTTTCTCAGGGAGGAAGTGGAAACAGAAGGTATCAAGCAAGGTTAATGCAAAGCCTTGGCATAACTTTGAATGCTGGTAAGATTGCATGTCATTTGATCTTTCCATGATGAAAAAGCCGCCAAGGAATAGTATAAGCAGGAGGAAGATCAGATTCTTTTCAGGTACACAGTGACAGGCAAAAAAATTACACCAAAAGTGGAAACTGATTATGTGAGGGGAAAAAAACTCACTGTGACAACAGTCAAATGCTGGAACAAGCTGCCCAGAGAGGTTGTACAAGCTCCTTCCTTGGACATACTCAAAACTTACCTGGACAAGGCCACAAACAACCTAAACTGGCTCTATGCTGAGTACTAGTTTGGACCAGATGACCTTCAAGGTCTTTCCCTTCCAACCCTTATTAATCTGTGATTTGTTAACAGCCCCGAGCAGGGTTACGTGCTGACTGCCCAAACTCTTTATGTCTGTACCTGTCCTGTTGATGAAAGCATTTCATGACATTGATAAAATAGTAGTGATTCAGCTCCACACTGCTCAAAAAAAAAATTCCACAAGTAGCTCACATCAAAGTGGCAGATTTCCTCACCAGAATTTCTTTTTACTGATGACTATGCAGGTAGGCCCACTCCACACCAAATTCCTTCTGATCATCTGGCTCATATACTCAGTTGTATCAGCCTAAAGAAAAAAGCACGATGCCTAACTGCACCAAGGCATCCAAGTGTTCCTCCAGCTATGATTAATAACATTCCTTGCTCAACCACAAAAAAACTGCCTTGTGAGAAGCACACTTGCAGTAAACCGTAACTGATTATAAAGTTAGACATGCGAAGCCATACCAGATGACAGAACGCTTACTTGCAAAAAATATGCCCTAAAATTGACATCTACCAAACACTTATATGTGGGTATAACCAAGGGATACGATATCAGCCTTAATTAAGAGGTTTAGGTTAGTTCTATGCATTTTCACACTATCTGCAACATCACATGACGTGACAAGAGATCCAACAGGAAAATACATCAGAGTTACCAAAGCTAAGTATTACATGCTAATGAAAGTTCTGCTGTAGTAGGCTGGGTATACCATGTGGATGACAAACAGGAATAACCAAAAATTTGTCAAATACAAGGCACCCGCTCCCTCACTCCTCAGTATCAGTAGTGTAGAAATACTTTATAGTAAATTTGGAAGAATGCCGAGTCTACCCTAAATTGTGAAGCAACCATTCTCAACACAACAGCAAGGATTTAATGCTGCTATAGAAATACTCAGGAACAAAGCGCTGAATGACCAGTAATCTACAGCAATGAAAAACATCTTACGAATCTCACTTGTAACCATGCCTGTCCCTTTACAATGCAGAGCATGTGCATAAGAAAAAGCAATTAACTGATCTACATATGGTGCTTCCACACAAGTGTGAAAACTCCTTGCCAAGTTTTGAGGATTTAATGTTTCTACAAATTAAAGAGAAAGGAGATGTTTTATAATAAATTACTAGCATCTTATGTCAGCCTGGAAGATGGCTCTGAATGAAGTTAAATTACGATTAACCTGTTCCTCAAAATGCTTCTGCTGCAAAGCTGTTTATACAATTGACTGGACTTGGATCATAATCTTGACCTTTCTGACGCTTTAGCACGTTACTTCCAAGAAAACTCAATCTTTTACTCCCTGTAATAAGGTCTGTAGAACCTTCTTAAACTGAAGTAGTGATAATTACCACACTCTTATCACCAAACTCAGAGGTTAAAAAAAAGAAACAACAGCGTACGTACTAAATTAGTCCCACTTGATGAGTACAAATGGAAACAGGGGGCATACTGATCACAGGATTAACCAAAGAAATCGAGAATCACTAAATTTCATCGAAGGAATAGTAAAGGCACGAAGACTGCTATCTGGAACAAGGTACACAAACTGCTTGCAGACTTAGTATTAATACAGACTGCAAGTACTAGTTATGCTCATTGATTCCACCTTGTGTCTTTATATATATATAAAGTTTCATCCTCCTTGACATTATATTACTAAAATATTACTTTTACATGTTTCACTGCAAGTATTTTCTGAAGTGGAAAATTCCTTTTTTATGAAGTTCAGCAACACATAATTTTGTGCCCAGCAATGTATCTTGAAATATCTTTAAAACATGTTAGAACAGTTTTCTTAAGCTCTGTACTGAGTATCAAGTTCTATATTAAAAAGCATATCCCTTACCTCTCCTTCAAACAGGTTTACAACATACAATAAAAAGAAACCTAATAAATATCAGTAAGTCCCAAATAAATAAAATATTGTTTTCACACCAGGCACACCAAAACTGAAATAAAATCTATTTAGCTCTGACAGACTTATTTATACCAATATCCCCCAATATGGTAAAAGGGCATACCACACTGCATCAAGTTCTTAATTTTTCTTGTCTTCTAACTGTAAATCTTAAGAAAAGAATTGGCTATTTAAGATGAAAATGAACAAAATGTACTATTGTGTAATGAGTCTGGAATACATTCTCCAGATGTTACTGTTCAAAGCCATTTCTATAAATCAGAACAAAATCCAGATCTTGCCAAACTTCTCTGGAAGAACCAGACAAGCAAGCTGTAGAATTCTCTGCTTAAATCCATCCACAAAGAAACCAGGATAACCAAACTCCAGACTACTTGGGTCTTATTCAATCTATACACAACTAGTCATTTTTAACTCCAAATACAACATTCCGCTCTCAGTTTAAGTCTGTCATGTCAAAAATTCTGAACTATGTCGTTCTACCATATACAATATGGTAGGAAGGACCAGCATCTACACAAAAGAGGAAGCACGGTGCTTCAACAAGCTTGCAGTTTGTTCTGAAGCATGAAGCTAACATTTTCCATCTGCTTATACAATAACCCCCTAACACTTACTTCTTATGCTACTTGAGGCTGAGTTTTTCTTCTCCCTATAACAGCATATTGCTATGTTCTAAAACCATGCAAAAGACCCCATGATTACCGATTAAAAAAGCTCACAGAAAAAAAACCCAGATTGTCTCCCACCTGTTGAAGTAATGCCCAACCACTAATAGCTTCTGGGAGGCACAAAACACTACCTTAATATACTGCATTACAGGCCTCAACCAGCACATCCAAACTGCGCCTTCACACTGTAACACTTGGCAACATGAGAGCAGACCCAGAACCTCCATTGACAGATCTCTGCTCCCTTGCCAGTAACATGCTGTGAAGTCTCCACAATAAACAATGTCCTGAAATCACTGACAAAAAAAAAAAAGACTTACAATATAAGCATTATAAAGTATTTTATGGATTTTGGAGGCACATTATTGGATTATTATTTTTTTTTCAAAACCACAATATCTACCTCTATTAGTTCAGCTTCAAAAGGTTCTCCCGTTATTTCATGCTACTAAAAGCCATCAGGACATTTAAGCAATTTTTGTAAGCATACCAATCTTTGGCCAAGAAACTTCACCTAATACCATTACAACCTGGAAACAACCTTATCTTCTCACCCATGTTTTTCTCCATAGGTATTTCACTTACACACAGAAATTGCATTCAGGTTTCTAGAGCTCAAGCTCATAAAATACTGTGTTCAAGTAAACACTTTTCTTCAAAGAATGACTAGCACAATTTTAGAAAGGCTGGGGTCCCTTGGGCATGGCTAGGTACAGCCATCTCCTGGCCAAATAAACAAAAACTCCTGAATTATTTTACTGGCCTATCAGCAAACAACATTTACTGAGAAAGAAGAGTCCCCTGAAAACTCACACAGGTGTTTACACCTTAGACAAAAGCTCTACAGAACAGCACCCAGGGATTATAACGGATCAGACATTGTAAATAAACATTATTGCTGCAAGACAAGCTAGTATTATCATGAGATGTGTCAACAGGAAGGTGTAAGCAACCAGGTTTTACTCAGTAAGGCCCAAAGTACCCAGTTTTGGATGGAATATGTTCTTCAGTTGCAGCAACCAGAGTCCAGAGAAAACTAATCAGTAAGAAAAAGCTTCAACCATAAAAATAATCCTGCACCTGGACTGTGACTGTGTGTGTAGGGAAGCCAGAGAATCTCCATCACTGAAGGCTAAGAACAGCCTTTGCCAGCTGATCTATCCCAAAACATACCCTGTACTTCAGGGATCTAATTCTGTAAAGGCAGGCAGAAAGTAGAGGAAAACAAATATGGAAGCAATAAATAAAATCATTTTTAAAGCATCCAGCTGATTGCTAATGTTGCTAGGTCATCCCGACATAAGGATGTTATTTTCTTGCTATAACTGTGGTTTCATATGCAGTTCAGTCACTTGCTTTTTGATGTGTTTGAAATTTTCCACAGCGGAAATCTTTGATTCAACTCCCCACACCCTCACGTGATTTAACACAAGTATTATTTCTTCTCCTGATTTTCCTTTTTTTCTGTGATTTTCCAATTTGCAAGAAAATAACCTGGACCAATTGAACAGACAATAATCACTGCCTACAATCTGTTCCCCATCTATTTCACATTTTTGGTTTTGAAGAAAAAAACCTACCGACTTTATCTACACTTCTAGCTGCATCAAAATAATAAAGCATAGGAAAGTTTATTTATAAAACAAGTCTGTACACTTGAAAAGAAGAGGGCAAGAAAATAATTAAATGTTAAGTTATATGTACTTATTGCACCCTTTTATTCCATGTAAGGTAATTATTTTAGCTATGAAAAATGAGTGAGGAGGAAAAGTTGCAGCTGTTTACTCCTCATTTACTACGCCTGCATGTATGAATGTCCATAGCCATGTATGTAGTTCACAATTACCTGAAAGGAAACTATCCCAGACTGATTTTGTTTTACCCTACACATAGGGGTGACACATGTTACTGAGCCTCCTTTTATCAAGTGTCCACCTGGAAAAGCAGCAAGTACTGGCTGCACAGCAGTACAATAGACAGGACTTGGGGACTAAAATGTGCCACAAACTGACAGTCAATACCACACTGCTAATAAAGGCAGCAAACATCGCCCCAGGATGTATTAGCAATGTTACACGGAAGCTTTATGATTTTTGTTCTGACTTTGTATGAGAGTACCGTAAGTTGCTGTGGGCAGAACATATCTGTAAGCACTGACAAACAAAAAAGAGAACAGCAATAACAGAGATCAATAAAAGAAACTAGAACAAACAGAAATAAAACCCACAAGTGAAAGACCCTTCAAACAGTGATGGGACATAAACCCAGAAAGGAACAAACCTATCTTCCTCTTATCCACTCTGCTATCACACTGAGAATCCCGAACAGTGACAAATCACAAGCAAAAGACAAATTCATTCCAAAACATTCCAAAAGAACTGCTGACAAAACCATTACTGCTACATCTCCACAGAGGTCAGCTTTGAGACCTCAGTCAGCTCTTTTGGGATTAAATTCAGAACTCCTGAGGGACAGAACTGATGCCAAGTCTCTTCTACTCTGGGAGACACCACAGTGGCATCCTCCAGGAACTGATAGGATCTTTGAAATAAAAATTCCCATTCAAAGTATTCACATTCTACCCATATTTCCAAATGGCTGCGAGTGAATTAAAACAACATTATTCAATAATTCCCTACTGAAAAGTAACAAACTCACTCATGCTACTCTTTACATCTG
Organism: Falco naumanni; assembly: GCF_017639655.2. Classification (NCBI taxonomy): domain Eukaryota; kingdom Metazoa; phylum Chordata; class Aves; order Falconiformes; family Falconidae; genus Falco; species Falco naumanni. The sequence continues at coordinate 8,698,954 of NC_054059.1, forward strand.
AGAAAAATTTCCAATAGGTCAAACACTTAAAAGGTACTCTAACTGGGCATCCAAATAGTAGGAATGTAACTTAAGCAGTCATCTACACTCCCTTGATGGCAAATAGAAAGACACACCACAGAAAATATAGGTTGCTGTATGATAGGGGATCGAGTGCACCCTCAGTAAGTTTGCAGATGACACCTAGTTGGGGGGGAGCACTGATCTGCTTGAGGGCAGGAAGGCTCTGCAGGGGGGTCTGGACAGGCTGGATCGATGGGCCAAGGCCAGTTCTGTGAGGTTCAACAAGAAGAGCTGGGTCCTGCACTTGGGTGACCACAACCCCACACAGCGCTACAGGCTTGGGGAAGAGCGGCTGGAAAGCTGCCTGGTGGGAAAGGACCTGGGGGTGCTGGTCAACACCCACCTGAACATGAGCCATCGGTGTGCCCAGGAGGGCAACAGCATCCTGGCTTGTATCAGCAACAGTGTGGCCAGCAGGACCAGGGAAGGGATTATCCCCCTTGGCACTGGTGAAGCCAAGATGAATTCTAGAAACATAATACTTGAACTAAACCTTCCCTTACTAAGGATCACATTTTGTTCTGATTCCATATTCAAAATCTGTTTATGGATTCACTGCATCCATACCCAACTCATAGCTGGCTTTCCAGAAGACTGATGATACTACTGAGACTTTTCAAACTTCTTTAAAGACTTCTTCCAATAACAATCACAGCAGTGATTCTTTGAACTTTTAAAATCCTCCAGCACCCTTTGCCTCATGCAACTTCTGGAGATGCAATATCTTCAGTAACAGTGCTTATCATTTCTATAATTCACCGTTAACTTGCTTAACACTGAATTAATTTATATGTGAAGGTGTTTTACATGATTTGTTTCAGAATTTCACTAGCTACCTGTTTTCAGGTCATCACACTGGAATCATCTTATTCTCTAGAGGCAAAAGATCACCAGTACTTTCATTTTTAATCTAATGTGTGAGAGCACTCCCTACAAGCAAGCTCTCATTCCCCTAATTATCTCCTTCTCCTATGCAAATTCACCATTCACAGAAAGTCCCATCTTAGAGGTACTACTCTAATACTCCTTCCTTGCCTCACACAACTCCAGAAACACATTTTCTCTTCACATCATTCTTTCATTCAAGCACTGATCAAATGTGATTGCACTTAACCTGCTGGTTCCTAAAGCTGCTGTGACCCTCTGTGAGTTGATCATCAGGAAAATGGGGTTTTCCACATTTTCATCTGCTGACTCACTGTCTTCCAACTTCCTTAATCTAGGTGGATAATTCAAGGCTACCTTCAGGGGACTACACTATTTTTTACTCCAGTTTTTCCGGATACATTAAGAGGAACATGAAATGCACTAATGAGCTCTAATTAGACATCACATATACCAGGGAAAGTGTCCCTAAAGTGAACTGCAATCTGCTTAGTTAAAGCAAGACATAAGGATCAAACACTACTTCTGTTCTAAGGGGAAACTGCTAGTTCCCTGGCTATCCAAACTTGCATGAAATCTTAACAACAAGAAAAACTAAATTCTGGTCCTTCACATTTCCTTACTAGGTCAACTTTCTTCTCTATAGTGCAATTTTTTTGGCAAGCATAACTTCCTAGCTTTTGAGCTAAACGTAACTCCACTGAAATGTATTAGCCAAACACATTCAAATGCGTGCATCTGTGTGAGACATCTGCATGTAACTAACAAGACCTATGAACAGCTGTAGTATTAGAAAGCCTGTACATAAATATTTGTTAAAACAAAGACACAAATTACTAAAGATTATTACTTTGAGATGACAACAAACATGGGCAATAACTCAATCTCAGATGCCAATTTTTGTAATTTATTCATTTCTTCCAATTCTTCTGGTTTGGTTTCTACCACCTACCCAAATCTCATCTATTAAAGTGACCACAAAAAAAACCCTCAGTGTCCCCAAAGCACTGCTATGGGGAAAGACCTGCCAAACCAATCTTACATCTTTTGGATTCCAAGTTCTGTGCAAGAACGGATCCTATTCCACATGTTCAGAATATCAAGCTTTGAAATAGTCAGAATGCTCTTGATCCTTACCCTCGCTAAGGATAGACTTTTGACATGACAGTACGTGCACATTAGAGCCTCCCTTCAAGTGTAGACCAGAACGGTATTAAAGACAAATCTCTACTGAGTCTGGTGACTACACAGAGGCACCTCTAGATAAGGAAGCCCTCAAGCTGGAAGTGTTTGCAGGATGGCAGAGAGTATATAATACATTTATTGACTTCCCCTGTTTATACAATCTCAAAATCTTCATTTTTTGACCACAGTAGGTTAGATAGGTCTTTTTTTGGAGTTACTCAAAACAAAAACCTGCTCTGGCATTCTTCTGAGTAGCCTTCCTTGTCAATCACTATTTCTGCTATTTTTCTCAGCCTTTAATTCTGTCTGCTTTCTCCATTTCTACCTTACCCTGTTTTTTCCTCCCATTTCTTTACTTCCTATCATCCAATTCCTACCTCTGATCTCCCCTGTATTTGTATTGTGGATGATACTGATCTTTACATGCTGCAACTTTATTTCATACTTCAGGCAGAGCAACAGGACACTTATTCAACCTCCAAGATTACTGTTTCAAATCCATCTGCAGACTTGAAGACAAATGTATAGCTATTCCACTCAGATAGCATTTTCTTCAAAAGATCAAAATAATAATGTACGTCCCTTTAAAAAATAGAACAAAAAATAAAAAAATGTTTGTAGATATCACCTATGTTACAAAAATACAGTAGGCAGGGAAACAGACTACCAGTCATGCAGTTTACACCTTTGCTCTAGAGACATGAAACATCTCCAGAGAGCAGGACTACGGAACAGCAGATATCCATTACTTCAGAAATGATACCCTACAGGTTAGAGTATGTAACCTCTGCAAAACAGTAACAATCTTGAACCTGGCAGGGGCTGATGGGGAAGGAGACAAGGACTAAAACAAGAATATGCCTTCCAGTGTGCAAGACCAGAAGGAAGGGACAAAGGATAAAACTGTACAAGACTTGCTTCCCTCGTCTGAAAGGAACTCTCCATACAAAAATTTCAGACAGTGTACTCATCTTCAGGATGGAGGATTATACAGCAGCAGATTTCTAAGCATGAAGTTCATGCAAAACATTAACACCAACAGAAAGATCATGAGCAGCAAAGCTATGCCAGAAAACTGGAATTGCCTATTCCAGATGTTGACTTAAGATTTACAGGAACAAACATACTATCCCAAGTCATAGCTATCATGGGAAAAAAACTTGCATATACTGACCTGTTTACATATGATTCCTCAATTAAACATCTTCAAACATAATTCTTTGTAGCATGTCAAAAATTCATCCAATCAAAAATTAGGATTTATTTCCTTACAAAGTCAACAAGCTTGCCTTCTTTCACTTAGGCCTCTAGCTGTGTTTATATTACAACGTTACTCTAAACTCGGGCTTAAATTGCTTTCCTGGCAAAAAAAGGTTTTAGATTTGATGACAGATTTATTCTAAAAGCAAATCTCTATCTCTCCAGAGAGGCTTCAGTAACAGTCTGGATAGTAACCAACATCTGTATAGTACAACTACTGAGTACTGATATACCAAATTCTCCCTACTGTAACATTAGGTGATATTTAGACCTTGACCTCGAAGAAAGTGCTAAAAAAGGAGCTATCAATTTGTATCAGAATAACAACTTGCAGGCATAGACTGCCACCTAGTGATTTTGATTAGCTACAGGAAAAAAAAACACCCAAACAAAAAAAGCCAAGCCTCCCTCTTCCAGGAAAGGAGAAAAAAAAATAATAATTCCTTCATATTTTACATCCACATATAGAAAGAACCTCGAATTACATCTCTTGTGTATCTTACTAGTCTGTTGATGGCAAGCGCAGGAGGGGAGTGGGGAGAGTCAGAAAATATATGTAATCTTCCCCATGCAGGTAAGATCCATGAGGTTCCTTGTTTATCAGTTCTGTCTGAAGTTCCTCCTTATTTTACGTGGACTGTAGCCTTTGCATAAAACAAGCACTGCACCCAGAATTTAATCTCTAAGACAGCACTGACAGAGAGCCACACCCCTCTTGAAATTTTTGATTCCTTCAATTTTTGCACTTTCACTCTTTCCTGCTTCTCCCTCAGCATTTTAACTATACTTTTAGTACATCCTCTAGTTCATCTTTGCCATTCCCACTTCAGCCACTGCCTGTTTTCTACAGGATTTCACTGTTAGTGAGGAAAGAAGCCAAGTTACCCGTGTCATCTTACCTGCCTTACAAAGTTAAATTATCATTATATGAATGACTCCTAAATTAATCTTATCTTTAGACTTTTCTTTCTGTCCAAACTTGTATTTCAGATATTGCCTTCATTTACTTACAGGCACTTCATCAGCATAAAGAACTCTGTTTCTCCTGTCATGTCTCCTCCACCTCCTTCCTTCTCTCAATCACTATCAACATCTTCAGTTCACTTCTCACCTAGACCTAAATCTCAAAACCTGTAAAACAAATGTATCTTGGGAATCTCTATAATGAATCTGGAAGACAAACTTTTTTTAGGTAGGAAACAGCAAAAAGCTTTTCAAATCTCTCCTCTCCTAGCTAACACACTTTTCCTCTAACAAGTACAATCTTCGCAGTGCTCGGAATGAATGTGAAGAGATAGTTTCCTACCTTATTAATTTGATCTCACCAGCACTTCACATACCCACCCACTTTATTTTACAATCAAACAAAACAAGAGCACTATGTAGTTTTTCCTTATCCAGCCTATCCTCTTAGGCACCCTAAAGAGGTCAGTGCCCTTTCTGACCAAATGGCGATAGGAGCCTTCATTAACCCTTCAGTCTTCATGTAAGTACTTCCACAATGTCTCATGTTGCCTCTCATGCTTTAAAGGAGCTCTTTTCAAATGTTCTGAAGGCACATCATAGCTTCCTCAAATAACTCACGGTCTTTATTATACCCATAAATCTGATTCTTGGTAGACCGCTGATGTGCTGTGACCGTTGTTTATCACACTAACGCTGTGTGCATAGCTCTTTGCACTCCCTCAACAGTATCCCCTGCACTCTGGGGCAGGGACTAACACACAGTCTTTGAACAGCACTGGCACTTCTGAATACACCATCAATAAAACGCTACTAAAAGAACTAAATAATGTCTTTCCTTCATTCCACTATTTTATCAGTTTCTCACATCAAAGAAAACCAACTAGTGACCCTCAAAGCAACACCCTAACAATAAAAAGTTTGTTCCTTTTGTCTTTTAAGTTGGAGATGTTCACTAAGAACAAAGTTGCTTATGGAGCCATCTGCTTCTGTTGCTTATTTCCCACATGAAGTCTTCTATTGTCCATGTTTTCAGCAACCGACTGCTGTCTCAGAGGCTTCGTTTCCACATGGTCTAGTAAACAGAGTTAACATATCACACCAGAGTAACAGAAGTCTAACTCAACTTCAACACGCTGCACTAAAGATCATTGCTAATAAAAGCCCTGTCCAAACTATCCGAACATTAAAGTATAAACCAGAGAGTGAGAAAACATCCACGTAATAATTGAAATGGAGAAACAAGACAACAAAGTGTAGTTATGTTTCTCAAACTTCTAAAAAATATAATCATCCTCCTCTCCCTTTTTTGGTTTACTCCAAAAAACTGAGTCTTGGACATCTCCAAGTTGGCAGTAACTTGCCTCCTTTAGGGAAATAAAATGAAATAATCACTGGCTTCAAGTGGTCCTAGTCATCTTAGTGCCTCGAAGAAAGCAAGCTGCTGCAACGTAACATTTTATAACCTCTTACTCTGTTTAACAGTGAGACCACAGCTGCCAAGTTAAAAGCTACCAGGTTACTGTATCCACAACCAGTTTCCAAGACCTGTAAACTGCTATGTACTACCTTGCATGCCATACATGAACCATTAGATATTTTTTTTTAGTGTTCCAGTAACAGTACTTCTCACAGCAAAATGCGTACTTAATGAAACCACATCAAATGGATAACCAAAGAAGAAACTTAATTGGAAGAACAGCGAAGGACTTTGAAAAGTCCTCTAGATTTGCCAACCAGGTATCTCCAACTAGGCGGTTAAATTCTATCCATCAAGAACTGTGAACGCGACACTGACATGCTTGTGTTAACAACATACTGTCTGAAAGCTCTTTTCCTTCCCCCACCTTTCTTGGAAGCTGCTAATACTCAGGTGTAGGAGACTGTCCACCAGAAGTAGCAGAACTACATTTTTTCCAAAATGAACACTATATACGGATTAATTTAAATCACAGATGGAAACAAATTTTTAAAAGCTCCTGCAAGTTTCAGAGAAATTCTCTATTTAATACTTACTTTAAAAATAAGTTCTCAATAAAAATAAAAACATTCCTGCAAGTATTTTTTCTCTTCCAATGAGCTCGCCTCAACTCTCTGAGGTATGAGATAATTAAGCACCATCTTATTTTTCATATACTTTTGCAAACCTGATTTTCCTATCTAGTGATAAAGGATACTTGTAAGATTCCAAGACAAAGGTTACACCATTTCTCTGAATGCCTTCACATGAGTCTTCCAAACAAGTAAACCAATCACATTCTAGATGAAGCACAGTCGTAGCTGTAACACATCGTTTCTGTATTGGCTTTCCAGGCCATGCTAGACAATACTATATTTAACAAAGTTTAAATCCATTTTAATGCAATTCCTTCATGGTTCTTGACAGATAGCATAAAAAAGCATCACCACCATGTATTGTTGCTAAGAGGCTTTGATTTGTTTACAGTAATTAAGTGTGGCCACAGTGATGAATAACTGCTCCAAATGCAATTTAAACAAAGAAGTTATATTGGCAAAGTTCCTTGAAGAAGTAGAAGACTCCTGAAATTATGTCAGCAAGTTTCTAAGCTTTGAAAGCTTAGAAAAAACTTGAATCTGTTACCATTTATATATTTCCAAGGACAGAAAGGAAAACAGAAGTCCATTTACCATGCTTCTCCCACACACATTCTCTTCTCCCACAGACCATAAAGGGGCACAAAAGAACAGAGATGCTAATGTGAAAACAATGTCAGATTTAGACGTTAACTTACCATATTTGTCTCGCAAGCCAACTGTACACCTGAAGACTCCACCAAAGGCCACATCTTCACCAAATATTACTGAAAAATAAGAACAGTACAGGAGGCTAATATTACTCCAATGCATCTTATTTTTAATAAACATCTTTCAAAGGTTTTTGAGACACTAACGTAAGTAGCACTTTGTATTTCATTTTACTTCAAGATTTATCTAGACCTAAGTGTTTCTCATGCACAGCTAGCGCAAGGTTAATGAGGAATCATTACAGCAACACAACTATGTCTCAAAACAGATTTCAAAAACTTGATTCAGCTATGTTTTCATTAAACCATCTACTTTTTTCTGCAATATCCATATATAAATGAATAAATTTCTATCACTCCAAGAAACAATTACATTCAATCACTACAGAGTCACTGAAGTTATGTGTTCTGCTTTAACTGACAACCATTTGCATTTTTCATCCACAGATTCCAGTAAATCTGGTGTTTTGAAAAAATTCAAAATTACATTTTCTTCAAAATACCATTCCAACATGAAATTTCAGACATTCTCCAAACATACTAGCCAGAAGACTGGCTTCAGAGGAACTCCTCTACAGAAAAGATGGGTATCTAATAACCAGGACAACTCTCAATATTCAACACTGCTTACAGTGTGGGTGATGTAGCCAATAAAGTTTTATCACTAAAAGTAATTGCCTTTAAAATTTAGCTTCATACCAACTAATCTTGTGTTGGTTTTTTTTTTTGTTTAATTTACGGAATGATGAGGTCTGATTTTTCTTAAAACATTTTTGTTATTTAATTCACAGAAATAAGCATCGCCCATTTCAATTTGTTTAAGCATGTAAGAGAAGCAGCAGTATCACCAATAGCAGCTTGCATGGACTGGAGGGAGTTTGGATAATTCCCATATTCTTCAATACTCTCCATATTTTAAAGGACACAAAATAGTAAGTTAGCCTCCTTGCCTTTCAAATATTAATTTTATTCAAATAAAATATATTTCTGATTGAAAATACTAAAAGGTATTAACACACTTTTGACAATCATATTAATGACACCAATTAAAGAAAAATAACTTGTATAAAGATGTAAAACCAATGCAGTCATGGAGTATGTGACTGTCCCCAGATCACTTAATTAATTTTTAATATTAATTTGTTGGGGTTTTGTACTTAAAATCTTTGTAAGGCCTTTCCATTACCATATGGCCATTCAATTTTAAGCCAGCTGGCATTAAAAAAACAAACACAAAAAAAAAAGAAAACATTTAATGCCAGTATCAGCAAACCAGCATCATTTTATTCATTCTTTTCAGCCACTGAAAATGTTTTCCTAGACAGATTCCAATTCTCATCAACACAAGCATGAGGATTTCCACTACTTAAATCAATAGTTGCTCAATTCCCATACAACTAAAAACATACGAAGGACATGCTTTCCATTGCAAGAAGTACTAATTAATTCACTAACTAGGGGGATGCTGACAAACTGCATGTCTGAACTGCGGAACTCCAACGTGGTCTTGCAAAGAACTTTGCAAAGATCCAGCCCAGCAAAGTTGAGAAGCAAGACTGGAATCTCAGAGTGACTAAAAGGCTGAAGATTATATAGGAGTTTAAGTTCCTGATGGACTAACGTTCTACTTTTACATGGCTGATTCTATAGAACAGGTACTAGAATCTGTTCTTGGCACTAATTTACCCTTAGTTGTCTAAGTTTAATTTAATAACAGCAATTGTAACAAGTTGTAGATTGTAGATTGAGAGAAAATGTATACAGGCAAGAGTACCAGACAGACTTGTCCTAACAGATTAGATGATTAGTCAGACTTCAGGTTGAGCAGTGGTTGAAGCAATGCCGAAGAGTTACTAACACACTAAAAAGAAAAACCAAAATTACACAAGATCATGCAGCTTTTGCAGCTGTGTTCATTACATTAAACACCTCTCTCAAATATCTGGCCATCACCACACCTTTATTATGACAACAGAAGCAACAGACCTCCTGTCACCTCTAAGAATTGACAGTAGAGTAAATAGTTCTGTGCAAAAGAGTTTAGCTTGATTTAAAAGGGTTATCCTATGATGAACTAGCATCTTCAAATTTACAGGTTATCCAGACTCCAAAAGCCTAGAAAATCTTACACTGCCTATGCACAATGACAAGTAGAAACCAGTAAAGCTGAAAAGGAATTTTGGAAGGCAGGGAAGGAGAGAAGGAAAAATGGACAGAGCGAGGAACATTTAGTCTCTTAAAAATACCATATTTTGAGCACAGAGAGTTGAAGGAATTAAAAACTAAAATTTACATTTTTAGAGCTCATTTACTTACTGGTTGGACACAGGCTGCCCTTAAGTACAGTTCACATCAGTAACACCATGTTAAGCATATTAAGCAATGTATCTTTCAGCCCTCAATTTTCAAACAAAATACACCCAGCTAATACAGAAGGCTCAACTGCATCTTAAATCACATAATCCATTAATAATCTCTTAATACAACACATTTTTAAGCTTTGTTTGGGGTCAAAGTGTAGAAAAACTTACTAGAAAACTTCCAAGGCCAGGAGAAATGCATTTAATATTGTACACAAATAGAGAAAACAAAATGCAATTTATATAAAGCAGAGGACACTAACAAGCATAACATACCTGCAGTCGGATCTTTGGCTAAAGTATTGTCCAAGGCACTTGTTATGGATTGGAAGAGATTCATCTTCTGAGTTTGCCCTGTGTGAAAGTGATTATTTAGCCATTTAATTTGGTTCAAAACACAGTACATCAGAAGACTGTTGCAAAACATGACTAAAACCTTAGTTAACAGTCATAAACCAGATCCCTGTTAGCAGTACCCAAGACTCATTTGCGGAGTAAGCTTAAATTACAGGATAGATGGGACTGAGCATGGTATACTTTGCAATCCCAAGGACTTTAATTCTACTACCATGCACTCAACCTTTTTTCCAAAGGTATGCTCTTCGCTACAGCAAGTGCAGTCTAGCCAAACACCTAGGAACAATGACTACCAACAGTTTTTCCAAGGAAGAAACCATAGTAAAGCATTATTGTTTTGAGGACTGGGAATCCTTCTGATAAGATTCAGCAGATGTCATTAACTTTACCTCATCATTCTTTAATTATTTTATTTTTATCTCCAGACTTTCCAGTTTACAGGCACCTATTATGATCAGAAGTTCTCAAGTCCACCAGCCTGCTCTCTGGACTGCTGTTAGAAAGCGTCAGACTGCAGAGGAAGAAAACTTGATGCTGAAGAGCTATGCTTTAAATGGGTAAAGAAAACAGACTGCTGTATTAAAGTCTTCTGCAGCATGGACTGAAAGAAAGCTTTCAAAACCAAGAAAGGCTATGCAAGTGCCCGTCTTCATTCCAGCATTGCAAGGAAAAACAAACAAGCCTGAAAGCAAAAATGGTATAAAACAATAGCCCGATTCCCACGACTGTGACCAACTCAAGATTCTCCAAGCAAATAAAATAATGCCTTATCAGAAACCGAGTGAATAAAAAATTGCCTGGCTGACATTGGGTAGCTCTTTAACCAGCAAAACCTCTACCTAAATCATGACTAGGAGCCACACACAGCCCAGGAGAATACTACCCACCAGCACACAGGGCACAAAAAAACCAAGATCCCAGACAAACATGAGAACAGGTGTTAGAAATCACAAAGGAGCGCTACACTGTTTCCAGTAGCTACAGTATCTCTCAACAACCATTCAGCTTCCCTTCTTCCTAAATTATTAAATAATGTTAGCCTTTTTTGTTAAAGACCAACGTCATGCCACACCAGAGCTGCGTGCCACATTCCTGTGCTTGATGGCTTCACTTGTTACACTTTACACGGCTCTGAGAGGGGGAAACTGTAAAAAAAAATATGGGAACTGTTCAAATTATATGAAAGCTACAAATAATCAACACTTACGAATTCAAGTGAATGAAAACTGGAACAGCAGTTATTTCTCTCTCCCAAGTTATCTGCACTAGTATTTAGGTTGTCTTTTCCACGAGATACAGGTGTTCCAGTACTTGATATAAATACATGTCTCTTATTTAAGCAACCGTCTGAAATTCCTCACACAGACTGTTCTGACCTGCTGCTCTTGCTTATAATAAAGGCCTCTGCATCAGCCTTCACAGAAAAGGAGAGACTAATTCTACCCTTCAAATTTCAACTGTGGAGTCGGAGAAGCATTACCTTAGTATCAAGATTGGTACTGGCATGACTTTTTATTTTACTTTCACCATTTTTCACAGAATCTCAAAGTGTACTTTAAATCAAAGCAGAAGTAGCTTTCTAATAATAAAGGGCAACAAAAACTGGCCCGCCCCTCTAGAGCTTCTTCACTGTGATCTCAAGTCGGGACATGCTTCACCCTGTGACACGTTGGATGCCTATACCTCCCAGTGCCTAACAAATGGCTGAGAGTTTTCCCAGACTTAATGACCAAGTTGGAATACAAAGGTATTCAGCTAAGTAACAACTTTCTGGTAGACAGTGCAGTTCACCTGAGAGAAACAGCTATTCTGCAGCTGGCAGGCTTCTTCCAGGAGGAAACTCAGCACTAGTCATTTGCATGGATGCATCTCAGAAGTGAAGTCAAAATAGCTGTTTTTACCTTGAGCTGTTCATTTCCAACTGATTTGCGTTTACTCTCAACTGTGTGACCATGAGTGTTACCTCAAACCTTTCACTAGACAGCAGTCTTTATTAATCACAGGTTTATTACCCCATTCATGACTTAAGCATGCAGTAAAAAAAAAAAACCACACACACAAAAAAACCCACAACAACAACAAACCTAGGAGGGATGCAAGTCACTGCTAGATGCTTTAGCACTGGCACAGGAGAGGGGCAGGGGAGGGGCCTGGAGGACGGAGCAGGCACGGGCAGGCCCAGCCCAACTACTGCGCTGACTGCCCGAAAACCACTCGGCTCCCCGCCCGCCCCCGAGCGGTACCGGTGAGGCACGAACGACGCCTGAGGCACCACCGGCGCCCAGCGGGCCGCGGGGGCCACCGCACCCACAGCCCGAGTTTCTTTTCGCGGAAAACCCGCGGGGGGAAGCGCCGCGGACACGGCGGGGAGGCGCCCCCAGGCGGAGGCCGCCGCCGCCCCGGGTCTGGTCCTCAGTGCTGCGGCTGGGGGCGGCTGCCCCGACGGGCGAGCGCCCCTCCCGCGACCACCGCCGGCGCCTCGGGCAGTGCGGCGCGGCCCGAGGGGGTGGAGGCGGGAGGCGCCCACCCTTCTCCATCCCTCCCCCCCCCCCGCCCCACCCCACCGGGCGGGCCCTCCCCCAAGAGGGCGGCGGCGGGGACGGTGGGGCGGACCCGGCAGCAGAGCGAGGGTGAGCCCGGCCCGCGGGGTAGACCCCGAGCCCGGCCCCGCTCTCACCGTACGCGCTGGGTGCCGGGTCCGGCTGGAAAGCGAAGTGCGCCGCGGGCCGGCAAGGCGCGGCTGGCAGCGAGGGCAGGCGGCTCCAGAGCCCGCCACGGCTGCGCGCCGCCGCCCCGGAGGCGAGCGCCCCGCGCAGCGCCAGCCCCGCCGCCGCCATCGCCGCCGCTGTCAGGGGCCGCCGCGGCCGCCGCGCGTTCTAAAGAGGCGGGGACCTGGGCGGCCTTTCTGAGTGGCCAGCGCCGGGCGGCGGACTGGCCAATCAGAAGCCGCCCTGCGGTGGGTGGAGGGGTGGGAGGGGAGCGAAAGGGCATGCTGTGCGTGCGCGAGAGACGCGCCTGAGACACGCGGTCAGGGCGCGGGGCTGGCGGGGGCGGGGCTGCGTGCTCGGCACGCGGGGGCGTGAAGCACGCGCGGAGGGCGGGAGCGGGAGGTGCGCGTGCGCGGGCATGGCGGGGGCCGGGGTGGGGGCGGCCGCGTAGCGGCAGCGCCGGGTGCGGGGCTGGGCTGGGCTGGGCCGGGCCGGGCCGGCGGCTGCGCTGCCCCCTTGGCGCTGCCGCTGACAGCGCTGGGCGCGGCGCGGGGCCGAGGCTCCCCTCCCACTCGGTGCTGTCACAGCCGTGGCTGAAGCAAAAGTCTTCAGGTTTCCCCTTAAACGTTTTCTTCTCTTCCGCTGAGATTTTCATTTTGCCATCCCGACATCGAAGAATATTGAACAAATGTCTGAAATCCTCAAATTCTGCCCCAGCAGATGGCCCAGAGGAATAAAAAGAATTAATAGGCCTGCACGTGTTACCTGTTCCCTGTGTCTCTCAAACCACCTCCCAACAGCACATCCAACCTCCCTCCGTCTTATTTTTAATAATTGTGGTGGTGTGCGCCTCCCCGTCCCACCCGTCTGAAGCAATAGCCACCGGTGGTGGTTGTGATGGCCACATCTGGGTTAAGTTGGAATTTGGGGAGGCAGGTAGCACCGCCGCAGCAGCTGGGGGCCGTGCATCTTGGTGAGCAGTTGAGGGCTGGCGGGGCATGCGCCGACCGAGGCAAGGGCTGGGGTGCGGGTATGGCTGTGGTGGGAGCCCGGGGCCCCCCGAGCAGTCTGCACGGCAGCAGCCTGCACACCGGCATCTCCCGTGAGAGGGGAGGCTGCTCCTCGAGGCTGAGAGATTCCTTGCTGCAACAGGTTCTTGGCAAGCGCTAGGTGTCATAAGGGATTGATTGTGCACATATAATCCTTTAGATATGAACCGTTGACCAAGTCTGGGACTAAGTCTGGATCCAGCCACACCTAAACTTCCCTCTGAGAAGGAGTTCGGAAAGCAAGGGGCTCCTTTCTGAACCTCGGGACTCAGTGGGAGGGTCTCCCCGATAGTTTTGTCTAACCGTGTCCTCTATGCAGTAAAAAATCACGTGTCCCTTGCCATCCAATCTTGTTAAACCACTGTCACATTTACCACTAAACTTTGTTAAACTGAAGCTTTCTGTCAATAAACACGTTGCTACTTCTTTCTTACAAATGGAGTGCATCACTCCATTTTGTGACATTGTCTAAGGCCTTTCTGTTTCCAAACACTCTTCCTCATACTTTCATTACATTATATTGGTTTTTTGCGATTGAAATGATGGTCTTTCATATGTACGTATTTTCCATCTCAGATTTTATGAAAAGTTCTTTCTAATGTTCTCTTTACCAAAGTGACCACCTCACATTCCTTCTTCAGCTGCTGCCATCACCCAGCTGAATCTCCTTGCTCTGCTTTTGCAGCTGTTCTTCCTCCAAATGTCTATCACTGTCACCTTTCAGTTACCCCCACATCAATCCTTTCCCTTTTAACAGTTTCACATCTTGTCCGTGCACATGCTTTTCCATCAACCCCTTTCATGCAACCTCCAACACATATGACAAGCCTCTTTGAGTTGCTCTTCCTCGTCTGTGTTGATAATTGTCTGTAAGACTGACCACACTGGATAGCATTTGTACTCTGCTCCAGGAATTCTTAACTCCAAAACCTTGCCTCAAAGAAAAAGATTAGAAACCGGAGTGATGTATATTTGGCATGATCTCTTTCAAATGAGAGGGCTCATGTGTAACCCCATCTGAATAAGGCCTTGTTTTAAACACTGGAATAGGAGATCTCATGTCTAATATGAAATATTTATCACTATTACATTTAGACAGTCTTTTTTTCTGAGTTCCAAGCCATTACTGAATATCTCTGTTCATGACCACAGGACTATTTCAGTGAAGAATGTTTCATTAAGTGTTGCGTGAAAAATTTTTTTTTTTCATATTGATTTTGAATTTCTTAATTGTTGGGATTTATGCAAGATAAAAGGCTTAATCCTACTGCTAAGTGAGGAGACCAGTCACTTGCCCTTTATCCTTAGAGACTGCTGACAAAGCACTCAGGATCATGGGATCAAACAAGTTCTTCTAACATATCCCAGTATATCCATTGGAAACAAAATACTGATGAGCTTCTAAAGGGGGCAAGATTTGTAATAAACAATAGAAAAACAATCTCTTCAATGAAAGAGGAGCATAAATGTCAAATGTTAATATTGTTTCCAACTCCACTGGAAAGCAAAGCATAAATACTTGAGAAATGTTAGTACATAGCAAACATTAAACATTATAACCATCAAATGATATATAACCACTTCTTTGTATGTCTAATAGTATAAGAGATTACAGATGTTCAAGTTTATTATTCAAATAATTGTGTTTCTTTCAGTAAGCAATGTATTTGAGTAGGAAGAATGTAGCTATATTGCACTACATACATATATATACACACATATATAGATATATATATGTGTGTGTGTGTGTATATATACATACATATATATATATATATATATACATATATATATATATATATATATCTCGTCGTGGCCAGATCTGCAGAACTTACAAATGAAGACAGATAGTTTAGAAAGGTATTACTTTACTTGTAAGTCTGTCATCTGTTATTAATGTCAGTTGTTGGACCTGTGAATTGCTAAACTCAAACTATAAACTATGAGATATATTCAGTTTATGTACAGTTAGTATACATGCTGTATTATTTATAAAATGTGGCAATAACCTTGGTCAGGTATTTCAGGAGATACTTCAGTTTTCAGCACAAGCAGTGAAAGGAGACTCCTTGCTGTCTTATTTCAGTGACTGCTGTCTCCTCTGGTGATACATGGAACTTCAAAAGGAAAAGATGGTTGTGCAGCCGTCTTGGAGAGGAAGTTATGGCATTTATGATGGAAGGGTGGAAAGAAGAAATACCTTCAGTAAGACCTGCTGTTTAGACCTAGGTGAGGAGAAAAAGTTGTCTGGAGAAGCAGCTTGCCACCTACATTATTATTTCCATTTGAATACAAAGGTGTTTTGACTACATGGTCTTGGGAATTTGTACTGGTACTAAAAAGGGAAATGGGCAATCAAAGAGGTTTATCCAAATGTAATTTGGCTGACCAATATGTTAGCGAAGATGAGTCCTATCATTCATGTCTTTCCAGCTCCGATGGGGTAACAATTATATCCACATTGTTCCTGGTATATGTTATGGTATTCCAGCAACTTCAATTAAATTTTGAAGACAGCTTTCTCATTTGAAAGTTGTTCAGTCACTTAGGGCCACTTGTGTTAAATCTATACGCCAGGCTTCTAAGAGCTGAAATCAGCTGCGTTCTCCATCTGTGTGTATTAGTTATTATGCACGTCCTTAGTGTTGTTGACAACCATTAGAAAACTCTGGCAGCCATTTCTATTATTTCTGAATAATCATGCAGAGGAATTCATGAGGATCTGATGATGACTGCAGACCCTACTGACATGGACCAGATTATGCCCATGTTTATGCCAGCATTAATCAGATGTAACTGTTGTTACCATGTTGTTATCTCAGAATGACATGGATCTAATTGTGAGCAAATTGTGAGTATTGGGCTCTGACGTGAGCATATGGCTCCATGCCTATTCTACTCCAAAATCTCTCCGAATTTGTATATAGGTTGCAGCTGAACCTTAGACTACTGAAGTTTCCAACATCTCCCAGTAGGTGCTGCATTATTTAAATTACATCTCTGTAGCTGATGAGGCATCCAGATGATTTCTGTTGCATTCCTTGAAGAATAGTTTCACTGTTGTTTTCTTGTCAATTCTGTCATCCTGTAGTGTTGCTGTAAGTTTTCCTCACTGCTCTGTGGTTCATTGAAGAAATTTTGCAGCATGTTCGCCACCCCAATGCTTGACAAGCTGATTCACCCCCTCTTATAGGAGCTGCTAGTAAGCACTCTTGTCACACTAATACTATGTCTTGACACTACAGCTGTTCCCTTGCTGTCTTCTCTCTTCCTCCTACCCTAATTATGATTGGCTTCATCCTTCTTTTTCTGTAATTTTATTGGTACTTTGGAACTGGTTTCTCCCCTGTCCCTGCTTCCACACTCACAGTAACGGGTTATTTTGCTGGTTAGGGACAGTCATCTCTTTCTTGGGTACATATAACTGAGAAATTGTTTTCTAAAATGCACTGTGGAAGGAGAAGATGTAGGTTTTGGCCTGGCTGTCATTATAAACAGTCCTGTGAAGATTAGACGTGTGAACAGAAAAGGTAGTCTTACCCCTAGGAACAAGTAAGACAAAGAACAAGTCTTACCCCTAGGAACAAGAGCAGAGTAGCAATGGTTTTGAACAAAGGGACTTAGAAGTGAATGGTTTCATCTTAGGTAGCGTAAATGCCAGGGACCATTCTGCAGTTTAGCAGAGAAATTATTATTTTAGACTTTGATAAAAAGCAGACCAGGGGCGCTGCATCTGGAGCCAGCCAAGTTGTAGTCTCTCTGGCAGAGAACAGGAAAAGAATGAAAAGAAGTTTTAATGGAGTAGTTTTGTACTCATTTGCACCTAGGGCCAGAAATCATCCAGTTAATTCTGCCATATCACCCACCTCTATGTTAAGGCAGTGCTTCCCACTCAGTCCAGAATAGTAATTGTGGCTTTCATTTCCAATTGCTTTTTAGATTTTAAAACACTTCACCAGAATGATCACACTCGAGTTAAAGACAATCCTATTTTTAAATGATACAAGTAATTCCTAACATTAAGTGTAACAATGCTAGAAACAGCAGTGTCTATCCGCAGATACATTATTCACTTTTTTTTTATAAGACGTTTCAGTGTTTCATAATTATGGGAAGAGAATCCCACTCTCCTCTGTCTAATTCAATCAGTTTTAATTGCTTTGAAGCCACAGAGTATATTTTAACTCTTATTTTCTACTGTGACTCGATCTAGAAATACCTGTATAGGGAAATTATTTCTAATAGTTGACAGCTCATAATTCAAATGCAAAAAATGTCATAATGAAATCCAGTTTGTACAAGGAATAAGGACCACATTCTTATCTTGAGGATAATTAAATATAGGAACAATTTACCTGAGAACATCACTTCCATTCTTCAAATATAAATAGATTTCTTTGTAGAAGATGTACTATAGCTCAAAAAAAAGTTATGATCTTAATACAAAAACTACTGGGTGAGGTCATACTGAAGTAATCATATAAATACCTTCCAGTTTTAAAATACCTGTTGTTTTTTCACTAGTAAGTGGGAATTACTATTTAACCAATCAGGAAAGTATGCCAAAAAATCTCAACCAATCGATTCAGAAACAAGTGGAGAGATGGATTCTTCATATATATATATGCAACTGACATTATAAACAGTGCAAATATACAGCAGTCCTGTATTCAGGATTCTTGAGGTAAAACATATCCATCCAGCAGATCATGTATAAAACAGGCTGGATGTCTCTCTGATATTTCACTTATATGTTACAGTATATTGGTCAGTTTTCATGCCTGCCTATAGTATAGTTGTGTTTAGTGGAAGTTAAAAAAGGAGAAAAAAAAGGTATGATGGCTCAACTCATGCCAGAAACACACTGAGCCAGATTCTCACTGTTTCCCCATAGTTAGTCATTCCCCTAAAGCACAGTGTGGGTCACATGTCTGTTTACATGAGCTACCTTTATGAAGCATTTTGTCCTCTGTAGGTAAGTCACAAGCATAGTTACACTTTATTGCTACTATTATTTTTATTAGAGGACAATCTGCTTATTTTATTCAGACTGATAGCATTAGCTCTGATTTAAACAATAATAAGCTGTAAACCTTATCTCATCGTGTGTACAGATAGAAGTGTGTTACAAAAGGAGATAGAAAGGAAAACCCACTGTCCATGGATTATCTTTTGTTCAAAGATACAAATTCATTCAGTGTACTTGGATTTAAGTAATGGTCTTGTGATCTAAAGAAGTCACCTTTGGATCACATGAGTTCCCTACAGATTTCCACAACATTCTGCCTGCCACTGGCAGGTACTGCTCTAGAGATAACCATGTACAAGGCAACACGTCACACAGGTTTAAATAAGTGTTTAAGATTCCATTCAGCTTGCCACAGACTGACCTTGTACTGCTGATCGGAGTGGGAGCTATGATCAGTTACAAAATATAGCAAATCTCACCCCATAACATTAATAGTAATTTCTGTAAATTAAACATACAGAATTTATACTCTAGCAGCAAGTAAACAAGTAAAAATCACATTCCTGTTGTACATTCGTAAATTTTAGACTTACAAGTATGGAAACATCAATTTGTCCATTTCTTGAACCAATATCAATAGCCAGAGAGGCAATACTGCATGAGTCAGTGCAGTATCCAGGCCCGCATTTCATTGCTCTCAAACATGAGAAGATTGAAAATAACTGTATTCAGGGTGTGACTAACCAAAGCTACCCAAAACTAGATCGTATTCTTAGGCACACCTATGCTACTAATTTCATAAAAGCAAAACCCCACACTCAGCTGTCGTTCTCCTAAATTTAATCCAAATGGCATGGGTTGTTTTTTTTTCCTTCTACGTACGTCTCCCTTCTAGTTTGACCATATTTGCAGTTAGAAGATGTTCTCAGTATTTTTTTCGTATCGGAACATATTCAGATTCTAATGCTGCAGGCAGTGTGGCATGGGTGTCTGCACCAACGCAGTCACCCACCTGCAGCCATCTTTAAATAAGGTAGTCGGTTGTAGTATTTCTTACTACATTTTATCTTTATTACATTTTATCTTTATCCAGTCTGTTTTCTTCATCCCAGCAAAAAATGCATAGGAGCATTTTTAATTCTAATGTAAAAGAGTGTACTCTTCTATATGCTCTTTTGACTAAAGATTTTCATCACCGCAGAGTACCTGCAGATACTGTTGGTTACCACTCAAAGCAGGAAAGCTTAACACTTGTACAATTTGTATGGCTCTTGGGAAATTTAAGATTGGTTCAACATTTTTCTGCCTGATTCAAAACAACGACTTGTTTGTGGCCATGCTGTACGTTGTTTCTTTCTAATTGTTATATAAAGAATTGTTTAAAGTAGACATATGACAAACTTCCGCCTAATTTTAATTTAGACAAACAGAATATCTTGTAGCGAGTTTTCAGAGCACCAATAGGCAGCACAGGCATTTGATCACAGAATCACGGAGTGGTCAGAGTTGGAAGGGACCTCTGGAGATCATCTAGTCCAACCCCCTGTTAAAGCAGCTTCACCCAGAGCAGGCGGCACAGAAATGCATCCAGGCAGGTTTTGAATGTCTGCAGAGAAGGAGACTCCCTGGCCTCTCTCGGCAGCCCGTTCCAGTGCTTTTTCAACCTTACAGTGAAAAAGTTCTTCCTCATATTCAGATGGAGCTTCTTGTGTTGCCGTTTGTGCCCGTTGCCCCTTGTCCTGTCCTGGGCACCACTGCAAGGAGCCTGGCCCCGTCCTCTGGACACTTGCCCTTAAGGTATCTGTAGACATTGACCAGATCCCCTCCCAGTCTTCTCCTCTCCAGGCTACACAGCCCCGGCTCTCTCAGCCTTTCCTCACAAGGGGGATGCTCCAGTCCCCTCACCATCTTCATAGCCCCCCGCTGGGCCCTCTCCAGCAGTTCCCTGTCTCCCATGAACTGGGGAGCCCAGGACTGGACATGGGCTCCAGGTGCGGCCTCACCAGGGCAAGCAGAGATGGAGGATCATCTCTCTCGAGCTGCTGGCCATGCTTCTCCCAATGCCCCCCAGGGTCCCATTGCCCTTCTTGGCCACCGGGACACACAGCTGGCTCGTGGGCAGCTTGCTGTCCCCCAGAACCCCCAGGCCCTTCTCCGCAGAGCTGCCTTCCAGCAGGTCACCCCTGGCCTGTGCTGGTGCAGGGGTTGTCCCTCCCCAGGTGCAGGACCTTACACTTGCCTTTGTTGAGCTTCATTAGGTTCCTCTCCTCCCAGCTCTCCAGCCTGCCCAGGTGTCACTGAATGGCAGCGCAGCCTCCTGGTGTGTCAGCCACTCCTCCCAGCTTTGTACCATCAGCAAACCTGCTGAGGGTGCGCTCTCTCCCTCCATCCAGCTCATGAATAAGTTGAACAGAACTGGACCCAGTACTGACCCCTGGGGAACACCACTAGCTACAGGCCTCCAGCTGGACTCTGTGCTGCTGATCACAACCCTCTGAGCTCTGCCAATCAGCCAGTCCTCAGTCCACCTCACTGTGCACTGGTGTAACCCACACTTCCTGAGCTTACCTGTGATGATGTTATGGGAGACAGGGCCAAAAGCCTTGCTGAGGTCAAGGTAGACAACATCCACTGCTCTCCCCTCATCTACCCAGGCAGTCACTCCATCCTAGAAGGCTGTTCGGTTGGTCAGGCATGATTTCCCCTGGATGAATCCATGTTGACTATTCCTGATAGCCTTCTTTTCCCCCGTATGCTTTGAGATGACCTCCAGGATGAGCTGTTCCATCACCTTTCCAGGGACAGAGGCTGACTGGCCTGTAGTTCCCTGAGTCCTGCTTCCTGGCCTGTTTGGGGACTGGAGTGACATTTTCTTTCTTCCAGTCCTCAGGCACCTCTCCTGTCCTCCATGACCTCTCAAAGACGATGGAGAGTGGCTTAGCAATAACATCTGCCAGCTCCTTCAGCACTCGGGGTTGCATCCCATCGGGGTGCATAGATTTGTGGGTGTCAATTTCACTTAAGTGATCCTGAACATGATCCTCCTCAACCAGGAGGAAGTCTTCCTTTCTCCAGACTTCCTCTTGCCTCCAGGGTCTGGGATTCCTGAGGGCCAGCCTTGGCAGTAAAGACTGAAGCAAAGGCGGCGTTCAGTAACTCCACCTTTTCTGTGTCCTTTGTTATGAGGCACCTACCTCATTCAGCAGTGGGCCCACATTTTCCCTAGTCGTTCTTTTCCTACTGATGTACTTGAAGAAGCCCTTTTGGCTGCCCTTGACCTCCCTCACCAGCTTTAATTCCAGACAGACCTGAGCCTTCCTCATCACCTCCATGCATGTTCTGGCAACGTTCCTGTATTCCTTCCAAGCATCCTGTCCCTTTTTTCATATCCCGTAAAATATTTTTTTTTGGCTTCTTCCAGAAGCTACTTGCTCATCCATGCAGACCTCCTGCCCCCTTCACTTGATTTCTTACCCATTGGGCTGCACCTATTTTGAAGAAGTGATGCTTGAATGCTAGCCAGCTCTCTTGGACCCCCCCTACCTTCTAGGGCCCTAACCCATGGGATTTCTCCAAGTATGTCCTTGAAGAGGCCAAAGTTAGCTCTCTTGAAGTCTAGGGTTGCAATTCTACTTGTTCCTCTGCTTCCCCCACACAGTATCCTGGACTCCACCATCTCATGGTCACTGCAGCCAAGGATTATCTAACACCAAGAACTTAGACTAAGTTAGGCACTCGCTTAATTAGGATCTTACTGAAAGTCAGTCATATTAATTCACATTTTGATTCACAACCTTAATCTTTCTTTATATTTAAATAAATATATCAACAATACAGTTGTCTTACTGATTTGCAATTTTTCGCATACACCATTAGGTGGCAGGGAACAATAGAGATTTACTTGATGAAGTGTCATACATATGTTGAAATACAGATCTGTCAGATTGTTCTCTCCACCCTTTCTGAATCAGAATTATTTCCTCCTGTGACCTGTCAAGTGCTTTGTCTAGTGAATTATTAAATGACTTACCATCAGGGCTCACTGCTTTCATCAAGACCCAGATTTCATTTCTGTGCAATCCTTTTGCCAAAGGAGAAAGAAAACAAGGCATATTCATCCTACTGGGAGTTCTATAAACATGAAATCTCACCACAGTTGTATCGCTAATTCTAACCTCTACTTCTGCTTCTAGTTGGGCTAAATCTGACCGCTGGGAGTAGCCCCTAGGCCAGGCTAATTCCAGCAGGGATTGGTGGGAGGCAAGAAACTTTATTACTCTTTTGGGAGCCTCAATTCTAAACTGATTGTAAGAGCTAGGCTTTTGTCTGGGTCCAGCTATAAATAAGGACACTTTATATAGCATAGGTACAAGAAGATTGAAGTGATGGCCTTTAGATACCCACTCTGACAGACAAGTGGGTGCGTGTGAAAAGTTAGGGAATTCATACTGCCAGCATCATTTCTTTCTCTAAATCTAGGTCACTACTGATTTTAGAGTTGCAGTGGATGTCACAGGTGAGAGGGTAGGTGGCAGGAATCACAAAGCAAGACTTGTCTGCTTGATAACTCACTTGATTATTGATGTATGTGAAGTTAGTTCTGCTACTAGTGACTCTGTAGGAGTTAAGGATGCCTATGCCCAGCATTCCCCAGAGACATAGAATTAAGTCCCTGACAGAAGTAGTCCTGAAGAGGCTTATTCCCTCAAACTCTTCTAGTACTGTTGGTAGGAACAGTGCCACAGATACTGTCACAAGTGCCTAACTGGAAATTCCCAGTGTAGATTTTTCCATATGTTTATGTAATAAACTCATGCCAAAGAAAGAATGAGACAGCTGCAGTTTGCCATACCCATTTTTTAAGCTCACACTTGAAAGGAGGAAAAGCACAGGAGGGACATTTTGTTGATTTATTATTGACTAGTCTGATACGCAGAGAACTTCAGCTTAATGCAGTTTTAACATGACTGAGTGAGTAACGGTAGGGAGGCTGAAATGCGTGATTCACAGAAAAATACGTGGTGGCAACTCACAGAACTCCTACAGTGTGTCTCTTTTGTCCCAGGCAATTGCATCTGGAAGCAAGGAGTTCTTTGTTCCACTTCAGCCCCAGCATTGCTTGAGAACACTGACAGTAACCACAGAAAGTGTAATCTCAGTATTTGTGAGGTCTGCATGTCTGCTTGGGCTGGATTCAGTATTTTTCATTTTAGTCCCTGAGTTTCAGTCACTGTGTTGTATCCACCCAGTCCAGTCATAGGCAATCCTGTGGGAAATGGTGTATCTGAACGGGAATTTTCAATAGTTAAAAATCCCAAACCAAATAATAATGATGGTACTACAAGAGAACTTAAGCAACAGATTCTATTAACTTGGATTGCAGAAAGTCAGATTCCTTCCAAACAGAAATGCTTGCTGCCTGTGTACATCACAGTCCCGTGGCCACCATAGCTGTTGGTATAAAAGGTGGATCATCTTCAGCAGTCATTTGTTTCCTTCACAAATAACTCATAGATACAGATTTCAGAAAGCTGTCAAACAGGATTGAAGCTAATTCAGCATGCTGTCAGCCTTAGCATCTGACAGCAGTCTTTGTACTCCAAAGGGTTTGGTCTCCCAGTCAATCAGTAGGTCACTCTACCCTATTTCTACCGTGTAACTTTGCAGATTATGGATATCCCAGGAAAGATGTAGCATAGCCCTGGAGATCATGGGAGAGGAGCTGCAGTGTAAGGAAACTGAACTTGGACCATGTGTGAAACCAAACAAATTACATTTTTTTCTGGTGCATTGTGAGCTGCTAAGTAGTCAAAAAACATTGTCTTTGAAAGACTTGATGTAAAACAGGAGTCACTAAGGAAGTGTGTTTCTCTGAGGTGCTTGTGTTCAGTCTGTGGCGCTGTCCAGGCTCTCTGAAGGACGGGCTGCTGGGAACAGGTAGGTGTCATGCAAGGCAATATGCAGTGCAAGCTGTGTGCACGTTATAATTTGCCCCTGGAGTACACAGCAGCTGTGACCCCTGGCTTGGATTTCACATGAAGTGTTCTCTGCTTGTAAATACTAATGATGCTGCTACGCTCTCACTAGCCTGGTGTCTGACAGTACATTGGTTAACGCTGTTGACTGGATCTGGGGCAGAGGTGATGTACTTACCCTTGTAGAAAAGGGAGGAACAATCAGAAAAGATCAAGCTGATTACTTATTGTGCCTTATGTTGTTAAAACCATGGATAAGTAGTATGAAATATTTAGATCTCCAGAAAGGAAAGGTCTTTTCAGTCTGATTCACATGTGGGCTACCATATCACTGAATCTAGAGAAGGCTTTATCTGTTATCAAGCTGTTTTTCACATGATGTTCTTGAAAGCTGGAGAGGGGCTTTTTAGAAGGGCATGTAGTGATAGGACCAAGGGGGAGTGGCTTTACACTGAAAAAGGGTACATTTAGATTCAATATACAGAAGGAATTCTTCACTGTGAGGGTGGTGAGGCACTGGCACAGGCTGCCCAGAGCAGCTGTGGGTGCCCCATCCCTGGGAGTGCTCAAGGCCAGGCTGGATGGGGCTTTGGGCAACCTGGTCTGGTGGAAGGTGTCCCTGCCCATGGCAGGGGGTTGGAACTGGGTGATCTTTAAGGTCCCTTCCAACCCAAACCATTCTATGATTCTATGATTCTTCATGGTTGTATCAGAAATGCAAAGATCCTGCAGATTTCCATTTGTGCCTTTGGTCCTTTCATTGTTTTACAATCAGATGTGGAAGTCTGCCCCAGAAGGGGATAAACATGTTCTGAGATATTGTCATATTTTGAGAATGCAAGGACCTAAACAAGATTCAGTCTCACTGGACCCTCCTTAGAAGTTAAAGTTGTTTGCAAGAGTAGTCACAAACATTTTTTTGATTTCTCACGAGCTGTGTCCAAGAAGAGAAAGTTCAGCCCCCTTTGCAGGATTTTGTATGTTCCATCTGCTTTCTGAGGTGGATGTAATAAAGACAAAAAAATGAAAATTATCTTCTTCAGCAAAAAAACCTTTTTGCGATTTTTTAAATTGCTATTAACTTTTATTGATATTCTGCCTCAGCTCTTTTTACGAAGGTCATCAAACAGTTTGGTTTGGTTTTTCTTGAACTGTCTAGGTAATAAACTTTAAATTTGTACTTCCAGTACTCTCTTCGAGGAGTCCCCAGTAAACTAAAACATATTTAGAAAGCAAAGAAGGGACAGCATTTCACTGTAAGATAGGAGGAAAACCCTTGGTCTGAGCTAACACATTAATGCATGAAAGAGTTTCCTTTGAAAGGGGGATCTCAGGCAGGACAGTAGAAGCTGGTGAGCTGGAGAAACCAAAAAATCCAGGAGAACAGCAGGACAAAGTGTATTTCCTAGGCATATGATGACTCTGTGAAGACTCTGCTCTGTACCATCTTGCTCTTTCTTCTGTGCTAGACACCCAGAAATTAGATTAGTGGAAAGAAAGAAGTGTGCTTTCTTAGTACACTTTTCTTAGCATGCTGAGAAGGTCATAACAAGAGGTAGGATGAGATAGAAAACAGGAGTGGTTTTGTTCAGGTCTGCAAGATACTGGGATGATTTACATTGCAGTGGATGAATGCCTAGGGTTGTTTTCCTTCAAATGTGCCAAGAGATGGTACAAGACCTACTGATGGTTTCATATGTACTGTCAAAGCTACTGCCTACGACTGCAAACATTCAGCTTCTTGTGAAAGACTATTACAGACAAGACCAAAGGAAAAACTACTCTTGCAAGCAATGTTCTACCTGCCCAAAACAAACAACAGCAAGGGTGGTTTGTGTAGCAATTTGTAGGAGGAGGTCTGTGGATTTTCATCCTTTCTTTAAGGCTGGGATCTAGGAAAAGAACCTGAAGGGTAAGAGAGGAAGAAGGATGCAGTTGCAAAACAAACAAACAAAACCCCTAACTGATAGAGAAGAATAAGTTGAGAAATTAATTTGCAGTAATGGAAAGGCATGTGAAAAAGCAGGCAGATGATGGAATGGCAAAAGAGAAAATTAGGGAAGCCAGTTGCAACAGAGGAGAGGAAAGTATCATTGAGATAGCTAAGAGATGGAGCCTAAGACAGAGCAATGATGCAGTATGTGACACAATGACATTGAACAGGAAACAAAATGACCTCCAGGTGACGGAAGTAACAGACGGGAGCAAATCTGAGATTCACCTCTGTACAGAGAGATTCATCCTGATTCAAGCAGATCAAGTGAACATAATGTTAGGTCATCAGTCAAAAAAAAGAGAATGAGATATGGACCAGAAGGTGAAAACTATCAGAGTAGGGATGGCAGGAGGGGCTGACAGAGGCAGATGCATAGGGGACACAACTTGTCTATAAAACCCTTGTGTGAACACCTTAGAGTGAGAAAAGCTAGTTGGACTGAATGACAATATTGGTACAAGAAAGAATGTGCATACATTGTCATTAATACAATGGCATTAAGAATCTAGAACTGGAATTAGAAAGTTCCTGACCATCAGATCAGGAGGCTGTAGGTGCTGTCCCATTAGGAACATAGCATGCAAACACATCCTAGATTATCTTCAGGTGGAGCTGATCAAGTCTGGGAATGTAATCATACACAAGATTGATATCCACAATGAGAGAGACTAGATTGGATGTTGTAGGAGGACCTTCCTAGTCCCTGCCCTAATCTTATTTTCCTAATAATGATGCTGTTGACTCACGTATATTGACCAGGACAGGTGCAGACAGACAAATATTTGCCTCACTTTCCAAGCCAACTGGATGCCACCCACCTCTGGTATCTGTAGAGCTGGAGTGGCCCAGGGCAGTGCCTACACTGTCAAATCTGTGCAAATACATGACTTCCAGATCTGAACTGGCTTGCTTTTGCCTAACTTGGAGTGTGGGCGAGGGAGTCCACACCTATCCATACACCCTCAGAGGGCTGTGCAGGGCTCACATTTGGTGCTTCAGAGTAGTGCAAAAACTACTTAATTAGGGGTGCAGGGACTCTACAAGCTGATGTAGCAGGGCTGAGGGGATGCCAGATCCCAGAAGAAACACAGCAGTGACATCTACTAATCCAGGGTGCCCCAGCAGTGCACACAGAAGCCGTGTGCACCACCTCTCTGGTCACTTCTGGCAGACTACAAGTCTGATTCACCAACATTGTGTATGACATGTCACTAGTAATGACAACTTACTCTTTGATTGCCCTCCCAGTTGTGCTGAGTTCCTAGACAACACTGCACAGCGAAGATGATGCCACTGTTCCTCCTAGAGCATCCCTTCCTTGTCTGTCATCATACTTCGCATCATGCTTCTGAAAGTTGCATTCCTCCTCAACAAATGTACAACCTCCTGCTCATGCTGCGGTGACCACAGCCATCTACTGCATCAAGTAATGTTCCAGTGCACTGACTGGTTTTTGTATATTTGGAAGCAAATGTTTGTATATTATATATTACAGGCCTATGACAGATCTTTTTTAATTGCTATTAGGATGCTGGTGGGGAAAGATTGTTAGGCCCTTTACTGCATGGTCATCTGCATAAACAAAATCTTCATTCTGCACATTCCTCTCCTGTCATCCTGACTGCTGTCTCAACCACATTATATTCACATTTTGCCATCCTAGTAAACACCTATGCTTATGTGAGTGTGCATGGCTCACAGTTTCCGCTGTGACTGAAATGTGACCATTCCCACGCTACTTGAAGCTTTGTATTCTTGGCTTCTGAGATACCTGCTAGCAGATAGCTGTGACCATGTCTTCCTTTGATGAAGAAGTTCTTATCTTAGGTGAGATGTGGAGCGCTTCATCTTGCAACATTTCTGCTACCCCCCCAGGCAAAGAGAGAGACAGAGAGAGCACACAGGAAGAATGACAACTTGTACTTTCAAAATCACAGCCTCACCTAGGACAACAGTTGATAACAAGCCCAAGCAAAACTGAACTACTGACTCACCCTCCCCTCTTCTGGCCCCCTGGAAAAGTTAAAAGGATTTCTGTACTGGCTTCAGTGAAATCCTTTTTTGTCATTAAAAGAATTGGAGCTTCTTTAGCCTATACCTTTATCACAGAAACTGGTTTCCAGGTTTTTTTTCCCTGAGTTAAACTGCCTTTATCAGTGGACCTGTGATGGAAATAAGTGGCAAATATTTCCATGTGTAACTAAATTAACATGAAGTGCAGCACCGCATTTTTCACATATCTGAACGCTACAGTGTTTGGCTCAGCTGCAAGTACAATTACATCTAAGACTGAGATTGTAACTTGCAAGTGCTTTCTAGCAAAAGTGAAGTTTTAGGGTTTGAATGAAATACCTTTGTTTCTACAAAAAAAAAAGGTAATAAAGGCATTCCATAGGAAAAAAAACACAGAAATATTTATGTAGATAAGGACACAGATATGAGTGTGATGTCCCATGTGACTTTGACATCTGGTATTACTTAGGCAAAATAGATGAATGTTTTCTCAGAGAATGGTGTATTTTCTGGGCAGATAAAATAATCACTGAATTATCTTTCTTTCCAAGCATATGTCAGATATCTGTGGTTTATTAGAAATACACATTTAGCTGGAAGCATAAGTCTAAAGCCTACTGGTCAAAAGAAGATCAGGACTGCAAAGCCAGGCATGCTAATATTAGAAGATGTTAAAGTTAATATTGCATGTGCAAACTAGATCCAGACCACTTCTGTAGAGGTGGGATTAATCTCAGTTTTGCCACCTGAAAGTTAAGCAGTGACTCTCAGATGCTCAGGTAGGCTCCTTAGCTATATGAGTATATGAGTAGGCAGAGATCAAGTACTTCGTAGTGTGATTCATCCCAACCTAAGACAGTTGTCAGAGAGAAGGGAGGCATACCTCCCTTGGAGCGTGCTCATCTCTCTGTGCCCTAGAGAGGGTGCAAGTGACTTGCTTACAAGGCGGGTCTCACCATAGCAAATGGCATGTTATTTTTGCCACAGGATCACTGTCTTAGTGCTTACTAAATCTTACTCTTCAGTACCTTCTATTTTTATCCTTTCCCTGTAGTGTGTAGCCCTCTGCATTATTTTAGCGTGGTATTGAATATACCACAGAACACAGGATTATTCATTTTCAGTGCAACTTTCTAAGATGCTGAGGTATAGCATTTGTTAGCTTTTTACAAACACTGATTAGTATCTTCAAAGATGTGTCACAAAAAGAGGCAATACTGTTACGACTTCTTTTTACAAAGGAGAAATGAAAGTGGCAAGATTAAAGCCATGGAAATCTTCCTTGCACTTTGGGTGCGGACAGACCGATTTTTCAGTGCTTACAGCACTACACATCATTGTGAAAGTGTGAGATGCAGTTTGTTGTGGCCTGGATTGCAGCTGTGAGAGCCTACTGACTTCACAAACCATGCTTCCCCAGTGCCTGCGTTTGTCACTATGAAAAGCAAAGAACTGTTGTTCCAGTTAACACTGTTAGTAGCAGCTTTATTCTGGGACACATAGCGCTCTGGAGTGCCTGGAATAATGCCACTTGACTTTACATGGTTGCCCCAAAGTCTGTAAGGTGTTATTCATCCAACATAACCGTAAGTGCATTGCTTCTGTCACTGTAGACCTATTTTAATCCGGGTTCTGCAATGTCGATGCTGTAATGAAAGCAGCTAAGGCACAGCAGACAGCAGCCTCCCCCATTGCACAGTCATAACGAATTTCCACAGCACACGCCATGCTTTGCTCCAAGTAAGG
This sequence comes from Falco naumanni, assembly GCF_017639655.2. NCBI lineage: Eukaryota > Metazoa > Chordata > Aves > Falconiformes > Falconidae > Falco > Falco naumanni. Next base: position 8,729,248 of record NC_054059.1, read on the forward strand.
TAGGGAGTCCTGAGGGGAAGCCACAAGAGTTTGTAATCGGGTCATTAAAAGAGCTTATGATAATATTCAGAAGGAGGCTAGAGTAAGGTTTCACATTTTCTTTTTTTTGATTTTGCAAATACAAGTTTCTGTTAACAACTTAAAAAAATTGTCATATAGTATTTTGAAAAAAATCAGCAACTGGGAAAACAGAGACAGAGGTGTCTCTGACTGAAAGCTCTGCCTGGGCCATCAGCCGTGCTAGGTGCTTTATCTGGCAGGTCTCCATCGGCTGAGCTCGCGTTCCAGGTGGTGGCAATACTGGCATCCCCTGGGCACTAGAGGGGGACGGATACACACACTTTGCTGGTAGTGTGGTAGGCAGAGAAAGTGATTCTGCTTCTGGTTTCAATTCCAGAAGCTAAGGGAAGTAGTAACAAACTGACAAACCTTCCTCTCCTCCTTGTTTTTTTTCTCTTTTTTAGTCTTTTTCTCTTTCTTTCTTTCTTCTTTTTTTGGTTTTTTTTTGTTTTGGTTTGTTTGTTTGTTTTGTTTTGTTCTGTTTTTTGGTGGGGGTGGGAATTTTTCCTTATCTTCCTCTTACCTCGTGTTCATTTCTGTCTCTGCTTCTCCTTTCCAACACGTTATTTCCCTTGGTGCTTAAAGGCTGTCTTGTGCTGTGCCTTTCCTCCTTCCAGAGAGAGCTTCTGCTTCCACTCCTAACCCCTGCTCATGATCCCTCACCTCTCCTGTTCCTGCCTGCCTCTTGTACCTTCACAGCCTCCACCTTCATGTGCAGCATAATTATATTAGATACAGATCCTCACTGTGTCTTCAGCAAGACAATAGTATCTCAGCCCCTTTGATCAGGATATCAAACAAATGATTATTAACATTCATGCTTTCCCTGTGATCAGGTCTGTGAGACAGGGAATGTGAGACAGGTTACACAGAGCTTTAGCTCAAGGTTGTTGAATTTTTTAATTGCATATGTACTAAAAAAGATGTGTTTTGTTAAAGACCTGTTGAAGGAGTGAATCTTGCATTCAGAGCACAATAAGGTGAGGTGTGACACATGAGTATCAGATCTTGTGGGAGTTTCCTTTGAAGCATAGTATTTGCCTTCATGGTAGAAGGTAACATTGTCTTGAAAACCCAAGATGTTGACCATGATCTTCACTATGGAGTGCTAGGCATTTTTTTCAGACAGCTAGTTGCATAGAGATCCATCAGGCTAAAAGATTAGTCAGCAAATGTAGCAGTCTTCCAGGTGAGCCAAACCATGGGATTGTTGGCATTGTGCCCTCCAATTCAAAGAAAGCTGAACTGAAGCCATTCTATGCCTTGAAGATAAAGTCAAAGACCTTGAAGGAGATTTCGATGAGAAGTAAAGCTGTGAGCAGAGACTGTCTGGTGCGCCCTCAGTAGCCTGAAATTCAGGTTACTGAATCGTGAACTTGTCCTGGGTTCAGGTTGTTGTTGGGTCACTGATCTGGCCTTTGGCTTTGTGGACAGTACACAGAAATTAGCGCTATTATTAAGCTGCTTGTGACCCCCATTCTGCTTTTTTGATCTCCCTTTTTGCTCCTGTCTCTAACTATCCGCGACTGTTTCTCATTTTACATGCTTTCTGTACTTTTTTACCTCTATCCAAAATTCCTCACTGTTCCCACTGAGCTAAGGATGTTTCTTCCCCTCTCTGCTCCCTTCACAACAGCAGTGGGAGCACTGAGATCAGAGCTGGGACCTTCCCATTCTCATTGCAGAAGCTGCTGCATGTGTAAGGCCACCTGGTCCTCTCCTGCAGCCCTGGCCTGTGCTGCACTGCCACCTCTGCAAGTGGAGCATTTGTAGTAGCCAGAAGGTCAAAGCTGTTAGGACTTGGGGGGTGCTTGAGAAACTCATATGTCTGCTACCATATAATGTTGTCAATACCAACTGTACGAACACGATTTTTGGATGAATACTGCTTGGGTAGGTCTTTAGAAGAACAGACAAAAAGCAAATCTCTGGAACTGATGTTTTCATTCACTGACGAAGAACTAACCATGGAATATGCTGTTACCACACACTGCTTCATCTGTGGCAGTACTATTGAACCATTTTAACAAAAACCTACTGAAAACTGGTAGCCTGAAGGCTTTCCATGGAAAACATCAGTCCAAAAAGTTTAATTTCTGACAGGTTTGGTTAGCTTGTAACATAGGAAGGTGAATTGTGTTTACTGTAAAGTTTGTTATTCCATGATCACTGGTACCTGGGGGCTTAGTTGGTTTGTCTTGTTTGGCGTTTGCTTTTTTCCCCTTATTTTTACAATTTATTTCTCAGTTACCCAAGTGGGGAAAAAATATGTGGTATTTAGTCAAAAACTGGTAGGTAGTAAACTGTTCTTATTATTTAAACATTTTTCCTTGATTGACTTTCATTTAAAGTCTTTTGAACATCCATCTCTGTATGTAAATATGTGTTGATGTGTGTGTGTATCCAGCTTGCTTTATTGCATCTTTTTTCTTCTCACAGAATCCTTATTGTTCATGATATACTCGTTGTCCTTAAATCTATGGTTGGACTTTATGATCTTAAAGGTCTTTTCCAACATAAATGATTGTATGATTCTGTATGTGAGTTCTTTTTCTTAAGATTTTAGCTTGACTAGTTAAGGAAGCATGGGTCAAACTATCATGCTCTTTGTCCTCCTGCCTGTCTATCTGCCTGTCAGTCCCCATTTGGTGAATTTGAGCCCCCTTGCCAAACAAAACTAGATTGGACCCTCTACTGAAAATCTCAGAAATTAATTCCTTTACGTTCCATGGAAACTACTGGGAGAGGAATGGGACAGGAAAGAGATACAAATAGCTTCCCTTACTGCAGCTGAAGTATAGGCTCAACTTTTTTTTTTATCCTGACAGATGACCAGTCAGCACACACACAGCTTGGCGCCAGCCCCAACACATGCTGCCTCTTCTCCAGCCAGACAAACAGGAGGCAGCGAGATGTGGGGCATGCCATAGCACACTTGGAGGTGGAGACATGGAACTCTTGCAGTGAGAGATGGAGGAACAGATTGTACGCATCTATAGGAAACCATATTTCAGCATTTCTGCTGTCCAAGGAACACCTGTCTGGAGGGAAGTGAGGGTAATTGTAAAAGGGTGCAGGGAGAGCTAAAGGGGAAAGGTCTTAAATATGTAGGAAACTGGGCTACATCATTTCTACTGCTTATGGCATAACACAGTAGCTTTCAGCCTTTGTCATTCCCATCCTGGAAAGAATCCTGAACAATGGCCTTTGTCTAGTCAACAAATTTTTGAATCACATTGTTTAGTTTCTTAGTCAGAGGACTTTGTGAATAATGGGAGAGGTATTTAATGCCCATAGTTTCCTGCAAGACTTAGAAAAGGAACCTATAAGATGGGGATCCTCAAACTACGGCCCGCAGGCTGGATACGGCCCCCCAGGGTCCTCAATCCGGCCCCCGGTATTTACAGACCCCCCCGCCGGGGGTTGGGGGGGAACCAAGCAGCCGCAGATGGCCTCCTGCCACTTCATCCGCGCCGGCCCCCTGGTTAAAAAGTTTGATGACCCCTGCTGTAAGAAATCAGTTGGTGAGGGGGAGCTCCATCAAGCAATTACAGCCAAGGGCTAGGGTTCTCAGTGGAACAGAAAAGGGACTGGGATCAAGGGACGCCATCCCAGATAAAGGAAGGATTTATAGTGATTTTACCATTAATCAGCCTTTTATGTATCTATTCATCTTCAATTAATGATGCACTGAATAGAATTTACCACTGCCCCTTTTCCTGAAAGCAAAAACTTCTGGAAAGCCAAAAGCATATAGTACAGTTTTAAACAGCTATAGAAATGCTCTCTAAAAATAATACAGTTGAACTTAGCACAACTGGAAAGTATGCTGGTGCTCCTAGACACTCTGAATACATTAGACTAAAGGTTTTTGAAAGCACACAGAATAATGAAATGCCTGGATTTCTCTGCTTTTAATTCTCAAATGTTACAAAATTACTTTGTCATTCAAAAATGTATGTGGCTTACAAAGTTGCATCAATGATTCGTTTGAAATGTGTTTAGCTCATAAAATCCTCTCATCTCTTCAAACACATGTATTTGAGAGCACAGGTGTAATAATTTTCAAACCCAGTCACGCTTGATATATAGGGTTTCTAGAAGGAATACATTTAGGGTCGCCTCTCCTAGGATGGGCCTGAAGAAGAGCTCTTCAATAGCGTCTGCATCAATGTCCTGAAGAGAGGCAATTAGCTGAAGAATCCAAGCAAACCTGCCTAGATTTCTATGGAACATTGTTGAGATATACTCCATCAAGGCTTGCTGAGCTTCCTGTTGCAGCGTTTGTACGTAGGGGAGACACTTTAGGACATGGCATCCTGTCAAAACAAAAAGTAAAATAATAAATCTTGAGTAAACAATTTTGTTCTATGCCCTCTGTAATGATGGGTGTCTGGCTTTCTACTTTCTGTAGAAAATAAAATCTTTCTAAATATACTTTTTGGAAAGAAGATATGCATAGTTCAATAATTTGAAGGAACGTCGAGCAGCAGTGTAAACACATTGGAATCTAGCCCATTATATTAAGTCCAGCTTTGAACCAGTAACAGGAGGTAACTTGGACTCAGTACAGATGGAGAAGAAGCTTTATAGTGTTGTCTACCCACCAAATGATGCTAAGACTGTAGTCTGAGTAGGTGGAAATACTCTAATCTAAAATAGGTAGGTAACATCAGGAAGATGGAGGCGGTGGTTTGGAGCGGCGAGCAGGCTGCCACTCTGAAGACACGTTTCCAGTCTACCCAGCCCCATCTCCCTCCTGTTGTTGCCTCTGATTGCTAAACTAAGCTGGGTCACTATGCTTCACCATGATGTCTAGATATCTTCATTTACAGTCTAAAAAGAGTGTTGAGGTGCTCTGTGAGGTGTATCGCGACCCACAGGGGGAGGATAGATAATTGGATTTTCTGGTTTTGTGCTCCCTTTTCTCAGCCATTTCTGAAGAGGCAAAGGTCTCTGCCTTACGGAGTTACGGTCCTGAGCCTCAGTCGTGTCTCCCATAGCACGTGACTTCAAACCTGCTGGCTCACTGAGGTCTTTGTGGATGCCAGGGCTCAGTTCAAAGGACACCCCATGTTCATCCTTTGCCTCTGGTGGGATTGCCTTGTCGTGTAGCTGTCAGCAACCCGTTGCCTCCTGTCCTCACCACCTGAAGATAACACCATGTTTTCTTTTCTAGAATTTCTGCAACCTGGACAGGGGTAGGATGAATCTCCAGGTTTTGACTTCTGCCTCTCCTGCCTCCCATGTCTTACTTTAACCTGTCTATCTACCAGCACACACTCCAGGCCTGTTTAACATCTTTTACAGTGACTGACTCCATACCTCCCCGGGATGGATCTGAATAGCTCAGACCGGGCAGGGAGTGTTTCGTACAGGATCATTTGTTTAAAAGTGTAGGAGCTTCTGCCTTCTTGCCTAGTGCCCTGTACTAGGGCAAAACCAACCTGGTTGGGTTTTTTTTTCAGTCTGTGGTTGGCTGCCCTTTGTCACTTGTCAGCAGTTCTCTTTTCCCTAGACATCACTGCTAGTAGAGAAGAAGCCTCAGCAAAGCCTGCAACCAGGCTAGCCAGAAATGAAGGGTTTGGAAAAGTCTCCTTCTCCCTGAGGATTGCCACCAGCTGCAACCTGTGAAGATGGTGTCAAGTGCTGGATTTTTCATGGAAAGGAAATTGTCATTATACAGAAAGGATTCTGTATATTCAGGATGAAATTGCAATTGCTTATATCCCTTCAAATTTGCTTGATATCTGCATTTGGTCTTCTTTTGTATGTAATAAAACACTGGTCTTAAATCTAAAAATAATGAGAAACTTCTTGGTCTGAGGTCTTTTGTAATAATATTCAGTCAACCACATGTTTCCATCTGAGTTGTAAAACTTTTAAAAGTGTCTTTTTCAACAGAAGTCCTGTCACAACCTTTATGGAGTTTAATATATATGTCTTCATAAATATATATGAGTATGGCACTGACAGAATAAGAGTGCTGTTTTTCACAGTTCCCGTCTCCTCACTGCGCAGTTCCCGTTGCTTCTCAGACAGTTGTCAAAAGTAGCAAGAGCAGTTTCACCTCGCTCTGTGCTGTTCACGCGTGGTGGGACAGTCCTACCTGCTCCTTCCTTTGACTCACTGTGTCCTCGAGAAGGCCTTGCAGCTGGACCCTTCACCCATACACACTGTGACCTCTCCAAAGCCACCTAGCCAAAGCACCCGCGCCCCTGTGAAGAGCCGGGATGGCAATTATCTGCTGGAGAGTCTGGGCTCAGTTGATGCAAGGCTGCCTATTTCTTCATAGGAGTTGGGTGCACTTCTTCGCAGGCTCTTGCTAACCCACATATGGTCAACCCGTCACCCAGCTCGAGCCTCCCGCACAGAAGTACTGTGCAGATCGTGCTTTAGTGGGAGGACCTACATTCCATGCTGCCTGCCACTCTGTCCCCAAAGGGATGGTTTTATCAAAGTACAATCCCTATGCTACAAGAGACCACTTAGGGCAGAAGCAAAGCTCTGTCGTACTTGTGTGTCATGTTTCTTGCTAAAGTGCTGGCCGCTGGCCTAGCTGTGCTGCTACAGGTGCATTTCTGGCCACCCTGTTGAACTCCAACTCATAACCCAGCTCTGGGCTGCTCCGTGCCTGGGTTTTCCCCATTGTCTCAAGCAGTTTTGGTGGTCCTAACAGGAACAGAATATTCAGGGTGGGAGCCCACACAAGGTACTCCATCATCCAGGAGAGGACTAAGCATTGTTGCTGCTGGTGGCTGGCTAAAATCCTCTTAGAACTGAGGCCTGCAAAATATTAAGATTTGGCCAAACGTCAAGCTGAAACTCAGAAGACAGCTGAAAATGCACTGCATGTATGTAGAAAACATTTTCTGAGTTTGGTGGCAAGTGTTCAAAGATTATTAAGAATAGTAATTGTGAAATGACAGCTGTACAGATCTGTCTGCAGCAAAACAGGTAGTGGAAGTGTGGTTTGGGCGGTGTATAAGCCCTGAGTACCTGTTTCAGCCCAGAGTTAGTTTGTGACCGTTTCATCTAGGTTTAACTGAAGTCCTCCCAGCTGCCTTCTGCTGCCTTCTGCAGCCCGTGGAGAAAGGCACCTCCAGAGAGCAGGGTCGTCCCACCTAGGAACTAAAAAGTCCTCCTGTAACTCCAGACAGTGTCTGCAGACAGCATGAAGGGCTGCTGGGCCTCTACACAGCACCCCGGGGAAACAGCAGGCATTAGAAGGCACGAATCCAGAGTATAATGCTGCTTCTGCTGCTTTCTCCTTATGTGAAAATCACATTTTATCCACAGAGATGATAAAAATGCCTGCTAGTTAAACTGTGTAAGCTGCTGCAGATGAGGGATTCTCCTCTCATCATCACCCTGGATATAGCTGGTGGTTTCTTTCAGCCTGATTTTATTGTGAAAAAAACTGAGAAACTAACCTGCACTGAAACAAACTCTACTGTTGTGATGCTGCAGCATAGACGCACAAGACAATACAAAGCATCTGGATGACATTACATCTCAAGAATCAGAATCTGAATCCTATTGGAAACAAATATCAACTCCCTACAGCCTTTGAGCAGCCTATAAACCTTATTCACCACAAGAAATATCATGGAACAAGTGAAGTATCCAAGTATCCCTTTGGTGTAGTCCCAAGTATAGCACACTGCTGACAGTGCAGCCGACAGCAGTGATTGCTCTGGAAGGAGTCAGGGATCGGAGCCAGAGCAGACTGGAGTCAATAAGTCTTTCCATTTACTTTAGCGGACTTAGAGGCTGGCTTCTAATGACTCATTCCGTAGTGCTGACCTAGGCAACCTTCCTTCCTAATGAGGCTGAACTTGGCACCAGAAGTGAGAGGATGCAATCACTAGTCTGAGTGTGCTCCACAACTGCTGTCCCAGGCTTTGACTGTAGAGATACTAAATAAAGAAAATAAAATGAAATAAATAAATTAATGCTGTCTAACCTCAGGGCAGTATCCTTTTGCCTCATTGATGAAAATCAGGTGATACAGGTTATTTTATCTTCTCCAGTGTTCTTCCTACAGAGGAATTCTTTGTTTAAATACTTCAGTTACTCACATCATGTACCCATGTACCATCTCTCCTTTGCTGTACTACGGGTGAGGCTGCTGCATTGTCTTTGATCTGGAAATCAGTTTGAAGTGGCACGGTTAAACCTTTATTAATTAAAATTTATCAAATAGAAGCTGGTTTGGCTTACAGTGGGTAACCTACTGCACATATCCAAGGAACCTAAAGAAGCTACTTCAGGCAGAAAATCATTAAATTGTGGAATATAGGGTTTTGAGAACATTTAGCTATATTCATAGAAAAGAGTAAAACTAAGCAGTTATCTATATGTAAATGAAAATGCCAAATGTCCTTCTAGGCACATGATAATCTGTGTCATTTCCAGGAGGACTTACCAGAATTAAAAAGAATAATTCCTTTAAGATAGGCATATTCTTTTGCACTTATGTCCAGATCCCAGAACTTCCACAATAAATTCTTCATCTTCTGAACTTCTGCTGAAGACGCTTGCAGGGATGAGCTGCCCAGATCATTGTTAGCTGTCAAAGACTGATTGAGGAGGATTTTTTTCAATAAACTAGGGGCTGAAATCTCTTTCAGGTCAAAATCCACCCCTTCCTGTGCCATGCCCAGGACAAAAAGAGGGGCCCAGTTCTGCTGTATGAGGACAAGCTGATCCTCCCAAGGCACGTGATAAAAAGAAGGCAAGTTTCTAATAAAAGTTAAAGTCTTCAAGAGCACTTCAGAAGCCCTTCTGCACGTGGCTTCTGGCGTTTTCAGGACAACTCTTCTCCTGTCCATACAAGAGCAGCCCTTGCTTCGTGTGGAGTGGTAGGGACCACTGTACTGCTGGTGCCACTTGGTCTCGCTTCCATGCTCTCTGTTAAGGATCTGGTACAGGATGCTGTTAGCACGATGTGTCTCACTCTGACATTTCCCAAATTTCGCAGCTGAGATCTCAGCAGCCATAGAGCCAGAGTTCCCTGTGGCAGGGAAGCGCGCGTGGAGCTATGCATCAACAGCAGGGGAAGAGCATTTCTGCCACACAGCGAGGCATTGCGTGCTTTTTATACACACGGGCAGTTGGAAAGTAATATGACCCTGATCTGTAAAGTTACCTTGAACTTTATTTGCACCAGTCTGTTTTGAACGAGGCGGGGCTGCAGGCTGCCGGTGTCGCACAGGGCTGCCGTAGCCCCGCGGGAGCAGGAGGGCTCGCACCCGCCGGCACCCCTGCGCCCCGGTGCAGGCAGGCTGTGCCTGGCCTTCTGCCACCGTGCCAGCCGTTCTGTGCTACTGCCACCAGCAGTGGCATTTTTGCAAAAGCCAGCTAAATAACACGTACAGCCCAGTGAAAACTATGACACCGTAAGTGAAGAAGGAACAAGTTGTGTATATTTTTATTGATACACTGACCTTGCCCCTAACTAACGCTCTGCAGTGCACAGAAATGCATTTATACTTATAAATGATGCTGTGGTAGCAGTGCCTTGAATAGAAGCTTTTATTTCTTGTTAAAAGGAGCCCCCTGAAGTTGCTGTGAATATCTACCATTACTCTTGACAGAGCACTTAACAGTGTTTGTGCTTTACACTTTAACTAATGGGATGTGACACCTATGTCAAGGAGCTCACCGGCGAAAATCCCAAGGATGCAAATCCTATGTATAGGAATATGTCCCATTCCCAGGAGATCTGAGAAAAACTTCAGAGAAAGTCAGCTGCTATAGCTCATGACAGTGTTATGTCCTGTGTGTCACATCCAATAATTTCAAACACAGAATGTGCAGGATTCTCCCAGACTTGCTGTGTAATTAAATATTCTCCATACAAGCTGTGGAAATAAAACTGATGCAGAAAGAGAGCAAAATAGCAATTCATACTGTTTTATGTGTGAGCTTTTGTAGCAGAGCCAGAGCTGAATGACAGAATTGTCAGGACTCTTCAATCAACATGAGGGAACATTAAATAGCAGGAAAGCAAGGAACTCAGTTTAATAAGAAATCGATACATCAAGTTTTTGTTACTTTACATTCTCTTGCTTGCTCTCTTCTTAAATAGGAGAAGAGGTACTAAGTTTTTTCACCAAGTACAATGTTTATGCATTCCTACCATCTGGGCTTCTAGCATGTCTTAACAACAAATGAGCATTAAAAGCATCAGCTCCAAGAGCTACTTCTGTTAGACCTCCAAGCCTCAGGTGTGTAAAGGCCATCCCATCAGATGCATAGCCACAAATTTTATCTTTGCTACAACTGTTTGGTTTTGTCATGCTGGGCCATTTTAAAATTTCCATTTATTAACCTCTCCATTATATTTATGTTGCAAAATTTTCCCCTTCTGAGAAGATAAAAAGTCGAGGGAGGGATGACTGCTCCAAAGTCAAGCAATGTAGAAGTGTAGTGCTGCTGAGGGGCAACTACCACTAACTGCAGCGAAGGTCAAGGGGGCTCAGGGCACCGAACACCTGATGGGATCTGCTTGTCCACCTCTGCCCCCCTCTCCGTCCATTCAGCAGCTCTCTACTATTGTCCATTGCTGCGATATCAAAGAGCTTTCTAGGTTAAACGGCACAGCAACAGAGAAATCTCCAGAAAGTCCCATCCTTCTTATCCTCACTGTAAAATTCCAGCTGGGTTGAGGTTCAGTGGAATGAACTCCAGTTGAAAAGCTAATGCCATCTGAGGTTCTGCATGAGTTACATGGATTGGCTAATGGCTGTATTAGAAAGAGAGACCGAGCTTGCTAAAACCATTCTTAAACAGTTTGCTTGCGAAAAGAAGTTCTGCCTTCTAATTGCTGGTGAGCATGCTGGTGTTCCAGTAAACTAGGTAGGAGAGTGAGCTCTGATAAACCCAACTCCTCTACACCATGGAAAAAAATATTTGACTTCAGCTGAAATCAGTACCATTTCACAGTTCACCATCATTTCACCCTGATGGTTTCTGTCATTGGTTCACAGTTCCTATTAATTTTGCTTATTAAAGTTCTATTCCAGATTAAAACGGTTCCTTTCCATTTTTTTTTCCCCTGAGATCTGCATCAGTCATATGCAAAGAGTCAGTCCTGATGTCAATAACATATGGTATTGGGTACCATTTCTATTTATCATGATTTATTTCCTTTGATTGCGTATAGTTCTAAGAGGCAGAAGCAAAGCATTTTTTTCTAACAGGAAATCCTGGTATATTACAATAGCTTTATGACTGATTACCAAAAATACAGAGTAAAGGTTACTGCCTCAGTACAACTGCTAAGGACAGATCATCAGCTTTTCCTGAGAGAGCGATTACTCAGAACTGTGAGTCGACATTGAATTGCCAGTGAAACAGATCCTGGCATTCCTGATTCAAAATTGTCTGAAATGAGTTCTCTGTGTCACCTGATTTTCCCAAATGTAGAGGGCCAGCAGCTGAAATTAGCTTTATGCTCATAAACTAGACAACAGTTACTTTTACTTTCTAAATCTTACCTATAGAACGGTTGCAGCCACATGCACCTCAATATTGTGTCTACAGACTTCTTGCTACACTAGCAATGCTTCTTACTTTCAAATGTTAAGAAAGTATACTATACAAAAAACAATGTTGTGATATGAGAAACCCCCACGGACTTTTCATCTATTTTCGCTGTTCCTAGCCCGATGGTTTGAGAACAGTAAGACACAGTCACATCAGTGTTATTTTTTCTGTTTTGCATTTATCTGCCTTTTCAGTCAACAAAGCACACACCCCTACAAATACTTGCTGCCACCACATTCTCTCTGCGACCATCTGAATTGCTCCTTGGGCACAAGTGCCACTGTTTGGACAACAAAAAATATATCCTAAGTCCACACAGAAGATTGCTACAGACAGCTTGTGGGTATTCACAGCACTGCTGGGAACTGTGCTGCTCCAAGCAAGGCTGCTGTCGCTGTCTCTCCCATGGGTAATGTTGTTTTGCATGCCTGTACAGGTAATATATACTTAATATAGCTCTTCGTCTTTCGAGTTTAGGTGATTTGTACATGATGCAACCTTTTTCCTAAAATTCATGGATTTCTCAGGTTTGCAAAAGCTGCCTGCTAGGTGTAGAAGGTCCTAGGCTTTTACCCTCTCTGACCAGTGTGCAACAGCAAGGTCAGCATAATGAAGTAATCAGGCTGAGGGACATTCATTACTATAAAATATCCAGTGACTTACACAGATTCTTAAATATCCTATTAGGTGCAAAAGTATAAGACATGTAATATTTTTGGCTCTTAACCCATAGCCTTGATTTGCCTCACAGAATACTTGGAAGGCTGAAGAGACTTCTCAGATAATACAGGAACTTAAGTGGTTGCCTCATCCTTACCCTGGCAATAGCTAAATGTGTGTCCTTCAGGAAGAGTTTAAGATATATACCACTTTTCTTGCTTTCAATCATTTGCAGCTTAGTGCATTCCTGAACCAGAGTGGTTTTATGCTTTAAATAACTCTCAGTTCCTACGCTATGATCTCATGCGCTCTGCTTCTGAAGCCACATGAACATCCACATCAGCCTATGTCAAGGAGCTCTGTGGATGCTGTATGCGAGACAATACTTGATCAAACATGACATTTGCTGGATTTGGTGCCTTATTGATTTTGTACTGGAGAAAAAAGAGGAATCAGTCAATCCTCATTCACCCTCCCTATACCTTTCTTTACTTTGTAAATCTCAGCAAGACTCCCACAGTCATCCTTTGACCAAACTAAAGAGACATAGCTTCCAAGATTGTTTTTTTTCTTTAGAGTGGTACCATGCCTTTGATCATGTTGTTACTTCTTTGAACACTTCTTAGCCCTATATCTTTTCTAAGATATCTTTTCCTCTTTAAGGAGTAGTGGGGAAAGTATCAGAACAGGATATGGTATCCAGGACTTAGGAGCGCATGGATTTATACAGGGACCAAATGAAGATCTCTGCTTTGTCATTCCCAGAAGTCACTCTGGAACACTGAGCTGTTGTTGCCATGAAACTGTCACAGGCCCCAAGTTTTACTCCTGAGTGACAGTCATCAGTTCAGAGGCTTTCATCCTAGTCAGGAGTAGAGTCCGGACCGTTGGTTCTTATGTGCATTTTTTGCCATATGTATATACATATATACACTGAATTATCATTTGAAGCCTAGTTGATGATTTTCATAAAGTCCTCCTGCAATTCTTTGGGCAGCCCTAGTCTTCCTCTGAATAATTTTGTGTCATCAGCACAAACATTCATATTCTGAAACTTTGAAAGCACTGCTCTTCAGAATAGTTGGCTCAATGTTGTGAGTTGTTTAAAAGACTTATCATAATTTTATGGGGCAGAAGATATGATGTCCTCGCAGTAGAGTGCCTGTATATACAAGTACATATATGTTGGACTATACATATTGGTGCACAATGTATTTAGCAACTAAGTTATTACTAAGCAGTGATGAAGCTCTCCTACTTTCCTAAAAGGTGAGACTGGAGGCAGGTGCACTTCTGGAGGAGAATCTTCCCCTATTATTTCACATGTGCTGCGAGAAGGAAACACCTTCCTAGGAAGCTGACAGCAGCCTTTTTGAAGTTATCTTGTGGCACCAGTCTGATACGTGCACCTGTTCCTTGATTCAGTGATCTCTTATCTCTCTGGTCTCCCGTACAAACATTTAATTGGCCTATAAACATTTATATGACTTTAGAACAGGATTTTTTCTAGGAGTTTTATGCATTTAATTTTCTGGGAGGAGTTGGGTGAATACTGTATGACTGGTACTTTTGAAGACACCTGACTTCACTAACAGCCTTAATGATGCAAAAGGACCCAGTAATAAAACAAATATCTTTCTGAAAGGCTTCCTGTCTCCTCCTTGTCCCATGCTGCACACCACCTTTCTTGAGCAGTAAAGGTATTTATTTCTCAACGAGAGGGACCAAGAGCTACCGTTCAGACTGCCTCTTTGGCTAGGCAGATAGTGGGGAGCATCACCCCCAAGTTAAAGCCCGCTCAGCTTTGAAACAAGCTCTGAAACAGCGCATTTACCTTGTGCTCCAACAGGTAATGCTGTGGCAGACTAGGATTTGGCCTTTATATCTGAAGCAAGGGTACATAAATTATAAATCGAGTTAATTTGAAGACATATAGCTTATCTTGAAGGTCAGTGGGTGAATTTCTCAAGTGATTGAAATTAAGCATGTGCTTAAAATACTTTGCTTGATTAGGTCTGGTAAAATCAGCATCTTTTTGACGATAGCCATTTGAATAGTGGTAGCAGATTAATAGAGAAGCAGCTGCCCCAGGAGTCCCTGCAGTGAAATGTTGCCTACCATTGAAATTAGGACTATTTTAAACTTGCCTCCGGTGATGAAGTCAGAGAAAAGACAAAAGCCTCTGAACTTCTGCCCCACATCTTGACCTGAAGTAGGAGCTCTGAGAAGCCCCCTTCTTAAAAACCTACCCTGGGCATCTACATTTAACTCATGGCCTGCTGCTCTTTGTTTCCAAACACACTGGAGTAGCATTTAAAATTACTTTTTGGCAGGTTCTGGTCACTGGCTGAAGATGGGAGAGTTTTTGTCTTCATTTTAAACCAAGGACTTTTTTTAGAGACTTTATGCTGCCCAACCGTACTTCAGCTGTTGCAAATGCGAATGAAAACACTTGCTCTCTGGAGCTATAATGAAATCTGAGACTAAAATATTAATACAGAAAGTAAACAATTAGCTCAGTGATGCTTCTTGGGCAGAAGATGGGGTGTCACAGGAACATAGTTCTTAACTCCTCAGCTTCTTGTGAATCTAAAGCAGCAATGGATTTTTGTGTATGCAAATGCATAAATAAACCCAAAATGGCTTTTGTGGTTGTTTCCAACAAACAAACAAAAAAAAACCCAGCTGGATAAGTAAACTTTTTCCATGATTTTTGAACACCTTTATCCTGCCTTTTGGAAACATGGTGTCAAAACCTTCTTCATCCAAAAACCCAAGCAGCCATCACTTTGCAGCTGCAGCAGAGCTGCGCACACCATAGCAGACAGGCTGTTTCTGGACTGTTTCTCCTGCGGTTAAAGGTAAGGGTTTGCTTTAAGTCGTGTACAGAAAGGGGCATGACTCTAGAGACGTCAGTAGGTTTTAAGGTGCCCAACATCAATTGTTTGCTTTCTTCATACTAGAGAAATTGATGAATTTTTATAAGGGTATATTAGTGAATTTGTATAAGGGCACAGCCCAGGGGGTGTGGGGGTGTGGATGTGTGTGTGTGTGTGTGTGTGTGCATGCATGTATGTGTGTGTGATATACAGATTATACACCAGAAATGTCCCTGTACCAGATGGTACCACTTTTTACGGCTCCCCCACCAAGGAGACAGTGTTTGCACAGCCACCCTTATCAGCACTGGGACAGGCACCATCTGTCATTTTAAATATAGATAGATATACCATTTATTATTGCTCTGCAAGTGGAACATGCTAGAAAGCAAGGTAGAAAATGGGACAGTTTTGAAAAAGCAGAGTTAGAAAATGCTCCTGGCTAGCAATGCTGTCTCCAGAGTGGCACTGAAATGGTAACTCCTCTTTTCAGCCCCCTGCCCTGCTGAGAAGAGCGGTTGGGGTGATAAACATTTTAATGTTGTATGGAGCCCACTGTCATGTTCAACTTAAGTCTGTCTTGTTTCACTGAAGATAAATGCCTAATCTAGTGATTAGCGCTCTATAAATACCACAGATTAGTGAGTGAAGGTTAGATGGCAGATTAGATACGTGGAACGTATCTTCAGACTTGTCTTCACAAATTTTATTTATGATAAAATGAGCAAGGTCTTAACAAGTAACCTGTGCTCCAAAAAACTAAATCCCAAACACTTCCACTTTATTTTGAAATATATGAGGGGCAATTAATGTCACCCAGAGGTATAGGACTAATGGATTGAGTTTTCCCTGTGACAAAATTAATATGCTCAAACTTTCCTCACTGTTTGCCACAGGATAACTTCTCTCTCCATAACTCTTAAGTTAAATATCTACCTATTCAGATTGGGGGAAATAAAGGAAGAAAGCCATTCTATCTCAAAATTCGGATTTTCGTAGAGCTCAGACTACTTAAAAACTGATAGAAAAATTTACATAATTTGAGTTCGATTCTTCATCATCAGTTACTGATTATGACTCGTGGAGCCTATATGTACAAATCTCCAGGTGGTCACCCAACCCCAGAGAGATTCTTCACCAGATATTTCCTCACCATAGCTCACGCAGAAGAGTCCCGCTTCCTGTGTCTGTCTTTGACCAGATCCCTAACTTGAATGCTGTGACTTTCTTCTACCACAGCCCTGCTAAGGAGATAGCTGCTCTGTTCTCTCAGAGCTGGTTTTCCATCTGATTTGAACTAAGGCTGGGAAGAGTTCAGATAGAGCTGTGGCAGGATCTTGCTGCAGATCTGTTTCCTTATTATTTTCCTACAGGGGCAGGGACAGAGCCGTTCACAAACCCATTCCACCTGGGGACTTGGACATCAGAGGATTCCTAGAACTGAGAGGAGTAACAAAACCCAGTCCACTTTTAGAGCTTGAACATGTTTGCAAAACCTGTACGTCCAAGTCTAAGCACATCTTAGGTTGCCTGAGCTTGAATTACTTCAGATTTTAAAGATACTCTGGTATTACAATCAACTGATACTCAATCTGTTAAACGTTTACCTAGCTGTCACCACTGAAGACCAACAAGAGCAAGAGTCTGCCAACCTTTAGGCAATCATTCCTTTAGGAATAGCTTGGTCTGACAAAACTGGGGAGGCAGAAAAGATGTTGAGTCACATAGATGTTGGAAATTGTGAAGGAAAACCTTCTATCTCCATGTGTGAGGCTCTGTTATCAAGATACTTTGGGAAGAGAGACAGCTTTCTGATAACCGTGGAGTCCAGCAGGAGAAAAGAAGAAAGGCTGTGAAAACCCTGCCAAAGAGCGGTATGGTTTTGAGCAAACAGGATGAGGAAACAAAGGCTAGGAAAATGAATTTCAAGTGTTCAGACCCACAGTAAGATAGTCATGGTGTCTCTGTGCAGGATGAGCCAGGATGCTGAGAGAGTAGAAGATCCTGAAACTTTTAAATAGTACAGGGTAAAAACTGAAGGGAGGGAAAGGAGGACAAGATAAACCTGGGCACATTTAGGAAGAGCAGATTATAGCAGGGTAAATCTTATTTGCAAATATTCATATGTAGATGTGAGTTTCCTAAGGAGGCAAAGACGGGCACAAGACAGAAGCATTCCCATGGTGTGTACTGGTAGTTTGACAGACATTCAGACCTTCTTCTGGACCTATTTCTATATGCAGTGAATGACTGCTTTGCTCATTCAGTATTGCGATTTCAGCATTGTGAGATCAACTGCTGCTTACTCTGGCGTTTACATTATTCCCGTCACTCTGAAAAATAGCTCTGAGATTTTTAGAAGGAAGCACATTTGCAAAAATCATATTTTTGAAAGAGAAATCTGGCTCCATTTGTCTCATAAAAGTCTGCACTTAACCACTTTAAGAAAAATACTATTATTTTAAGGTCAGTGGAAACTCCATTAAACTGTTTCAGGAACTCATCAGTTCATTAGAGCAGTGGAAATTGAAATGTATGCAATGTACTGATTTCAAACATACTATAAAAGAGTGGGCAAGAAATCAAGCGTTTTCTCTCCTCCTAGTGTAACATTCTTCTTTGAGACCCACGGAATCTGGGAGTCATTTTATCATGCTATGTGCCGGTGACTGCTCCTAGCTTTCAGTGGCTACCAAAAGCAGACATGCCTGCATTGCCACCTCTCAAACTGGCCTTTGAAACTAAGCAGGGACATGCCCTTTTCTCCT
Organism: Falco naumanni; assembly: GCF_017639655.2. Lineage (NCBI taxonomy): Eukaryota > Metazoa > Chordata > Aves > Falconiformes > Falconidae > Falco > Falco naumanni. Next base: position 8,747,168 of record NC_054059.1, read on the forward strand.
TTAGCTACCCTGGGGAACACGTGTATGAAGAGCATTGACCTTGAGAGCGTGTCTGATGCCTAGAACTACCACCCTGAAGGGAACAGGCACCTCAGAGCCCAGCCATGTACTTGAAACCATGTTCAGAAAGGCAAGATTCATCTGAAAGCAGCTGAGGGTGCTGGAGAATCCAGATCAGTCAGTAGAGCTGCAAGGCTTGTGTGAACACCTAGAAAGAGCCGTGAGAAGCACAGGTTAGTGCTCAACAACCCTTTCACCCTTCCCGATTCCTGTGACACAAAGACGGCCAGAGCTTCGCAGCAGTCCTGCGGGAGGGTACATCCAAACTCAGGTGGACTGAAGGGTTTATACCTTCATGACCTGCTTCCCTTTATAACTCAGATCCAACAGCGGGGGTCATTCTGGTCCAAACATCTCCCCCTTTTCCTCCCTCCTCCCACCCCGCAGACTTCTTGTTCATTAGGTCAAACAGGAAAGGCTCTAGCACTTCCTTCCACTAAGCCAATACTTGATACCAGCTGTTGGGGAGATGTGAAACTCCTTTGGACAGGGTTGGAGGGTTTGTCCCCCCTCAGACAGGTCACAGCTATTCCCGTAACTGGCCAAGACCCTTAACAAGCTCTCAGTTCATTGTAGAGCAGAGCTGGGAAATGCCCAAATCCCAGGATATGGTTCATCTTAAACCTCCTATTCTGCACCCACACCACGTACCCTGCTAATCATGTTTTTTGCAACCTCCTAAGTAGTAATAAATGACACAGCTCATTAACTGATCTCATTTGAGACTGGAGTTGATGGCAACCACACACGTGGAGGTGATAGAATTTTGGAGGGTACCTCAACCCAGTTCCCCAGCTCAGTGTCTAGAGAGGCTGCTGGGACAAGATGTACTAAGCTGACCCAGCAGGTCCCATCCTGTGGTAGGAGGCCACCCCCACAGAGCTCTGTGCTCCTGCCGGGCCCCGCGCACTTCTGCACCCACCAGGCCCCGCAGAGCGTCTTTAGAAAGCAGGAGAGAAGTCATCTGCAGAGAGAAGAAGATTACCTTGAGCTGGTTCACTGGTGGGAAAGGACAGGAGAGCTGGTCTGATGGGTGGGCAAAAATCTTATATCTGGTTCAGCAGAATGAGTCCCACCAGCTCGGGTGAGACTCTTCCCAGGACCTTTTGGGGCAGGGCTCCCTCCAGCACTTCCCACCCCAGGGCATCCACTAGTGACTTTGTTTGCCGTGCAGTTGTCTTGAGCATGGGAGCCAGGGTCTGTGACCTGTTCAGTAACAAAAGCAGCGTGCGGAAGGACAGCGTTCACGTTTGCTCTGTTTGCTGCTGTGCATGCTAACATTACTACTAAACTATAACCTATGGCAAAGAATAGGTTTGTTTTTCAGATCAAACGTAAGAATGGAACACCCAGTAGAAAAAAATACTGTGAAAATGTTAATTTCACACACATTTTCCCTTCAGCAACTATTAACATGAGACGCTTGGTTTCTTGTGACTCTCAGCATCACCTTTAAACCCTCAACATCTGAAACAAAAATGAAGTCAAAACAAATAAGGGAAAAATTAATTCTGTTTGTATTTTAAATGTCAAAATAAGATGTCACTTTGAACACTTCTAAAGTTAAAACAAGTAATATACAATATATTAAAAATGCCATGCAGATTAGCTAAAAATATTTATTTTTGCAAGAACTTTTTTTTCACCCTGAATTCATGTGTCCGCAGCAAGCTGTACGGTTTGAAAAAAATAGCAGGCAGAGGTTTAGCTGGTTCATTAGCTAGCTTTCCTCACCTTCTGTTTGCATTTGTGTTTCAGTGTGCGTGGAGGATGAGCAGATTGGTGATATAGCATCAGAAAACACATGCCTAGACCCAAAATGTCATTTCAGGCAGCAAGAGAATGGAAAAAATGAGTAGAACATAAAAAAATCCCACCCCACCAAATAATCATAACAGGAGAGGAAGAGGTCTCCGGTAGATCAAACTTTCTTCTGAAAAATATTACTGAGAACATTTTGACAAAAGAGCAGGTGCACAAGTATTGATGTCATCAAAGTGAATGACTGCACCACTGCAGTAGCACTGAAGTGCTCCAGGTCATGTTTGATTACACCTCCGCCGTTGACGGTAAACCCATGAAAATGCCTCAGGTACCCCATGGTCATGCAACCACTTTGGTGCTGAGAAGGGTAAGAGCAAGATTAAGAGCAAGGCCTTTGTGCATTCTGTTACATGTTAAATCCTGACACTGAAATCTCACAGGTGGAGGTGTTTAGAAGAAGAGAACAACTGAGGAAGCAAACTAAGCAAGCAAATAAAAGAAAATTATTGGAAAAAAATATTATTACTGGTTAATGCTTTCCATTGTTATTGCTTATTAAGATATTAACACTTCCCTGTCTGAGCTAGGAGCTTACTATGACAGTTTTAATCTCAAAGAAGATAAAAACCAGGAACACAGGAAGATTTTTTTCCCCTTTAGCTTTCTTTTCTAACAGCAAAAGAGTTTTCCCCGGCAAATAAAGCTTTTCTAGCACCAATGGGTTTGGATGTGCCTTTAGCTGCACATAGCTGGTATTATAATTCGAAAAAGCTAAAAGAAACAATGGCACGTAAAGATACATCAAAATGTGCATTAATTTCCTTTATAGTCAAATGCTTTCTGCTGGCCCTCTCTTTGCTGCCTTCTGATTTGTGCGCTCGTTTGTCACTGGATGTTTGTAGAGCAGGTAAAACATCTGGACCTTGACCTTCTTTGGAGTCATCACAAAACAAATTCATATAAGAAGTAAGTGTGTTCTATCAACTTGCAGGTGCATCCTAGCTCATTTCTCTCAAAAAACCCAGAACATTTCTAAATGTGAAAGTAAAAATGGAAGGCAGATTAAACCTGATTACCATACATCATTATCTCTAAGATACTTGCTGGGATATATCCTCATGAATGTGGATCACATGTAACAGCTGCTATTCATGGTAATACAAATAGCAAGAGCAGCAGTAATGGAAAAATGCTTCCCCGCTTGTGGAGTATTACAAAGCTTTGCTCTGTTACTCTATTTCCAAGATTTCTTTTTTCTCACTCCATCATTTGGCAAATCCAGGTACACTTTGGAGCCCCTGAGCGTGCAGATGGATTAGCTATGAACAGGATGACCACACACCCGATACTTCTACGCATGAACCCATGGACTTTTGATCTGACAATGATCTTCATGAGTCTTTTATTTTCACTCCAACCACCTTAAAGGTAAACCAAACTACCCAGATGTAATTGCAAAATTCAAGGACAGAGAATTATATACAAGTTGACTTCACAGATAGAAAACAACTGATAAGAGACCAATATGACAGCTGACTGTAGTTAACCTTTAATTGGGATCCAGCAGCAGCATGTGCTTGCTAAATATACTGTTTCAAAACCAAAATACACATAATCCCATCTTGTTTATGCAACAAGTAAAATTAATGGAAAATATTAATCTCTGGTCTGACATGACCGTGTTTACATTATAAAGCCACAATGCAGTGTGTACCATTTGACACCAAGCCTCAAGCAGGATTGCTTTGATTTTGTCTTTTACTTCACACTGTGAAACCAGTGCTTTAATGTCAACTTTACGAAGACACCAAAGTTGTTGCTTTTTAAAAAATAAAACCATCATTTACACATATAAGTATTTAAGCACAAGCAGGCCTCTTTAATCATGGTTCTGCATACACTTTGCTGTGTTTTAGAGTAGTCCAAGAGAAAGCACAGGAGCAGCTTTCCCCAGCTAACATCACCTATGACTTCCTTCTGGCTGCACCTGTTTCCAGTGATGTTAACTCTTAATATTATTTCCCAGTTTATATTCACAAAAGTCATAGGGCAAAGAAGGAAAAAAAAAAAAAAAAAAGGCAAAAAAAAGCTATATCCCCACCCAAATTTATTGACAAAGTCCTTCACACCTTCATCCCCATGTTCCACTGCATGTTGATATTGAACAGGATTTCCATGTGAAATGAAAACAGGGAGGCAAAGGTTATTTTGGGAAGTGCTGCCTTACAAGATAGAGCTAGAAATGCAAAACAGGTTTGCAATGACCGCTCTGTGGCAACGTAGGTGGAACCTGTATCTAACCGCATCAGAGGTGGTGGCCAGGAGAACAACCTGAGATAAAGGAAGACCTTACATGAAAAATGTGCACTGGAGAAGATGAGGCATAAAGGTACTAGGGGCTGCCAAGCTAATGCATATATGTGAAAGCAAGGAGCAAGAGGGATTTGCAGGTAACCACTGCTCATGGCATGGATGGAGCAACTGGGCAGGACGGGAAAGGAGCTAAAGACTGAGAAACAGAGCTGAGCTACCCAGCACCTTGAAGGGAGAGTGCAGAGTTCACAGACAACCAAAGGAGAGCCTACAGGCCTCTGAAGGTGGTAAACCCCAGAAAAGCACAGAGCCAAGCCAATTTCTCAATGCCTTTTTGAACTGTGTAGATACCTCTTAAACAGGCTTCTCTTAGATGCTGGTGAACAAGAACCATTTTCTTCTGACACCTACACCAAACTGCTTTACAAGGGTGAGTCAGAAACGTTCCTGGAGTTAGCGTTCACAGTTCATAGTTTTGACTCCTTTACAGAAAATCAGCTGATTACCTGGCTGGACAGAGGATGGGGATAATGGACACAATGACTCGTGGAGTTGATCCCTGGGCTGTTAAACCACATGTTGACTTGTGAAGCAAGAGACAGGCCGGGTACCACAGGCTGGCTGTGGCAGCGGGACACCCTCGCACAGCTCTCCCACCGCGACGGCTCTCTGAGTGGGAGACATCTGGGATCTCGCCAGGGAAAGCCAGGGAATTATTTCTATCGATATTCCTTCTCCAAACAGTTCATGATAATCAGCCGTCGCCCGATTTGCAGCCTCTGTGGAGAGCGTGGGCTGCGCCTCGCCCCCAGCTGGCACAGGCTCACCAGAATGACTGGCGATCCCAGATCTCACAGCCTGACTACCAGCCTCATTCAACAAAGCTAAAACCTCAGAGATAAATGTTTGGCGAGGAAGCAGGCGACCCAGTGACAAGAAGCATTCATATTTCTCACCCCTTAGACCAATGCTAGCCTGCCTAAAGCCTTTTATCCGGGTGAAATTTCATCTGTTGCGGAGTGGTTCTGGAAGAGATGAGTCACTGAGAAAGATAAGGTCCTCAATAAGGTCATAAATAACAAAAGCAAATCTAGACAGCCATATCACCCTTACATTTTAGACTATTGATTTTGAGCATAATTAAGTACGGCGTGTGGCTAGAGAAGCTGAGGCTCAGAGAGGCCATGCAGTTTTTCACACAACCCAGTGGTAGATTTGAGACTCAAACCCGTTTTTCCTGATTCTTTGCCCGGTGCCCTGCCAGCCAGGACCCTCCAGAGTCCCAGGCTGAGCCCCAGATTAAATCTTCTCATGCTCTTGCTCACTTTGTAGGACGGATCTCCTACTGAAGCTTTAAGCATTTGGGAGCCTGTTCTTGCGCTGACAAGCCTGAAGTGGCCCAGCCTCTGAAATACAAACAGAAATACTTTTGGGGCACAACTCCAAGGCCCGCAGTGCTTGCCAGAAAAGCACACACCTTTTTTTTATTACTCCAAGGTAATAAGCTTAAATTCAAAGTACCCCTCAGGAAGTTTCCTTGGGCAGCTCTCCACAGTGCTTTGAAGCACTCCTGTGGGGTTAGCAACTGTCCCTAGCAGGAGCAGACCACCCTTCTGCCCTTTCCAGTTTAGTCAGAGCCTCAGTCAACCCTCGCTGCCAAAATTTAGAACCCCTCTAAAACCAGCAAGTAGCCATCCATCAGCCACTATCAGCACTGCCATCCTTCAAGCGACAAAGCCAAGATGCTGCATCTTTGAGCAGACACAGGGTGACTGAGGGCTAGTTGGGTCCCGGGGCTTGCTCAGCCTTTGCTGCTCACAGGAGCTGTGCAGGTCGACCCACTCGGCCACGTGAAGGTGACCTTGTTGAAGGGACTGACTTTGCTGAGTGAATGCAGCTGCACTCAAATCTGGACTTGCCCCTGCCTTCAGGGGATGTTGCAGAGGGTAATAAAAACCATCACTGCATCACCCTGGTTGTGGCTGGAAACATTGGAGGCTGAGATTAAAGCAGTGTGTGAAGTAAGAGGAAGGACGGGAAGCGGGCACGGGAGGTAGGAAGGAAGGAAGGAAGATGCAGTTCAGCATCTCAGCGGAGGAGGCTTTGCCTGCCGGAGTGATGGTGCGGGGGGCTGCATGCCTGGCCCACCTGCAACGCCAGGCACAGAGGCTGCCTTCAGCTTTCAGGCCCTTCTCAAATGACTTGTCACCACCTTGGCTCTCCAAGCAAAGGTCATATCTTACCAGAGCTCAGAACCAAATTACTCCATATTTTCTCTGCATTTGAGCCTGTTCACCCACAAAGCTCACCTCCCTGTCTGAAGTTACTGAAAGGGTTGGTGTAATTAGTTTACTGCAATAGAGGGTCTTGTGTACTAGGACAAGATGCCCATAATCCAGGGGAAGATAAAACAGATCAGAAGCAAGCGTTCTTACGAGATAGTGGTGCTTTTAAATAAATTAAGCCATTGCTTTTTTCTAAAAGATTCCTTTAAAATGCAGGGAACAGTCCACCGTGCAGTTAGGAAAAGCTCTGCTATGAGCAATGCCATGGTGCCCTCAAGTGGATGCAAAACGCTCAGAAACCTGCTACAGCCCGCACCCTCCTGAGCCCGCTCCCGGCTCTCCGCTTTGCAACCCCAGCCTGTGCACGCAGCGAGCCCTTTGCCGTGCCAGAGGAAAACAATGCGCTTCGATATTAAAAGGGTGCCAGACCAAAAGTTTCTTGCTTACTTAAGATAAATGCATTTTGAAGAAATTATTTCATTTGGGGCAAGGGGTAGAGGGGGAAGGCCAAACAAAAAAAAAAACACCAAAAGCCCTGGTTGTAGCATTACTGTCCTGATGTTTCCAAGGGGTAGGAAGGAAATCGAGGGGCTTTATGGCCCCACCACAGACTGAACACCATTGATCCTGATTCCCTTCCCAGATGCAGTATTGCCTTCCTCTGGAAATCAGCAGTCGATGCCAAATTGCCTGACACCAGCCCCTGTGGACGTGCCGTTCGGTCACCTTGCTGTGCCAGCAGCTGCAAGATACTCTGTTCTGTCCCTTGCTGCCAGGAGGGGCCGTTTGGGTGAGATGGCCCTAGTCCGGGACAGAAGGGAGTTCAGGTGGACAGATGTGAGCCACGCAGCGCCCCAGCCCTCAGGAACAGGGAGGGGGCCTGGGTCTCCTCTACCTACCAGAGCGGACACAGCCATGGAGGCAGAGGCGAAGACGCTGCTCTGGGAGGTCTCTGTCACATGCCGAGGGTGAAGGTGCAATCTGGGCACTGCATGAAGCAGATCTGTGAAACCAGCACAAGTCCTGAGCCAAGTATGCTGCTAGTCATCAAGAGATACCGCAACGTTTAACTGGAAACCCATGCCAGAATGGCCACTCTTTGTAGTAACATCACTGTCACAGCAGAAGATGGACAGAAAGCAGCAATAAAGATATTACCCTAAAGATAATCAGCAGTGAACTGGACATACAGGTTAACAGCACATTAGAAAAGACACAGGCCCCGTTCACAGCTTCCTCCTTCCCATGTTTGTTACAAATGTGCTGTGGCCTTTGTCATATCAGAAGGACAGAGGGGCAGCACAGGCCCCAACAGACACCCTTAAAGAAGATGAGCAAGATCTCAAGAGGCTGGAGTGGAAATAAAAAGAACCTGATGCCCAGTTCACATAATTTTAAAAAATCCCTCATTTTTAAGACTATACAGTGAGCCTGGCCGAGCTGTCAGAGGTCCCAGGGCAAGTCATGCTACTGCTAGAGAAGACTCCAGCCATGGTGGGTGACGTAAAACTTCACAGTTATGCTTCGCTCATTTACCTCAGCAGAACACACCACGGGCAGAGCTCTGTTAGAGAAGCGACGCAGGTGCTGGTGCACTTTCACACACGTGTTCAGCTCTTTTCACATGGCCTTTTCTGCAGAGCTGCTTCCCAGCCAGGCAGCCCCAGCCTGTCCTGGTGCCCAGGGCTCTTCCTCGCCAAGGCAGGGCTTGGCATTTGTCCTCGCTAAATGTTACGGGGTTCCCGTCGATCCCTTTCTCCAGGCTGCCCAGGAAAAGCAGCCCTGCCCTCAGGCGTTTACCATCTGCAAATCTGTTGAGGGTGCATCGCAACCGCCTCCTCTAGGCCCTTGAGGAAGATGTTGAATAAGACTCACCCCAGGACGAGTACGGAGCTGCAGGTGACCGTGAAGTACAACCTGTTAACCACTGCCCTCTGAGCCCAGTCATCCAGCCAGCAGCTCACCCATCTTCTAGTTGTCCACCCATCCACCCAGTCCCTAATATCCTGCCTTAGATACAAAAGTAGGGGGGGGGCAGTGTCAAAAGCCAAAAGCCTTGCTAAAGTCAAGGTCAACATCATCCCTTGCTCTCCCCTCATCCCCAGATCCAGTTATTTCACCACAGAAGGCAATTAGGCTGGTCAAGCGTGACAATCTTCTGAGCAGCTGAGGAAAGAACTGGCAATATAAGACTCTAACTACAGCAAACATTTTTATTAGAATGAGCATTCCTAGGTATATAAAGAAATCATGGTCAACAGGAGTCAATCAGAAGCAGCTGTCTAGCAGGGCAGGAAGTTTTCCCTAAACCAGAAAACTTAGTTCAGAAACAGGTACCTAATTTAGCTCTCTGAATCAGCTGCTTTAGAGCATTCCCGTGCAAAAGTATCCAAAACACCGATACAAATCTTAGTAAAGATTTAGCTCTCGAAGGAGGTAAATAAAGAACCTAATGACAGTAACTGTGAGGCATCGGAGTGCATGGGCATTGCAATCTTAAAACACCTGCAGCACATCGTTCAGCCCAAGAGGCTGGTTTTATGTGGACCAGGCACCAACAGACACCAGTAACCAGCGTGTTTGAGCAGAAACAGCAGCTCTGGTCACAGAGTGACAAATTTTAGACCTGTTCATTGGCAGACCAGTGTGTCTGACTCTGGACAACGAAATATGATCAATGGCCTCAAATATGCCTTTTAGACATCGCCAAAAGTCTCCGTGTGTTTGAAGTCAACACATGTAATTTTCAAATCAAATGCCAACACGGGAGAAATTCAGCGAGTGCAGAAGTTTCTCCCTGTGGATCCATCAAAAGTCAGCTAAAATACAATCCAGAGCCAGTACTGTGCCAGTGAAGTTCTGTACAGCTCAGAAACAGTTACCAGAGCTGTAACCCAAAACAAAACCATACAAAAAAGAAGAAAAAAGAAAGAAAAAAAACCCCATAGAGCTATGAATACAACAGATTATGAACAACCTCTTAATGGCATATGAGAAAACTGTCAGTACAGGTAGAAACCTGTTTAAGGCAATCTAGACTCTGAATAATAAAATTTTATGTATGTAGATAATAGAGATCTAAGAAAGCTAAAAAACTATTTGTATTAATTTGAAATCAATTGATGGATCGAAGACATTGTCAAGACCTGCCAGTTTTATGCCAAAAATACAGGCCCATGCAAAGAAGAGAAGGGACTGGTGACACTGGCATACCAGCTCTTACACTGATGCCGGTATCGATTTGACACTAACAGGACAATGATATATTGCTCTAGAACATCACCACTGATGATAACATACCCTAACAAAGTACATGACAACAGTATGAAGAGAAAACCACCCCACACATTGGCACTGCTTTGTTCCAACTGTGACCCTTTGGGACAGTGGAATAACCACAAAGGAAGCAAAGCTGCACTCTGGCTGCCAGTGGTACAGATATGATTATGGCACAGTCACAACACACATTAAAAGCTGGCAGTCATTAATACAAGGACAACCAGGAAGCAGTAATTAAGCAGAAGCACAACATTAAGCAATTAAAAGACAAAGTTATGATTGGGGCAAGTGGTTGAGCTTGGGGTGCGGAAGATGCAGCAGGACCCTTCCACTGAGGAAGTCTCTTTCAGTCAGTTCCTTGGTGTTCACTAGTCCTGGCCACAGCTGAAATGATCTTCCCAGGGCAGATCCGTGGCCACACCATACTGGCAGCAGCAGGAGGATGCTAATTTATGGTCTTGCCTCAGACCAGGCTCCTCAGGCTTCGGATTCCTTTCTGACCAGCAAGCAACATCCACATCTGCCATCCTGGGCAGCAGCACTGCCTACAGGAAAGGACTGCGGTCCAGAGAACGTAGGGGCTAAACCAGAGACTGAATGTCGCTATATGCTACACCCTATGGGAGGCTAGCATCCTTAAAAAAATAGGATAAAAATGTTCAAGACACAACCTGGAGAGGGACATTTCTCTTTACCAAACAGCCCCTAAACCTGTAAGAGCAAAAGCCAGTCAGTTTTGTTTTAAGGATAGAAGGGTTGCAAGATTTTATTTTAAAATGCAAGTGATCACAGATTAAAATAAAGTGGCAAGACAAATAAACAAAAGCAGATCTAAGAATCTAAAAAAGGGGAAAAACTTCCTACAAAATTTTTTTCTCATCTAAAAGGTAAATAAAGATTGACCTTGCAAAGGATATTAAAACAAATAGGGCGTTCTCTCATACATAAAAGGCCACAGGAAAAAATAAGGACAATGTACAGATAACTAAATTTACATATAACCCCAAAAGAAACAAATTCTCTGCCTGTTTTCAGTGAGGGCCATAACGTCTCCATGGAGCAAAGGCAGGATGGCCACTGAAACTGAGCATGGTGTTGCACAACTCCACCATCCGGGAACTGGAAGAGCAACTTCATTTGCACTCAGGCACTGATGGCCATCTCAGAAACGTCACTGCCCACTTGCCCCAGGCTGTTCTTTCCTCGGTCAGTCAGAGACAAAATATTTTGCTACCTGGACCTTAATTCTGACCTCAACAAGCTGCTCTTCGGTAATTCCAGAAGGATTAGCATATAAAATTACTAGTGAGATAGAGTCATTTTAAAGTGAATATACCATGTTTGAAGATCACCAAGATCAAGGTGTTCAAGGCAAAAAGGTGTTGATCTATGCAAGACTAAGTAGTCTGATCTCAAAAGGATGTCTAGATTTAAAAAGAAACATATGTAACAATAATGTGGAATGTGACACAAAATGGAGCTTAGGGTTATTGATGATAAATCACACCCTACTAAAGAATTTCTTTCTTCCTGACAGTCAGGAGATCAGGATGTATTGAACATATCTTCACATACAGCTTTTGGCACAACAACTTCTTACTGGTTGAAATGGGGGAAAAGTGAACCATTAAGACAGGTGACAACATACAGTACTAACATTGGCCTTGCTCACCATGTGGCTTTGGATGTCATCCTGCTGTCAGAAAGAAATCAGAAGCCTGAGGAGCCTGATGCAAAGCAAGAGCAATTTCAGTTGGCTGAAATGAGGTTCTTAGATCTCCTTCAAAGTTTGAGGATCACGGCTAATATTGTCATTAATGACAAAACCAGCATTCCAATTAAATTTATCGTTACCTCTGCCTTTACCATCCTAAATCCAGGATCAGTAATTTATGTCTAGGTGGTTATTTTCACAGACGGGGACAAAATTAAGTTGCAGTAAACTCAATCATACAAAAAGCAGATCAAGCACCTAGAACCAAAGCCAAAGTGTTGCACTTGGGTGCTGTGAGCTTAGCAGCTAGAGGTTAAAGAGGGGGGAGAGGAGAAAAAAAAAAAAAGAAGAAAAAAAAAAGAAAATCCAGAGTGCTGTATTAGTAATTTTGATTAGTTACCGACCACAACTGCTTAAGCCAACAGAAAGGATGCAGCCTAGGGACTGTACTCAGAACAGTATTCCCTGAAGAGACAAAACAGTGCTATCTCCCTCTAAAAGGCATCCAGTGAGACTTCCAAGACAGTTTTCATTTTCATCTCATCTTCTCTGAACGTGGCCAGCCAGGATGCGCAAAAGGGCCAAGACAGATTACTAGGTGGCTCAGGAAAACACTACAGGAAAGCCTGACTCACTTAGCCAAGCAGAAGGGAGGCTGGGAGAAAGCAGGAGGGCACCAGACACTCACTTCCCAGACAGGCTCTTGACAGCTCACAAGGCAGAACGGTGCAGACGCAGCACCTCTGTTTCTGCTTTGGCTGTTCTGTTTCATTTTGTTGATTTTGGGGGTTTTGTTGTTGGTTTTGTTTTCTTTTTTTTTTAAATTGGATTGATCCGCACCAGGAACTATAGTATGATTTCGCTACGCAGGGAAATTGACGCTTTATCTTTTCCTGTATTAATAATCTTCATCTTTCTTTTATGCTTGCCCTGTCTTAGGGAAAGGAAATTCTTCATTATTAGGCTATGATGTTCTAAGATATGCTCAAGATGAAAATCAATTAACCTCTGTGATACCTTATCTCAATGAAGACTTCAAGCTATTATTATAATTGCAAAATTAAGAGATAAAGATATATATTTCAGTTAATAAGAATGAGCAAGTCTCCACTTGTAATGACTCTTGTTTACTGTAAGCAGGTAAGATGAATAAGCTGTTATGGAAAACGCATTGGAAGTACTAAGGTTTGGATGTACAAGTCATGCATTAGCAATGTCTATGGATTAACTCATTACACAACCAGTCTCTATGCACATCCCTTCTGGGAACATAGAGGTTTCGAGACATAGTCAAAAGCAGCATGTGTGATATGCAGGGAGGTTTACTTTTCACTAATCTTCCATGAAGCAGAACCTCCCTGAACTCAAAAACATGCTTGGCCAGTGGCTGAAGGGGCAAGATGTAATGCTCTGATACAATGACAGACCACAAAGTGAACAGTAAAGCTGTGGGGTTCCTCATTTTCCAGCAGGCTTACTCCAGATCTTGAAAGGACCTTAATTCCAGGACGTGGAGGCATTAACGCTAAGGACGATGGCAGAAGTCTACCCAAACAATACCGAGCGCCTTTCAAAAGTGAAACCCAGAAAATTTTGAAAGTTAAACTGAACTCCTTGAACTGGCATTTCCCCATGAAACCACCACTGGAGAGCTTCCAGCTATTGCCCTAAAACAGGGAATAAGGACTTGCATATAGCAAAGTGTGAGGCAAGGTGCTGTGGGAAGGCTGAGCACATGGAGAACCGTGCAAAAGGAGGACTAGTTAAACAAGTTTTGCAGGACTGGTTATAGACCTGCCCACGTAGGAAAGCCCCACCAGTCCACCAGAGTGGTTATTGGAACGTTGCCACCTACACTAACCTGAGCTGCCGGCAGGAATTGCTGCCAGCATTACCAGCAGGCTATGTGCAAAGCGTGAATTCATGTCAGCTATGTCAGTATGTGGCTGTAGGCCGAGAGGAGAAAGGTACAGCACAAAGGGGCCTAAACATGAACCTGTAAGGACCAAACCTGAGGACCACAGCTCTAACAAGCAGACCTGGACTCTGCTCCTACCGTAAGTGCCGTAGTTGACCACGCTGCTACTTGCTCCCCTGTAGCCTTGCACCCAACTTGCAAAAAAAAAGTCTTTGCCATGACCCCAGCTCCCAGGCGCCCTGCTGAGGGACAGCCTGTGATCTCGGCAGGGAAGTTAGCTACAAAACTTGAGTGACTGCTTGAGGCAGCGGCTCCAGCAGAAGGTGGAGAAGGTGGGATGACAGATAACATCGTACAGATGTTGTCAAGCCATTGGTGGTACACAAAATGCTTGTGAGAACATGACAGCTTGACATGTTTGGTTGATGTATCTAACCAAATATATTTCAATGCCACTTGTGAAAACTGGCACGTTGACAGGTGTGGACAGTGATATCAGTGATCTAGTACCCAAAGAAACCCAGGTACAGGGCTCCAATTAAGGAATCTAACTGTTGCAGGATGGGTCAGAGGCGGAGTGGTCCAATATCCTTTTTCAACATGAACCCTTTCAGCAAGATAAGTGATTACATTTTTGGCAAAACATCCCAGATGTTTAAATGGAATTTCCAAGCCAGAGATTACATCCATACCACATATACAGTGCCAAGAATATTAACCTCCTTGAGCACATCTCATCTCTTCTGGAACATGTGTATACCTTTAGCTTCCACAATATCCCACACCAGCCTCATTTCAAACGTAGTTACATTTTGCATACTAAACTGCAGCATCTTCCTTTCATCCACTTGAAAATTCTAATAATTTCATCAGCTCCTATCCCTGTGCAATACTGATTTCTCCCCTCCAGCACCCTGCAAGAGTGATACAGTTTCCTACAGGAGTCATATGGCTTGCAGTCTTGTATGGAAGTTGTTCCATCCCTTTGGACACCTTCACTGGATCTCTCCCTATTCTCTAGTTTTACTAGATACTTCTCAAGGACTGCAGACAGCATTCACACCAAACACATTTATATTGCAGCACACCAATGTTTTATTTTCTTCCTTTCTGAATAATTAATATTGTAATTGGCTCCCTTCACAGTACAAGGGTTAGGCAAACATTTTCGGAAAACTATGCATAATGCAGAAGAACCTTCCCCAAATACTGCTCTGAAGACCCTGTTATATGCATATTAGGATACTTTCCTCCCATGTGAATTCCTTTGTGTTCTGTCAGTGTAGGCTTTCTTCTGCCATTCCATCAATAACATGAGGTTCTTCTACCTGTTTTCCCACAGGAAGCTCTAAGTTTTATTTTTCTGAAGACTCCTGTATCAACAATCAATCTGCCATTTAACCCTAAGATTGCTTGGCTCCTTGACCCACTTTACTGGCAATCTTCCTTAGGTGGGAATGACTGACTACTTGCTCCATAGCTTTCTTTCACCTGTTTACACTTGACATTCTCCTCTGTCTTGGCATAATAGCTTCTTTTCAGAGCTGTTGAAGGACCTTCCATTAGTAACTTTTGAAAAATCCAAATATGCCATATACGAGTATCATCATGGAAAGAACTAAGTAATTTGTAAGCATTATTTCTCTGCAAAAACCTCTCCAGATCACGTATCCTCTTCATTCCACTTTTTAATGTATTTTCTCCCTTTGATTTATTTATTACAGATGTCATACTTGGTAGTCTAATATACAAGCACCAATATTCTTGAAGACCAGTATCACTTTTACTACCATCCATTTCTGTACTCCTAAGGCTAATTTAAAAATCACACAGTATGATGTCTAGCACAACTACTGCAAACTCCTTCAGATACCTTCAGTCAATACTGCCTGGGCCTGGAGAGCTGATGGTGCTCATTTTATCAGCTGCCCTAAAAAGCTCTTACTGGCACATCAATTTCAAATAGTTCCTTGGACTCTTGCAAAGAAAGGTTCTGACATGAAAAATTTAGTTCCTCTGCTCTGAACACCAGCGCAGGCAACTTACTTTGCTTTTCTGCCGGTCTTCTCTTCCCAGAGAAGATGAGAAGCAAGAGCAGCAACAGCATTCTCTAACTCAAGCTGAGCAACATGCCAAAAGCCAGGATTTCTCTGAATCTTCATCTGCTTTCTCCAAAACCAATTATTTCGCCATGTTTGCATTTCCCAGCATGCACCACCACGGTTAGGAAATGTCTTTACCTTTGTAGTGCCGGACCTCTGCTGAGTATGAAGATCAGAATGAAAAGAGATTCAGGTGGACACACCTTTGAATCAGGTGGGTACCCAAGTCCTGCTCAAGACTCAAAACTCCTTCTTGTCGCGTTACTGAGGTACCTTGTCTGTGGGTACTTTCACCTGTAAAAGTCACCGAGACGCTACAGTGCTACCGCTGCCCATGCCAACAGGCGTCAGCAGCTTGTCAGACAGGAGCACCTGGCTGCCTTTTACCCAAATCCACCATGAATCTGGAAACCCTGCCTCAGCATCCAAGTTCCTTGAAGGCACTAGGCCACCAGATAGGTCCAAATCACAGGTAGCAGGGGCAGGCACGAAGTTTTGTTTTGCATTGCAGCGCAATAGCTAACACGTTCATCAGCTAAGTGAAACACAAAAGCTGCAGGCCTTCCTCTGCCTGCGGGGCAGATTTCGGTCAGTGCTTCCTGGTGGATGGCTCAGGAGTCCCTCTACTGCACAGCAGCTGCTGTGGTGCTCGGCACTCAGCCATTGTGGAGGGGACACCACTGCCTTCTGCTGCACAGAACTGTGCGCCCATAAGTTAGACCCCCGTTGTATGAACATCCAAACGCTGTGTGCACAACAAATTTTACCCCCATTAAGAGTATTTCAAAATATGCCACGCTGCAATAGCAGGATTAAGAATTCTGTCCCCTACAGAGTCACCAAATGCAACAAGCATCGTGCACTCATGGTACAAAACAGCTTTCTGCCAAACTAAGCACACAAGACAAAGAATGCAAAGACAGAAATATTTTATCCTTGACTTGACAGCGTTAATGGTTGGAATTGATCTTAAAGGTCCTTTCCAACCTAAACAATTCTAGGGTTCTATCCAAGACCACAAAGGAAGCAGGTATCGGTGACAAGAATCTAATTTGTATTTCCCTAAATATAGTTACTTAATTGTACTTTTAATCGGGCTTCAACAACTATGTAAAACAGGGAAAAAACTTGAGACAAAGACAAAGCATGCAACAAGCAGGTATTCAAAGTTTACATGTACTTACCAAGTAACATGCACGTTAAGTCGGTACAGAGACAAGCCAGAGATTTTTACAACACTGCAAGAGTCAAGACCTACATGTCCTGCTGTTTAATCATTGACCATTTTTTGGTGTTTAATAAGGGTTCCGTGGCACCACTATTCCTCATAAACGAGTCATCTTTTTCATTGCAAAAGCTGCCTCTGTTTTAGCAATTCATCTGATTAGAGTTGGCATCTTGGAATTGCATCATTGTTTAGCTGTGGATATTCCACCTGCCAAGGGGAGGAATTGAGGTGAGGAGTCAGATTTTTATCTCATGTTTCATTTCAGCAACTCCCATGAAAATGTATGGGCAGGCTGTGCAAGGACTCGTGTTTCCATACAGAGGTACACCTCTATATTCTACAAGTAATCACACATTGCCCATTCCATCCTTTATAGCCTTTATCCTACAAGATTTCTCTTTCTATTACATGGAGCAGTGAGCAAACAAGGGCATACTCTGCAAACTCACAAGATAGGCTTCATGCTTTTGGTAGGTGGGCACAGATAACTGACTTGGGAGGTGATACAGGCAGCAAGCAGGAAGGGAACACTTTTGTATTACCAGTTTAGACACTTTCATAGCTAAGACACATCTTCTTTCAGCTAAGTATAAGGTACAAATACGACAAAAAGTAGTATTTGTTTTGTCCCTGCTGCTGAGAACTCACACAAGCTGAGGGTGCAGCAAAGCGGTATGAAAGTGTAGACAGCAGGAAGGAAGCAGCTTCCCATTTTCAGCTCGTACTTGCTGTAACCAGCACCTGCAAGGATCAGCCTGTGACCCTTGCTGAGGAGCTCAGAGGTAAGCTAGGCTTCAGAGGTGGACTAGAACTCAAGTTTACTTCAACTGTTTAATTTTTAATTTGATGTTTATCACCACTCCCAGAATTAGTTACCTGTTTAGCATGAAACCACTATTAGGTGCTTAAAGAATGAACAGAAACCCACAGGAGGGACCAAAATAGAGTGACAAGTTGACCACTGACCTTCAGACTAACTCACACCCTGCTCTGCATTCTCTGCTGTTAGGGATTTAACCATTCCCCTCCCACTCGGCTACACATTCAGCAGCAGGAGCTTAGAGTGCCCTCACCAAAGCCAGATGAGAAGCAGGAGTCTGACTCCTCCAGGGCTACGGGGATAGACTTGTCTTCCTCCTTGGCCAAGTGTCCTGGGAACAGGGAGCTCTGCAAGAGAACAGCCTCCTTCTCTTATATTTGTGAAGGACTCAAAGCTGGGTGCTGGCACACTGAAACAGACTATAAAAGCAGCATAGCCTTCAAAACTTCCACTCCATTTCGGCTTTGAATTCCAACTATGCATACAGCTGCTCAGGCTGAGTAAGGCTACACCCACCCACAAATAGAAGTCACCCTTCTGCCGTCAGGCTTTTCTTAGTGTTAGCTGCCGAGTAAAAGTTTTTTGGACACAGTATTAGATTTAAAGGTTGGAAGTTTCCAAACCCATTTTTCAAACAAAAATTACTGAAGGGAACTTAGTGAAATGTTCTCGTTTACCTTTCTAGTCTTCGTGTAGCTGTGGTACCTCAGTATTAGTTGATACAGCGTTATACTCTACACGCACCAGTAACGCCGATTACAGACATACCGGGTTAGTCAGCCCTCTTCTCGCCCCATTTTGTACATACACGATGTCCCGCACCGTGGCCTTCAGGGTGACAGCAATGCATGACAGGCATTTTGTAATCTTGAGAAAGCTTCAGGCAGCAGCCTCTGTTACCCAACATTTCAGACTGGTATTTTCTCTCCTTATAAAGCTACTCATGTATAGCTATTCTGTACTTCACACACACTTTAAAGGGCCCAGCAGAACGTAAAAAGGGAGATGGCTGGCTGTAAGCAAAAAAACAACAGGAATAGACTGAGGGCTGGTTAAGTGGCAGCTGCCGAAGTAGGCAGACATGTCTTGTAGCATATAATTGAGACAAGGAAGGAGTACAAATCAGTTACCTATTTGCAATGGGAAATTTTTATTTAAAAGGGATGACTGATAACAACCCACTGCCTCTCATCAGCCCCAGTCCTCTTTCATAAGCTCCCTCTCGTGCCAGCTGTATTTCCCGTGGGTTCTTTAGCAGTCATGGAATGAGAAAGGATTGATAAACCATACCATACAACAGAAAAAAAATGAGGCATGTAGCACCGCTTCTCTGCGTATTCAACATTAACCACAGAAGCAAAGCAGCAGAAGTTAACAATTATAACATTCAAATAATTATGCAGAAGTATTTCAAGACCTGCAATCTACACAAGTAGTTGCGAGACATTTCAACAGTAACTCTTCGTGAAAAAATGTTTCTGTAAAGATTTTCTTCACAAGTTTTCCTCTGAAGAGGCTGATACTTCTTTTTCCCCTCTCCAGAGAAAGTGGAGACAGTGTTTCACTTCCCATGGCATAAGTAGTCTCCCAAGCTATCTAGAATCTGAAAGGTGCAGAACATTAACATTTTTTCTTTAGTTGGTTTATGCTTCATAACTAACATCTATATAACAGACAAGAGGAGTGCAGTTAGCCTATGTACTCAGTATGCTTGAAATACCACTGAATTTCCACAGGAGTACTAAAGTCTGGATGAAAAAAAACCCCTAAAACAGAACCAACCAAACAAAACCAGGACCATTACAGGGAACAAGTATTTTAACATTTTTTCCCCCAAGAAATATGGGATACCTCCCCCTGTCTCTGCAGATAATTCAGACTCCACAATCTGTTTCATATAATAACAATTAGACCAACAACAAAGTCAAGTTTATCATTCCAAGTTTGCCCTCACAAGGGAGATGCGCTGTTCCTGCTTATGCCCCACTACTGGGGTGCGAACACATCCTCTGCCCTCCGTTCCAGCCCTCCCCCCAGCCCAGGCCGAGGGGAGAAGGGCTGCTATCAATAGTAGTTCCCTCTCCTAATCACCCTCCCTGTGTAACCCGAAGAATCACTGCTAACCTGGAACAAAGGAGGGCAGGTATTCAGACAGAAACACCACAGCCCAGAATAATTCATGCTCTTTTACAAGCACTTGCTCTGTCACAGAAGAATACTCCTAACAGGCATATGAAGGTGGTGAGGCTTTAAGTTTTGAAACGCAAACATTAAGCAGACACCTGATGTTACAGAAATACTAACTGTCATTACAGAACTTTTTAAAAAAGTATTTGAATTGTTTTGCTGCTTTAAATATGAATTAAAAACAGTTTCCCACCTATCAAAGGGTGCTTTTATTATATTAGCAAGCTTTGAAAACTCATTTAAAAACCAAAGTTACTAAGGTCTGGGGAAAATACAATACTTCTGAGTTTCACGTATCATTTGAGATCCAAGTGTGTGCTACTCTTCTCTCATTCTCCAGTTCTTATAGGGCTGCAGTCATCAAAAGCTGATAAATTAATGGCAGGAAAGACAGCAAGAACTCACTGTTCCTTCAATATTGCTGTTGAAAGAGGCATTTACAATTCATTCTTTGCTATTAACTTCAAAGCAAGACATTACAATAGTGCTACGAGTGATACCAGTTCAGCTACTATTGCTTAGTGTGCAAGCGTAGAAAAAGGTTATGTTGTGAACTGAAGAATCAAGCAAAGTACAGCTGCTACTCTGCATCCAGATCACTGCAGAAATAGATGCATCTTCCAGGGATAAAAGGTAACATTTTCTTCAACTGAAGTTGTCAGTAAAGAGCAGTCCCCCATAAACACTAAAGTAGAATAGAACACGCAGGACAACATACCTATTCCTACAGGTGTAAGATAAGCTTACCTACACAAAGATAATGTAAAGGTATCTCAGCCCTGCTAATAAACGTGTCAAAGGCAGAGGGAATTCCCCTCTGACCGGGTCAAACCGAATGCTATGAAGAACACCACCCACATCCTGAGAAAAAAAACACAGCTACCCAGTAGTGTTTGCTTACAAATGCTCAAAGTAATTTTTAAGAGTTCTCTAGACTCCAGCTGCATTTTCCGCAGGCAGTAAGATGTGTTGGCTTCAGTAAGCCTTCAGCCACAAGGGTGACCGGTTTTGCTCTCCACAGACAGCTGACCTAACCGACCTACCAGACGGCATACAGACAACAGAAGTGCCGTGAACATGCACCTGCACCAGCGGCAGAAAGGATGCTTTTAATCCAGTGCTTGGATTAATAGTGATACTTCTGTCAGACAGTAAAACCTGGTAGTCCACGCCAGACCACCTCCCTTCTTCAGAGGCTTTACGGACATTTCACAGTACTGTTACAGGTACATGTTAACAGGTAACCAGGAGCACCATCCCACTCAGATTTTCAATCCTTTAAATGTTTCAAGAGTCATGGAAATAAAAGCTACAAA
This sequence comes from Falco naumanni, assembly GCF_017639655.2. Classification (NCBI taxonomy): domain Eukaryota; kingdom Metazoa; phylum Chordata; class Aves; order Falconiformes; family Falconidae; genus Falco; species Falco naumanni. The sequence continues at coordinate 8,768,154 of NC_054059.1, forward strand.
AATCAACTGGTAGGAAGATATCAGTGAAGCCTAACGTTCCAATACCAAAAAGAAAAAACCATGAAATCCTGTGATCCAGGTAATCTGAAGAAAAAAAAGAAAAAAATACTTAGAAGGGGTGAAAAAGTGATATTTAAATATATGCTTACAATGAACGACAAAACTCCCTCACATTAGACCTTTGTGAAGGATTACATTACAATACCTTTTTGCAATATCAGTTATCCAAACAAACACAAATTACAAAAATTATCCAAGAGTTCTGAATATTTCAATGCCTGTCTGAAGCTAAGATAACGTGAACTCGGTAATATAAAAGGCTGAAATTATCAAGCAAAGCTTCCCTAGTGCTGACCTTTGACTTTTCCCATCCCTGATCAAGAAGTACATCATACTCTTGATTCACAGAGATAAACAAGGAAAGAGCTACTTTAATAATGAAGTTTGGCACTTTACATGAAGGGCTATTATGAAGGAAAAGCAAACCAGGCTAATTCAAAATACTTGATCAAGATAAAGAGCTGATAAGCTCCACATTTTAGAAGGTATCCAAGGACAGCATAGCAGCTGTCATGAAACCAAATGCAAGATATTTAAAAAAAATTTTAACACTGATTTAAGAACTAGTTGAACAGCAGAGCTCAGAGGGTTGTGATCAGCAGCACAGAATCCAGCTGGAGGCCTGTAGCTAGTGGTGTTCCCCAGGGGTCAGTACTGGGTCCAGTCTGGTTCAATTTATTCATGACCTGGATGGATGGACAGAGCGCACCCTCAGCAGGTTTGCTGATGGTACAAAGCTGGCAGGAGTGGCTGACACACCAGGAGGCTGCGCTGCCATTCAGTGACACCTGGGCAGGCTGGAGAGCTGGGAGGAGAGGAACCTAATGAAGCTCAACAAAGGCAAGTGTAAGGTCCTGCACCTGGGGAGGGACAACCCCCTGCACCAGCACAGGCCAGGGGTGACCTGCTGGAAGGCAGCTCTGCGGAGAAGGGCCTGGGGGTTCTGGGGAACAGCAAGCTGCCCAGGAGCCAGCTGTGTGTCTCGGTGGCCAAGAAAGCCCATGGGACCCTGGGGGGCATTGGGAGCAGCGTGGCCAGCAGGTAGAGAGAGATGATCCTCCATCTCTGCTTGCCCTGGTGAGGACACACCTGCAGCCCATGTCCAGTTCTGGGCTCCCCAGTTCAAGGGAGACAGGGAACTGCTGGGGAGGGCCCAGCGGGGGGCTATGAAGATGGTGAGGGGACTGGAGCATCTCCCTTGTGAGGAAAGGCTGAGAGAGCCGGGGCTGTGTAGCCTGGAGAGGAGAAGACTGGGAGGGGATCTGGTCAATGTCTACAGATACCTTAAGGGCGAGTGTCCAGAGGACGGGGCCAGGCTCCTTGCAGTGGTGCCCAGGACAGGACAAGGGGCAACGGGCACAAACTGCAACACAAGTAGTCGCAACTGAATGAGAAAGAATTTCTTCACTTTAAGGGCAACAGAGCACTGGAACAGGCTGCCCAGAGAGGCCAGGGAGTCTCCTTCACTGGAGACATTCAAAAACTTTGATGTGATCCTGTAGAACCTGCTCTAGGAGAACCTGCTTTAGCAGGGGGCTGAGCTAGATGATCTCCAGAGGTCCCTTCCCACCCCAATCATTCTGTGATTCAGTGTGTTTTAGAGAGCTAAGTATTAAAGCTTTTCAAAATCCAAATTAGTGATTTCCAACCATCATAAATATTAATGGATTTTCTACTTAGAATTTTGAAAAGCATATTTGATTTATATAATAGCATTTTTAATAGAGGAAAAGCCATTTTAGTTATATAACTTCAGAACAGCACTGACGGTTGTACCATGCCACTTAGTAGAAACAGGTCAAAAACTGGATAATCTTCACATGTATCTAACAATACCATCACTGCTTATATAAACAGGGTACTTATTTCCTTAGTTATGATCAACGCTGAACACAAGTACTTGTTGTCAAAGGCAAAACAACATAATACTATGTGCTCATGTCATAGGAGATATTTCAAGAGATATCTGCGTTACGTACATCTATTGTCATTTTAGGAACTACTACTTTTTAGCTTCAGGACATAAGAGCTTGAAGATTCTCATACGCGTTTTTGTATTCCAAACACTGTAGCACTTTAAGTTTCAATGACCATAATCATTAACTAGCATTTTCCATTGTTCAATCCAAGTGGCAAGCAAACAGTGAAACAGCCCACATTGAAAAGTGTTCAGTTAAATTTTTTAATGATCTGCAGTATTAGGCAACACAAAGAACATTTAAAAGTGTGAACTTTATGCTGAGTGTCCTTTTAAAAGCCAGCAGCACAATGTATTTTTTGAACCAACCAGACATCTGTTTATCCTGAGTAGTACATCATTTTGTTGTCCGTGATTTTTGACTCCCAGGTTTTGCAAATGCTGATACATCAAGACTTTTACCACTGTTGCACTGTTCATATAAAGTCTGAAAGTTAATAAAAACACAAGCATTCAGGTGAACACAGTTGTATTGCACACTGATTCAAACTATATCTTTGTAATATTACCACTTGAAGTTACCACATACTGAAATATTCCAACCTCCGTGCTAAATTTTTTCGATCATAAAAAAACCAAGACAGCTTAGTTGTACCAGTTGTAGTGCAACATAGCACCTCCCAGAAAACACAAACTCTGATTTCGCAGCATGAGCAAAGGTACAGAGCTTCACAAGGTGGCTGAAAACAGCCTAACTACCAAAATTTAAAGCAAAGTTTAGTCCATTAATTGTCTCTGATGTAGAAACATTAGCATGGAAGAAAAGAGGTATTTGCATGCTCACAGTGAGCAACATTTATAAGAGACAGGAAAATCAGTGGCCACAAACATAGCCATATCACATTAAGAATAATCTCTTGTTCACCTCATACTTAAAAAGGTCAGGTACAACTAGCAGTGTATGCATACTGAATTTGCTTTCCTCCCCATGAAAGCAGCTTTGAGTTCCATCTCAACTTGTTATCGATTTGATCACCATTCCCTCTTCTGAGAGATGGTGGAAAGAATTGAATCGTTGAAGAGTTATCAAGCTTGTCCTTCAGGCAGTTAAATAGAGGCTGGACTATTTCAGCATACAGGGACTAATTTACACATAGCAATGCATTAACAGTTAATCAGTTTCCTGGAAGTAAGAACAGCTGCAGTCTAAAAGCTTGCACACTTGACAGATTGATTTAGATAATTTTTTCATAATGATGGTTCTTAAATTAGAAGACCTACTACAGTTCTTGGGCAGTTGAAAAGTAAAGCAGCACTGTAAGTACTGTTTTAGGAAAGAGATGCTAGGGCAGTGGGTGATTTGAAAATAAAGCAGTACAGATATACTGGGAAGTGGAAAGGAAAAAAAAGCTAAAAGCAAGATTACCATCATCCTTTCAACCCTTCCCATTCGGGAGGACGTAGAGAGATTCCACGTGCTTGCAAAAAACCCACTACAGTGCATAATGCCTTTCCAGCTGTGGTTACAGCTTTGATAGATGTATCCTTTCAGCTTCTACTACCAAACATTCTAACTTTGTTTGCATGAACATGTACTACTACACAAAATAGAAAATGTACTTACCCGAGCAGCTCTAGAAATAGACTTGGGAGAATTCAAGTCAACAAGCTGGCCAAGGATACGTTTCATTTCCTCTGTTGTTCCTTTTGCATTTGCAACACCTGCAGTTAATTGAATGAAGCTCAAGTTGTATACAACTATGTATAAGTTAGCAGTGCAGTTTGTAAGAGGTTTAAAAATTAAAATACTAAAGTCTTTCCCAAAATACACACAGGCACCAAAAAAATACATTGTTACACCAGCAACTGAAAAGTACATATGAGTAAAGCATTTTGTCTTCTTAAACAGAATTATACTTTTAATAAAAACATGTTTTAAAGTAAGTGTACCTGTTTGACAATGACTTTGAATTTGAACATAGGGATGTACCAGCAACTCTGAAACTGATATTCTTTGTTTAGGATTTCTTACTAAACAGCGCTGCAAAAAGAAAAAGAATGCTTTACCTATAAATTCAGGATTTTCTTAAGAATTAACAGTGAGGACCTTTAAAAGACCTGGTAGATGCATGTCAGAACGTCTTACTGCTAAACTACAAACTTAGACTCAACTCAGTACGGTAACAGATTAACCTAATTGCCCTTATTAGCAGTTATCTTCAGAGTAAAGTTTGGTATCCTGTTTTACTCAAGCAACAAATGTCAGAGGACATGAAGACCAGAACCTACAGTATTGTTTTATTCTGAATGACACAGATTTGAAAGGAGACAAATGTTTCTGGATTTCAGTTTGTTACCTGCTGAGCAACACAATTAGGGCTTGAGTAAAAGCATACGCCAAGTTTCAAAAGCAGGCAGATACGCATAGTGAAGGAAAAGGATGGCAAATACAAGAGTTACTGTATTTACTTTAGGTTATTCAGCCAAAGACATTGTCTGACTGCTTTTAAACAAAAATTTAAAAATCTAGTAAATATTTACTAGTTTATTTGCTACTGAGCTGAAAATAGACTTTTAATAAGAAAACTAAATGAAGTAGTTCTAGCTTCATAAGTAGTCTTTTCAAATAAGGTCTGTTACTACAAATAGCACTGAGCATCTCTTTGTGAAAAAAGTTTCTCAAGCACAACTCATTAGGTTTAAGAAAATACACTTTAAAAAAAGAAATTGCCATTATTTGAATCATTAACATAAACTAATCTTAACAGACAGTTACCTTTAGCACATCTTGAAGATCCTTCTCAGCAATATCAGAAAATTCTATTTCATAGCTAGGATCAACAATAGCATGGAGTTTATTAATTGGATTTGTTATATGTTGAAATGGAGTCTTTCCATATGTCATACAGTACAAAATGCATCCCAATGACCACACATCACTTTTGGGACTTATCTAATAGAAAAAAAATAAAATCAAGATTACTCCTCTCTTAGGAAAGACTCAGTCAATTTATCATATAGTTGTACAGTAATTTTGCTTAACTATATCTATTTTACATTGGATAACAGATATTAGTAACTAACATACATCACCAAGACAGCATGCTATTATCTACCAAGACAGAGATGTGACTTCATTCACCCTTATTTCATAACAAAACTATTTATTAATTACCTTTGAAAATCAATTTACTTGAACTTAAAGTTAAATGTTGTCCTTAAGTCAAACAGCAGGATTCTAATTTCAGATTGAGTAAATACAAATAAAAGCATACTAAATTAATCCAACCCAGAAACCAGTGAGACATCACAGCTACGTTCCCAAAGCAGGAAGCCACAGTTCAGTTCTTCCGGGTTTAAAAGGATTCAGATCCAGATTTCTACGACCACACCTGAACTGTTCCTTAGAGGAGAACTTTCCACTTGTCTTGTTGAAGAGGAAGCACATAAGATTGGGGGAGTGGGGAAAAGGGAGGTGGGGAAAGCAGCACACAGACAGCCCAGCACGATGCTTAGACTTTTACTTAAGTGAGCTGAGCTCCAGAACAAGTCTGCACTTTCCATGCAATGTTTAAAAATGTAAAAAATGTTGAAAGTATCATCCTTAACAAAAGAAATCCATCTACAAAACGTTCTGTGTTTAGAAAGACTAGATTGTGTTTTAATTGTTTTACTACATCATAATACATCCATTCAGCTGTTAAAGAGTCACAATCTTTTAAGTACGTATGTACGTGTAGATATGAATACAGATTTTAATACTTTTTTTACAAAACTATGTACCCCTTAAATGAAGTTTGACTGCCAACGTGAAATTGTTTTCCTTCAGTACTTTCCTTAAAAATCACATTCCATTGCCCTGGTAAAGTTATAACAAGTTCTACAATACATAGTACCCTCTAGCATAGAAAAACTAATAGGATACGCAGAACTCGCACATGTCCCCTGAAATACTAGACTTCATTTTATCATCTTTTAACACATCTTATTAGGTACCTCTCATTTCTTTTAAAACCTGCCACTTGCTTAAAAGAATTAAAGAAATACACTGATGCTTGTGTCATTGTCATCTTGTTGTTTAAGCAAACACACCAACAATGGTTTATATCAGAAAGCAAGTTTCCTGGCTTTCAGAAAAAGATTTCTAAGCCAGTTGTTTATGCAGAATGCCAAGACATAGCTGTGTAGCAGCTAACAGTACCATAAGACCTCCACCAATTTTTGGCAGAATGAAGCTGAAACAAGAAGTCGTAAGTAGCACAACAGGCAACCAAGTGATTAAGGAATGATTCTCGCACTTGACTCCACAGCAGATCCTCCCAGAAACACTAAGCCTGAAGTGATTTCAGTGCAAAGGACTTGTCAGAGATGCACAGTACAGTGAACCATTAAGATGCTCAGAAGATTTTTGTAACATTAATCATCAGTACAGCCTCCAATATCCAAAAGGCTGCGTGCATTTCACTCACTGTACACTATATTGCTGTTCAATGCCAATCACACTGATAACAGCGGAAGACTTATACTGCTCCATAGAAATAGATTTTAAATTATTTTTACATTTATTAGTTTAGATATTATACTATTCTCAGCTTCTCCAACACCCAAACCTGAATATCTGTTTTGCTTTCAATTTTACTCATTCAGCACTTTTTTTTCTAATTTTTCTAAACACCATCTGCAAAATGCTTTCAGGTAGCTGAAAGGAATAAGCTTAGCCTTCAAACTCTGCCCACCATCACAGCACAATGAATTCCCTTCTGTTCTGGTTTCAGCAGAAGATTAAGAAAATTAAGTTTTAACATATATGCCTGGATTACTTTCTCCTAAACATGAAAGGAACAGAAGAAAAAAGATCCTATGTTACCTTAGAGCGAGACTTCCCATTTTCTCCATAGGAAGAGAGATCCTTTATTGCTTCCGGTGGCATGTAATTCATTGTGCCAACCTAGCCACAAAAATACAAAAATAGTCATTTAACTCACTTGATAAAAAGTTAGATTTTTGTCTCAAAGCACTGAAAAGCATCTTGAAATTTTGTTTCTTCTAAGGCTGAAGGCCATTGTTAATTTTGTTCAACAAAGAGATGTAAAAAATGTATATGAATATTTATATATACTTATAAAACCATTCAGCATAAAGTCTCAGTATTCATTGAAGTTACTACAATAAACAACCATAACTATCTAGTACTTCACAGAAAAGTGTACACCGATTTTCCAGAAGTATTTCACCTGAGAATCTTTAACAATGCTTGTCACATCTGGCTGCATTTGGTTTGCAATGCCAAAGTCAATCAGTTTTAACATTCCGTCAACTATCAGGAAGTTTGCTGGTTTCAGATCACTGTGAATAATGCCTGTAAAAAAAAAAGAGAGAAAAACGTTTAAGTCAATCAAGGTTTAGTCAATCCAAGTTACTACTATAGGGGGGGTTTATTGCTCAATTCCCATTAGCCTTGCTCAGAGAGGAGGTGCAGATCAGCTTTACCCAGCCTAAACCAAATTACTTTTTGCAGATTTCATAAGTGTTTCCATTTCTTTTTTCAATAGTTAAGCCTTGCATGAGTTTGTAGTTTGAATTATTACTTATTCAAACTTATTCTTTTCTTATTCTTATATATTAAGATAGTTTTTATTTATATATATAAAAAATATATATAAGATATATAGACATAATATTACTTATTCTGCAGGCACCCCAGAATAGATTCAAGCGACTTGAGCTGAATAGTTTCTGTCAGTTAGGGACAGGCCCTCTAGCCATACGTGCACAATGCCATACTGAACTGCTGCTGCAGAGCAATTCAGTGGCCTGGTCACTCCTGTAGCTTTCTCTTAAAGCATCAGCTAAGCAGCACTTTAGAAGAATTATATTGCTTAGTCTGGTGTTTTCTTCCTGATCTCAAAGGAATCATTCACCAAGGATTACAAATCACAACCACTACTTATGTGATTTATTATGAGTGTTGCTTATCCATATAATCAACCAATCCATCTAATATTTTGCAAAATTGCTTGTTTCAAGGACACATGTAGTACGTAGCCTGTGTTTTAACAGGTTTTGCTGGTTTTCTGTATTACTGAATGTTCTAGCGTCCTTGTGCTGTTAGGAGTTGATGGTCTCTGCTACATGTACAGGTCTCCAGTCTTTTCTGAAATACAGAAAGGATCCAAATCTGCTCTCTCCTTTATGGTATATATAGAGGAAACAGAATACAGATACATGCACTTCAGTTACATAGGTAAAGATGAAAGTCTTTAAGAACTATGAGAAAAAGCTGAAGCACTATGTCAAAATAAAGATGACAGAGCTGTGTAAAAGCTGTCATTAGTGTCAAAGCTTCTTTGGAGAAGATGAGTGGCTAAAAAGAGTCTGAGAACAAATAGTACTACAAGTGTAGTGTTAGAAGTATGCAGTGTATTCCAATACAGAAAAGATTTCCTGGTTGTTGCAAGGAAACAGAACATTATACAGCATTAATATTTAGAGATCCCTTTGAGTTACCAAAGATAGTAAATCTTGATGCAGAAGGTAGACTGTCATCTTTTGTTTCTCTGAAATTTTTTTCATAATACAGGAATCTTTGAAGATTACTAGGCTTACACCGAAGAGCAGCACCGCCTCCAAAACTTAAATACATTCATATTATCTCTGCCATAACACCTATACAAATACCTAGAATTATTTAAGAATACCATATTCATGGATTGTATGAACAGCTTCCAGCATATTTTTCCAATAGCTCTTTCGTTCCAATGGATCGATGTTTTTTTTCTTTTTAAGCCAGCTATTGAGGTCAATATTTCCACACTCCATTACCATGTAGATATGATGATCAGTAATTTCACTAAAAAATAAATATACTTCTGTTAAAATGCAAGGAGACTTTATATAAAAAGATAGTGCTTTAATAAAATTAGTGTTTACTCACTAGTCATAAAGGCGAATGATCTTATCGCTATGTTGCTGCAGTTTATTCAAATGAGCAATTTCATTCTTATAGCTCTCAACAGTCTGTTGATCAGCTTCCTCTAGGTTCACATATTTGACAGCATACAGCTGCTTCTTCTCATTCAGTACTTGAAACACCTGCAATATAGTACCCATGAATAACTTCATTCAACCCTAGTTCTGGCTTACTACAGTCCATTGCACCACAGCCCAAATCTCTTTCTAAGAAAAAGCATACCTTTTCAAAAGGAAGCAACAACACTAAATTTAGAGAACTTCATACAAGTCAGCCTGAAGAAAACCTAAAGAAGCCACCAGTTACAACAGAAACCTCTATCAGAAACCATCCTGGTACCATACTGTATTTCACTAGGTATATTTGATCACACATCTGAAGTGTTCCAAGGATGGAGAATGCAAAACACCTCCCACAGAGAAAAGGAATTGACCTGCCACTGCACATCCATTTCAACACACCAAAATGATTTGGAGGCTAAAGCACATGGCGCAGGAGAAAAGTTTGAGAGCACTGAGTCCATTCACACTTCAGGTAAGAATGCTAAAAGGAAACTTATTGCTGTCTTCAGCTATTTAAAAGGAAAGTATGAAAAAGACTCCCAAGTCAAAGTATGAGAGGCAATAAGCATAGCTAATAAGGAAAATCTGATTAGATGTCAGGAAATTTTCTTCCACCATCATGCAGTCGAACAGGGGGGAGTAGGTTGTCCAGAGAGGCTGTGAAATCTCCATCCTTGGTGATATTCAAAGCTCTATTGCAAAAGGCCACGAGAAACCTGCCCTATTCCAGCCTTGCTTTAATCAGACCATTGGACCAAGTGACATGCAGAGGCCCCTTCCACCCTACCTTGCTCTGCGATTGTACACTGCCAACAAGGAAGCTCTTCTTCCTGGAGGGCCCTGCTGACTGGAAGCTAGCCAATGTTATCCCAGTTTACCAGGGCACGAGGGAAGACTCAGGGAACTACAGACCTGTTAGCCTAACCTCAGTTCCTGGAAAAATTCTGGACAAGATCATACTGGGTGCTATCGATTGCTGTTTAAAGGACAAGGCAATAATCAGGCACAGTCAACATGGATTCACAAAGGGAAAGTCCTGTTTAACTGCTACGATAGGGTCACCCACCTAGCGTACGAAGAGAAAGCAGCGGATGTAGTTCTTACGGATTTTAATAAAGCTTTTGATACTGTCCCTCACAGCATCCTTCTGGACAAGTTGTCCAACTGCAGAATGAGTGGGTTCAGCGTGCTGGGTGAAGAACTGGCTCAGTGGCCGAGCTCAAACAGTTGCAGTGAATGGGGCTACATCTGGCTGGTGACCAGTCACCAGTGATGTTCCTCAAGGTTCAATTCTAGGGCCAGTTCTGTTCAATGTATTTATCAGTGATCTGATGCAGGAGTTGAATACACCATAAGTAAGTTCGCTGATGATTCCAAACTGGAAGGTACTATTAACTCTCTTTGAGGGACAGGAGGCCTCACAGTGGGATCTAGATAAGTCTGAGCACTGGGAAATCAATGGCATGAAGTTTAGCAAGTCCAAAAGCTGGATTCTGCAAGTAGAACAGAGTAATGCCAGACACAAGATGTCCCTGGTATCCAGTGATAGGATGCATAGGAATTGTTCAAAACTGCATCAGGGAGGTTTAGCCTGGACACCAGGAAGCATTTCTTTACCAAGAGAGTGGTCAACTGGAATAGGCTTTCTAGAGAGTTGGTGATGCCCCAAGCCTGTCAGTGATTAAAAGACATCTGGACAATGCCCTTAACATGTTTTAACATTTCATCAGCCCTGAAATGGTCAGGCAGTTGGACTAGATAATTGTTGTAGGTCTCTTGCAACTGAATTACTCTATTCTGTTATTCTTTTCAATGTGTTGCTCTCTGGATTAACAGAATCATGTTAGATTCTTAACTTTTTTGCCTCAGTCTTCACTGGCAACCTCTCTTCCCACACCTCTCAAGTGGGTGGACCACAAGACAGGGACTGGAGGAGCAAAGTCCCTCCCTCTGTAAGAGATCAGGTCCAAGACCACCTGAAGAACCTGAACATACTTATGTCTATGGGACCTGACAAGACGCGTCCCAGAGTCCTGAGGGAACTGGCTGATGTAGCTGCCAAGCCATTCTCCATGATATCCGAGAAGTCATGGCAGTCAGGTAAAGTGACTGGAAAAAGGGAAACATTTCACCCATGTTTAAAAGGGGTAGAAAGGAGAACCCTGGGAGGTACCAACCTGTCAGCCTCACATCTGTGCCTAGGAAAAGCATGGAACAAATCCTCCTAGAAGCTATGGCAAGGCACATGGACAACAGAGAGGCAATTCGAGGCAGCCAGCGTGGCTTCACCGAGGGCAAGTCCTGCCTGACCAACCCAGCGGCCTTTTATGATGGAGTGACTACATCAGTGGACAAGGGAAGAGTGACAGATGTCACCTATCTGGACTTCTGTCAGGCCTTTGACATGGTCCCCCCCACAACATTCTTCTCCCTTAACTGGAGAGAGATGGATTTGATGGGTGGACTGTTCGGTGGACAAGGAATTGGTTGGATGGTCACACAGAGGGCGCTGGTCAACTGCTCAACGTTCAGACAGAGACCAGTGACAGTGTCCCTTGGGGTCCATACTGGGACCAGTACCATTTAGTATCTTCATCAATGGCACAGTGGGATCAAGTGCACCCTCAGCGCGTTTACGGATAACACCAAGCTGAGTGGTGCAGTTGTCACACCTGAGGGAAAGGGATGCCATCCAGAGAGACCTGGACAAGCTCAAGTGGGCCTGCGTGGACCTCATGAGGTTCAACAAGGCCAAGTGCAAGGTCCTGCACGTGGGTTGGTGCAACCCCAGGTATAAACACAGGCTGGCAGATGAAAGGATTGAAAGCAGCCCTGCTGAGAAGGACTTGGGGGTACTGATGAAAAGCTGGACAGGAGCTGGCAGTGTGCACTCACAGCCCGGAAGGCCAACTGTATCCTGGGCTGGATTCTAAAGAAATACAGCCAGCAGATCAAGCGACTTGATTCTCCCCCTCTACTCCACTCAAGAGACTCCACCTGGAGTAATGAATTCAGCTCCAGGGCCCTCAACACATGGACACAGACTTGCTGGACAGAGTCCAGAAGAGGAGGGCCACAAAACGACCAGAGGCTAGAACACCTCTCCTATGAAGACAGGCTGAGAGTTGGGGTTGTTCAGCCTGGAGAAGAGAAGGCTGCAGGGAGACCTTACAGCAGCCTCCCAGTACCTAAAAAGGGCTTGTAAGAAAGATGGGAACAGACTTTTTAGCAGGGCCTGTTGTGATAGGACAAGGGGTAATTGTTTTAAACTGAGGGAGAGTATATTTAGACTAGATACAAGGAAGAATTTTTTTTACAATGAGGATGGCGAAACACTGCAACAGGTTACCCAGAGGTGGTAGATGCCCCAGCCCCAAAAACCTTCAAGGTCAGGCTGGACAGGGCTCTGAACAACCTGATCTAGTTGAAGATGTCCCTGCTCGTTGCAGGGTGGTTGGACTAGATGACCTTTAAAGGTCCTTTCCAACCAAAACTATTCTATGATTTTAAGTATTGCAACATTTAAAACTAATTTCCCATCTCTTATGACACATCCAGACTGTTTCTTCTGTCACAAGAAAGCACACAGCTTGATTGCTCAGTACCACTTCGGTTCTGTCAGTTCCTGCATATGCAAACATGAAACAAAATTAAAAGGAGGTACAAAGGGCCATAAATATGTTTCTTCTGCATCCATGAGGGATAAAGTCTAAGCATAGCATTAAAACAATAAATTCCTAGATTCTCTAGGTCACTCAGACATATTGTATGTGTCAGTACTGGGCACTCATTAGAAGACTTCAACACGTATGTTTATAACTACTGTGTAAATGCATGACTGTCTAAAAGGGAAAAAAAGAGCATCTTACCTTACTTGACCCACCACTACCTATTTGCTTTAACATCGTATAAACTCTTCCTTTGATACGAAGACATTCATGTGATTGTAGAGAAGCTGGAACCTGTGTACATACAGAAAAAGTTAAGAAAATAACTCTTAGTATGCATGTAGTGGAGCTTGGTAGAGTTCTACTTTTTATTAAGTTAATCCGCTTTCAGTTGTCTTGGTCTTTCTGAACCAAATAGTGTAGCGAAGTTACAAGTTTAAATGAAAGCTAAAGATCCCCATAGCAAAAGTATTTGTATACTGATCATCACTTGGCATGTAGCATCATCGAACTCTTATAAAAGATACCAACGTTCTTCACACTGGAAGTCAAGAAAAGGGTGTTCTTTAATAAGGCTTCTCAGATCATTGGAGACACCACCTTCCTTAGAGATAATATTGGAAACCACATTCTCTAAACAGACTTTCAATCACAGGAGGCAACTAAACTTCAAGCTGCACTCAAATCACCTACAATTTTATTTGAAGCTAACTACTAGCTAGTGGACTTCAGTGTTATAAAGCTGAAACAGCCTGCATTGCCTGTAGCTGCTACAGCAAGCTGTAGAACGGCCACAAATTTTAAATTTTAATCCTCTGGTAGGAAGCATAAACCTATACCCCAATTGCTATCTACAGTTGGGAAGATTCCTACCTGAATGTACAACCCATCTAAGGTAACCCATTTTTACACGATTTCAGGCCACTAAAAATAAGCATAATTTGTGAAATCTAACAAAAAGGAGAAGGAATGTAATTCTTCATTCTTCTACCTCCCTCAAACTCCTATAGTTTTTTAAAACACACTGCTTCTTTTTATGGGTACTCCACTGTAGTGGGCTGTACACCATTAGCAAAGCATAGCAGCACAAAAATAGCGACTCTAGTTCTTGCCTCTGTAATGAAGTAGGATCTGAAAAGGCTTAGATTTCAGACATAAAGGCTTCAGGATTTTGACACAACTGAATTGATTTTTCAAACACTGACTTATTTTACCTAAATTCAGATATACATATGAAGAAAGTTATTCTGAGAATAAGCAATACAGACTACTTTCCATTACTCATCTAGAAAGATGAACAGCAACTTTAGATTAAAAAGATACATACATTTAACCTAGTAGTCTCCAATGAAAATATGTAATGAAAAATACAGACGACAGCCTGAAATTACCTGCAAGCCAACTTGATTTTGAAACGGAGTTGCTGAGGTACATGGTAGCAAATATGGGAGCTGGCTGTAGGAAGCAGAATTTTGACATCCTGGTAGGAAGTTGCTCTTTACAACTGGTGTTCTGAAACTAAAGGAAATTATGAACAACTTGTATTTTTTTTAAAGATTATTCTAACAAAGTTGAAAACTTCAGTGCTTCTTGGAAGTTAAACCCTACTGACTAGTAAAATCCCAAGCCTCTGCTACATTCAATAATTCGCATTAAGACCACTTCAACTTCTTGAAGTAGAAGTACACTTAAACTGTAACATACTTGGGAAATATTTCTTAGATCAGTAACTAATTAAATCCTCATCTTCAGATACTAGCTGACACTCCTACAAACCGGAAAATGAAAGCACTATATAACTAGGCTAGTTTTCTTTAGCTTACTGTTCTTCACTCAAAACCTTTTTAGATTGAGACTTTTTACAATTATGAGATTTGTTGGTTGTTTGTTTTTTTTCTTTTGAGCGCTTTAGCTACACTTTATACAAGCAGAAAGATCATGTGTAAGAAAACTAAAGACTGCAAGAAATCCTTTATGTTTTTTGATTTATTTCCTTGATGTATCTACATGTACTTTATTATATTACCAAATATACTTTTTTACCCCCTTCACAGTATTTACAGAAACTGATGCTAAGATCAGAACCGGAGAAGTATTGATATGCCTATGATTTTTTTATACAGAATAAAGTAACAAGTTTGGAAAGAAGTCAATACCAGTCAAAAGCATGGTTCTCTCTGAACACAAAAGCACTGAACAATCCTGCATATTTACCGATCTCCATGTCATCAAAGTTTGAAAAAAGCAAAACCAGAACCTATTCAAGGACTGCTTTTATCGAGCTCCATCACGAGACGATGTACTTCGTTCGCTACATATATTTAAGTTCTACAGCTACAGACAGAGGTCCTATCAACAGGTACAGTGCTTATTCATCATATAGCCTTGATGTATGATTCATCCTAGAGACTTATGAAAATAGTAACCATACAATTAGAAAGATTTATCAACTTACGGACAGGGGTTTATGCTTAACTCAAGACTGCATGGATAAACAGATGCTAGCATTTCCTAACCCGAGAGCTCAATTACACAAGCCTCTAGATTCCTTACACTTTAAATCCCACAGATACTTGTATCATGGGAACCAGACTGATATACAGTTATCAACGTAAAAAGCTTGTCAGCCGCAAAAAACAAGGCATCTGAAATAAATGGTCATGTAGCAGGGATCAGAGAAAGACAAATGCTGTAATAAAGGCTTATTAATTTTATCATGTACTTCTAAATGCCAAAAAGCTAACAGGGAAGACAAGAGCTCCCCAAATGCAATCTGAAACTTACAAGTCAGACACTTGACAGTGTTGGAAGCACTCTGAAATCTTCTTTGCTGTCTGAACAGAAGAACTTAAGAAACCTTGCTAAAGTCTAGAGATTGACTACTGTTCATGAGGATGCAGGTCAGAGTAGCTTACCAGTCCATATAATCATTATATGTGGTGCTTGGTGTTCCACAAACACGTGATGGATCACATTTCCTAGAAACAGCATCTGGTGGCGATAATCCTTTTGAAACAGGATGACTAGATTGTTCAAGGCTTGATTGTTTTCCCTACAGAGGGCAAAGTAAGACATTATTCCACATAAGGAGCCACAGTCAGGAACATAGAACTTTTTTTTTTTTCAACATGTAAAGGCTGCTGCAGTTAGAAACTACATATTCCTGTTACTTTACCTCTCTGTAGCAGCTTTTCTCTGTTACTTCTTGAATTGGCTGTATTTTTCTGGCATTAACACAGTTTAGTTTAATCTGATCCAACTGCTTTCTATAGCTTTCACCAGAACTAGATTGTTGATGTTGACTTTCCAGACTCCTTGGCTCTGGTATCTTGAGCTCCTGATGCTGGACTCTATTTTCTGGGGGGGGGGGGTGGGGGGGTGGGTGGGGTGGGTGGGGGGGAAGGGAAAAGTCAGCTTATTGAAATACTTGGCATTTAGTTCTTGAAATAGTTTGACAGATTTGTCCCAGAGTTTCTAGAATAATTTTACCTCATTTTCTACATCAGAACAGACAAACACAGCTGACTTACTGGAATCAGGCATTAATATAATCTTCAGGATTCATATTTAGTTCAGTGTAAAACATGGCAAATTTCTTCAAAAATCTTAGGATACTACTATAATAATAATAGATACAACTGTTTCCTTCAACACACAAAAGATCACATTCATGATATGTACTACAGCATCCTGGGACACCGAACAGGTTTATAAAGCATTGAAGGTAAACTTATTGCAATACTTCAAATTAGAAGTCTGCTGTCTGTGACAACAGGCAACCTATAAACCAGTGTGACGACTGAAGCCAGAGGCATAAAGGGACCAGACATGCTCCATCTCATGGTTCCTTTCGCAGAGGTAATAGCACATACATTGAACTGGTGGAATATCACAGAGCAGGCTGCAAATAGCACAGCCTAACAGTTTTCCTTTACATGCTCATTCAGTTCTCTTTTCAAATTACTAGAAAGCAGTATCCCACACTAAGCAGTTCAGTACAATTCAGCTACCAAAGTGCTGCAGTGGGGATTTGTGTGGGTTTGGGGTTTTGCTATTTTACTATTTTTACAGGTACCACTCAAATGACTGTTTTTAATTAAATGCTCCTCAGTTACAAGCAGACCAACTTTTTTACTTTTTGAAGAATATTTTGGTTAGCAATGTATTTTTTTAAAATACAGAACAGCAAATTCTCAATGCCTATTCTATTTCAAATTACTAAAATATGTATTAATAGTTACCTTCTCTTTTCATTGTATGACTTGCATCCATTTTGGTTTTGAGAGTTATAGTTGAATTGGTAGAAGTTTCTAAGCTGTTCTCCAACATCTGCAACCATAAGGAATTATTTATTTTTAAGGACTAAAGAAAACAAAAAGCATCTTAAAAATAATCGAAGGAGATCCCAAGCCTAGTGTCCAAAAGACATTTCCCTTATGATAATTAACAACCAATATACCACAAAGCACATATGCTTCAGAAAACAGTGCTGGGTACACAAACAACTATTACTGATACTATTTTTAAATACATTAATAGTCTGAATTCCCATCACACAGTTCCCATAACGAAGACCTAAATGCTTTCTATTCTTGAACTTTTTGGGAGACAGGGACAAAGGACAAGGCATGGCTCAAAATTAATCTCTATCAAAAGCCATAATTTACAGCTCCAAAGAGCACTTAGTGTATTCAGTTAAATGGACTTCACTGAATAGAGTACTTCCCATGACAAAGCTCACGGCTACAGCTGAAAGAGCTCCTGTAGTGAAGATGAAATCTGTTTATCCCCTCTTCATAAACCATGTAACAGATTTGTAACACCCCTCCACTTCTCCCATCAGATGAATTGTTCAGATAATTCTTAATTAAAAGAGAATCTTAAGAGATTTAAATCTCTGATTATCCATAACAATTTTCAAATTAAAAGCTGCAATGAACATTTCTATTCACAAGTAACTACTTAGCATAAAGAAAAATTTTACTTTATTTCTTTGAGTTGAAAAAAAGTGTTATTTTCCTTCCTAATACAATAGGACAGCCAGGTAGAGCTCCCAACACCTGCTTTAAAAAGACTGAAGTTACCTGTAAGTCTCCCAGGTCACAGGAATCACCCCTACTAGATTTTGGTTCTGATGGTGGAAAAGGTGCAGTGAAGGCTGTACATTTGGAGCCAGATATTTGCCTATTGAAATAACATTGTTAATTACATCACATGCCAACGTATAGTTTAGTGATTGCCTTTTGTGAACAAGATGAAAGAAGCAGTTGTGTGAAGGCTTTTGGCTAGAAGTTTCAAATATACAGAAAAGTAGGTCCACTCTGCCAGCCAAGTGAGACACAAGAAAAAAAAAAGATCTTTAACAATGCCACCATCACCTTCTGAAATGACAGATAACTTAATTGGTTGTCTTCATTAAAAAAGCCAGTAATAGGCTACAGCTAGGATCATAAACCCCAATGATGTGTTCCAAAGTACATCTTTAAATACTTACAGACCACCACTATTATGTGAAATACCTTATCCCACCACTTTCACAGGTTTAGAATATTGGGCTTTAACTTCTGAGAAGCTAAGTAAGCAGCTTTTTCTTTATGTATTTCTCCCCAAAGTTCCCAATTCTGCATGAATTTAATAACACAGCAGTAAGGAAGGAAGAAAGTTAGCATAACATACTTGATGGCAGGGAGAAGCTTTCTCCTGTTTAATTTCAAGCTCCACTAGAGCCAGGTAACATGTAGCAAAGTGCTATCTTAGTTAGCAGAGGATTCCACTGCTAAATAGTTATTCAAACTAACATGAGCATAACCACTTCCTTAATATATAAGATTATATCTTATTTCTTAAGATATAATCATTATCACATGCGTTAAAAATGAGGATTTAGAAGTCTTTTGCAAGTTACATACTGCCTTATCTCTAATTTTAGAAACAGGAACACAGAAATGTAAAGTTTTTTCAAACAAAAATTATTTTGCCTTCGTCTCCATTTCTTTTGAGCCTACTGATTAGCCAGAACAAGAAATCGATCTTTGCATGCTTTTAGTTATTGTAATATCTACTGCAGCTATGGCTATTTGTCAATAAGCTTTAGATCGATTTTAACATTCTTAATATCTGACATTTCCACTATCCGATAAAAAGACTGTTGTAAAAAAAAAAAGTATTAAAATCTGTTATGCTGCAGTAAACCCAATAACCATACCTCTTCATAACACTAACTGGAAGTGGGACATCCATCTTCTCCACATCATCACCTGCATCAGTTACTAGTGTAACTGGAATCCTCCCAAAGGGGCAGGCCTAAGAGCAAACTGAAAGTTACCAGATGTATAAAGCGGAATGAAAAGTTTAAGATTTTGAAGCAAAACGTTACACGTTCTACCTGGTTAGATTTGTTTAGTGGTCTTAATGGATTGTGGTAATTAACTAGAGCATCAAGTTCCTGTGACTTCTCCCTGAAGACAAGAAAAAAAAATGCCACAAAACTGTGTTTGGTTTCAAACAATGTTTTAAGAAATTAAGTAAGTTCAAGCCATTACCCAAGCAAATGTCTGGTAACAGTAGAAGAATTTTCACCAGAATCATTCCTTTTTATGTTTTTGTGATTTCCAGCTATGCTCTGAAGTCCAGGCTCTTGTGTACTTGATACTGTAGGCAAATTAGTTAGAATTATTCAGATAATACTGCAGACTGTATTTGTTTTGAAAAGAAAAAATGTTCTTTTAAAAGCAAAAATTAAAACCACATAATTTGCAGTAATCTAGTATCAATGACATATCACTATTTTCTACTGATCTAATTATGTAAGACACTAATTCATGTAAAAAAAGAAAAAACCCAAGACTTACAAGCAGAAGGAGCTTTCCAGAATAAACATAGAATGGCCTGTAACAATTGTTAAATACATAAGCTACTTGTTTTCTACACAGCTATAGTTGTAAACTATGTTTAAACACATAAAAGGGAGATTAAAGATGTCCAAAGACTATCCAAGCAATTGAAGTGAAAAACCTCACTGTTAATCTTATCTTCTTATATAGGAGAAGGAATGCAAGCACTAAAACCATTGGTTTAAATAGTATCTTGGGGGAGTGAGGAAGAAACCCACGCTTTCAGAGCAAGATGATTTTCCAAATCTACATTCTGACAATAAACCTCTGCTCCAAAACAGCATCATCCAAAGGATGCTTCCATAGCTTGCTCCACAGGGATTCCCCAGGAGATTTCAAGCTGCTTACATTTGGATTCTTTCATTGTTCATTCCAATTATTTATCAGAAGGATAAGGACACCCACACCTAAGTAGCTATAATAAATCCTAAATCAAGCATCAAAACCTAGCCTGTTTCAGAGCTAGTATTTCAAAGATATAACTGTAGACAACACTTACAAACTCCCGGCTACTGCAGAGACCCAAGATATTGATCATATCCCTGACCTGTCCTCCTCCTGTTGAACCTTGCTTTTGTGCTGACTTCCTTTATGTGTATTTTATTTTGATACAACTTTTTGTGCTGTCTCTTATGTTTCTGTAGATTTGGATTTAAAGCATTTAACAGGTGCCTGCCATTGCAAAAGCATGCAGCTTTTCCATTCTAGTGGAAAGTATAAAAAAATAGTAATCACAACATAAATAGGTGAATCTTCCACAAGCGTATCTTCTCATTTAGGTTTTTCAGTACTGTTTCTGGAAGGCTGCGTTCTAAATCCCTAGAACTACCTACTGTGTCAGAGGAAGACAGAAGTCAGGGCATCAGAATTACCAATCATCAATTAAACACTTTTTCTCCCTCAGATCCTCCTTCCCCCTTAGAGAGGCACTTTAGATACAGACAGCTTTAGTCAATAAAACTCTAAGCAGCTTCCCATTTTCAATTATGAACATGGCTTTCATGCTGACAAATCCTAGGCTGAAATAAACTCCAGTATCACCTCCAAACCGACAGGCCACAGGCACACTCCCTTCTAAAGCCAACTCTACTAACCAGCTGAAGAATCTACTAGCTCAGTGAATTGTTATCAAAGACCTTTTGCGGGTTAGTCTGCCTCAATGTGCTGCCAACACAGCACATATAAATTCAACGGAATTATTCTAAGCAGTTAGTTGGGACAGCAAATGTGAGAGTGGTCACATGACAAGCTGTGCTCTACTGTCAGGTCAGAGAAGATCAAGGCAGGTAAGAGCCAACAGCTCATCTACCAGCCCCATCTTAATCTAGTAGAGAATCTTGCTCAGTTATTTAAGATCTGGCAAAAGCTGTATCAAGTTGCATATTAGCCTTGAAGTGACACATCAACTTCTAGTCACATATAACTTGACTTCTGGTTCTGTGTACTGTAAAGTACATATGAAATACATTTATTTGAAAAGTAATTCTAGAACCTCAAAACCCCAAATAATCAGCTCAGGACAACATGGTCATCATCCAAACTATTTTTGCCTAGAAGTGAAGGTCACTTCCCAGAGATGAGTAAGCGACCGCAAGTCAGAACACACTAATGCAAATACATCAGCACTTTTGTAACACATGAACTCATGTTCATGGGCAGTTACTACATACAAAAGGTAGATTAGAGTATATCTGAATAAAATATCTTACTCCACAATGTTCCCTAAATGAAGGCTTAATGTCTTACATTATTTTCCTGACAAACCCTTTTTAAAATTTAAATTTGTATCTGATTATTCAGATACATATTTTGTATTGTGGAAAAGATCTATTTAAGACAGACACCAAGGAACATGGATTTTAAAAAAACCCAAGAACTAAGATACTATACACTATGATCTCCTACATCACAGAGGCCTTGTTTTCCATTAGTACAGGAAATTATTTACTCTACCAATAAACAGAAGAAATCACGGCTATCCACAGCCTCTCAGGAAATCAGTTTAAGGACTTTTTTTACATACCATTTCTCTTAACATTTTAAAATCCTGGATCAGTTCATTAAAATTAATTTGATTTTTATTTGGAATCTTTGAACGTCCCCCTTCTAACTTCAGCGAGCAGAAGCCCAGACTTCTGACAAATCAACACTGCAGTACTACCTCTATTTAGTCCTTAATTTTTTGTAACCTACTTATGCCAATAAACCAAATATTTACTTCAGTTACATAGAGAAGTGCTTTAATGTATAACATAGTTCTAAGCTTTTGTTTACCTAACACTGAACATTGTTTTGAATTAGCACTTTAGCAATCCAGTACCATCACCACCTCACACATCCCACATTTTTTTCCATATACACAGAGACATTTGGTGGGGTTTTTTTTGCCCAAGCCTGCCACTGGATTCTCACATCCAGTTGGTGATCTACAATACTTCTGTTCCTTCACAGTCTGATACAGCCTATCTGCCTCATACTTCTCATGACTATGGTTGGACTCTGATCTTAACAGTCTTTTCCAAACTAAATTGCTCTAAAATGGTTCCATGACTTCATTTAAATACTAAATCACTTTTCCCCAACTAATCATGTTTTATTGCACCTGGTATGTTAAATAGATTAGATTGCTGTGCACGAATGAAAGACATGCGAAAGACAGGCAAAAAGGGAATTAAAGCAAAGGCTTCTAGACTTGCGGCACAGGTTTTATGCTTGTATTACTACACTACAACTGCTTAATTCCTGTCAACAGCTTTCTGAACAATCTTTTGAAGCTATGAAGGAATGCACTCATACATAACAGCACATCTGTTCTCAGATAAAACTTTCAAAAGCAGCTCTTTAAATAGTAACGTGAAACAAACAAGACAAATGCCTATACACAAAAACATTCTCTATTGCTCTAGAAGGACCATATAAATTCACTTAAAGACAAGTTCAGTGATTTAGGCCACATACATCCCTGTGTTTTAGAGTCTAGTGTTATTTACCTTTTAAACTTATCTTTTAATAGCTGAATTAATACTTAGCTTATTTAAATACCTGATGTTACAAGCTCATACAGATGAAAAACTAAGTAAGCCCATTCCTCCCCCAAAGTTCACTGCTTCCTAAATGGCAGACAGGGTTTTGCCATGTATTATTTCATAGGTATTCCCTTAGCTTTACAGCAAGTAAAGCCAATAACATGGCAGAAATTGCACAATCCAGGAAGGATATTCCACAATATATTCTCTTGTGGCACAGTACATCAGGTGTGGCACTTAAAGAGGTCTATATCTGATTAACGGTAAACAGAACAGACCCAAAAATAAAAGTTTACTAAAAAACTCAATACTAACTGTAAGTTAATGCCATATTGTAAGTGTTGCCAAACGTTTGGGGTTCCCCCCCCCCATAACTAGCATTTCACACACAGGTTGATTCAACAGGAGCCAGCCGTATCTCAAACCATGTTCATGAAGACATATCCCCAAGGAAATGTACGTGAGACATTTTGCCACGATCTGTCCTTATACAAAGGAAAAATATGGAACTGTTAAGCACCGCTCTTGGAAGAGTTAGTTACATGCACTTAAATACTGAAGTCTAATCATGTTTTTTTGCTCAATCCCACTCCAAATTTCTCTCGAAAGCTTCATAAGGCAACAATTCCCTTATTGAAGTTACATACCCAGCAAACAGTATCAGTTATGCTTTATGATACAGTCAGGCACTTCAATTTTGTACTGATAAATACATGGGTTTCATCCATTTGTAAAATAAATATAAGGTTGAAACTTAATTTTCCTAGATTTGACTTCACTGAGGTGATTGCCAGAACTTCAGTCTGCCACAAGATAGACCTCTAAGTAAACTATCTGTATAGTTTAGTCTGTTTCAGTTCTAATTCTTCTCTACCACCAATAGCTCTTATTTCACACTTTCAGCTGTAAGTTTCTATTACAAATACCTAACAACAGTCAGAGGAATGCCCTCTGCAGAATTAGAGAATCTACCAATTTATGGCTTCTGCAAACTACAATCACTGCACTGAAGATGGAGCCAAGTACTGAAGGAGTAAGATCGAGAATATAGATATGTCCGTTTTAGACAACGGCAGATTATGAGGTCTTATGTAGAAGGGACAAACATTAGATAGTTTTCAATCTAGAATTACAACATTCATAAACTCCACCAACATTAAGAAACTGCAGTTACCTGCTAAATTCTCCTTCTCATCTGAAAGCAACTGCTTTTTTTGTAAGTTAAAGTTTCGTAGAGCAGTTTCCAGCATTTCTAGTGGAACAGCAGAGCACTCCACAGCTTTCTGAAGGAGCTGCTTACACTTCTTCACATTTCCTAATTAGAAAGGCACAGAGAAATCAAGGAAATAAACAGTTACACTGGGGCAACACATTTAAAGATGTTATCACATTCATGCCATCTTACATTCACTTTGCATCATTCTCTGAAGCCATCATTCATTAGGCTTCCCCCACTTAGATATCCACTTTAAGAATACTGCCTGAGCTAGTTACAAGCGAGTCATGCAAAGTCAATTTTTCACATGAAGTTGACCACAGTCACAAAAATTGCTTTATAAAACTCAACACTACGTTCTCAGTATTTGTTTAGTGCTATAGGAACTACAAGGAAATACAACGTAAGTCCTAGAGTCCATTTTTTTTCCTGTAGTATCAGCAAGGAACAACTACCTTTATGGACTTCAGTTTCAATCTGACGAGATACAAACCTTTATCCTGTATGTATTAAGACATCTTTAATACATGTAATAAAGTTAAAAGCAGCTGCTATTAAATCAAACATTACTACAGTTAAAAAAGAAATTAAAAGGAAGGATATAGTTTCATTACAGTTTTACACGTTACTAAGTGCCATAAACAGAGACCGAAGAGAACTGGGCGGGGGGGGCTGTTAAAATATATTGAAAGCATTCAGTTTAAATGTATAAGCGTGTACACATACAGGTATTAAACATAGGAGTCAAGTAAGGAAAGCACACTGCAACCAAAATCTCTTCCTTGGTTTAGAGAGTTTCAGGGCAAAAGGATACGATGTTTTGTTATAGCTGTTGATTTCATTCCTCAGTGCCAAAACAGCAAAATGTAAACCACTTCTTGTATGTGTCTCATACATGTATACTTAAGTATTTCTTACACGATATAATAGTATTATTTCAGAGCTCCATGATGTCTCCAGCACTCATAACTCCACTGATAACTGAAGTTAGACGTCAATGTCGCCTGCAGTTCAGACTGGGGAGGGGAGTGGGGTGCATATATTAAGAACTTACACTTAAGTAACCTGTTTTAAGGATATTAACTGGATGTTGTTTCACACAGAAGCAAGGAAACACCAGAATAAGATTGGATATGATTTCTTTTAAATTCACGTGGTGCGTATTTGTTGTGACTTGTTTTTTAACCATATAATCAAGTACTACTTCCCTCAAATCCTTAGCAAGTAGATAGGCTTAGCATTTCTTTAAGAATCCCTAACCTGTGTTCTTCCTCTGGCTATATTTAGTAACCACAGGTCGCTTGAACAAGACCTGCTACTCAAAATGAAAGTAATTCCTCCTATATTATGTGCCTCAATAACAAAAAACACAATACCAGAACACCTATGTGAAAAATTAACTGCTCCATCCCCCTTAATAGACAAGGAACCAAGGCACAAGAGTAAAGTCAGAAGTTATCTTTGAGTTTCAATCAGTCCACTTCATCACATACAAAAAGCCTGAATGATCCACCTAGGCATAACATTTTATATACCAAAAGTAGTTTCATTTACAGTCATGGGTTCAGAGCAATTCACAAGCAAATCTTGCTTCAAGTACACTACCCAAGGCACACCAAAATTGAGGAAGAGACAGCTCCTCATCTGACTGATTTAAATGAAGTTGTATTCAGCATTTAAATAAAACAGAATGGCACCTTTATTGTGTCACTATTTTCAAGTCATGAATAATCAATTTATAATGAAAGCAGTCAATTTGTCAGCCATAATTTCAGAATTTTGACTTGAGCTTTAGCTCACAGTTTTGCTCAAAATGGGAAAGTCTATGTATAATTCACTTTTTCTTCTTAACACAAAGGGAAACATGCATTAATCCAGAAGCAACTGGCAGGCATGCCAAAGCACTGCTGAAATCACTGGGATGAGGAAATAGCAAAACACTACCTTCCACCTTTCCCTCTGACCTAAGCTGGACATACGCAGTAAAACAGGAACAGCACTCTTAAAGGAACAATATAAACTCCTATGTTTAGTCCCCTTTGAAGCACCCAGCAGGGACACTACAGCTCCATACCCATCACCAAACGTTAATTAGACCAGCTCAAGGATAAAATGTATCTGAGCACATGCTGGAGATAAAATCAATCACAAATAGCTTATTCCTTTGAGATTCGGAAGGTTCATTTTAGGTTGACTATTTGCTATCAAATTAAGAGAAACTATTGTACAAACATTCCATCGGTACAAGGTAATTAAAACTCATAAGTAATTGTGATACAAGGATTAATTTAGTCATTGGTAACCCAGTGGTACCTTTTCTACACTTTGGTTAAACAAAACCTGTTGTGTATGAACTTATTTGACAATATCTTTATTACTGCAGTATTACTAGTTTATTATCTTTTTTAATAAGCATACAGTGTTCACTAAACAAATCAGCTACCTTTTACTACTGTTTATAAGTTCTACACCACAAGTTCATATTGGAACAAGACCAGATAACAGATTCATCTGACACAAAAACGTGGAGTTTCAAGTCAAATATGCAATTTTTTGTCTTCCCCTCTGTGTGGAGGAGTCCTACTTAGATCCTTCTTCCATCAATTAAACACATGCCATGTATTTCTGAGGGGGATTTCCACAACCTTTCCTCCTCCACTACAAATAAACTTATTAGTTAAAAAAAAACAGAAAGCCTAAGACAAATGACTATTTACTTACTGATTTTATTGAAATTACTCTTCTTCATGGGACACTTTGAACATCTAAAAGAAATCCTAATACAGTTTAAAAAGTACTGGACCAAAAGCCTATTTCCCACTGGTAGTGGTTTTGTCCATAAACAGATGTAAACAAAGAGGAACATCTAGTAAGACACATTCAGAATCCACAGTGTAGAACAGACAGTTTATTGTAGTTAATTTTGGGGAGAATTTTTCATACTAGGCAATATACAACAGCTTGCATGGTACTGATAAAATCCATGAAGAAAAACAAACCACAAAAACTTCAAAATATATCGACCAAGGCTACTTGGTTCAAAGAAAACTGCTTTCATGGAAACTGCTAGTCTTTCTGATAGAGCAAAGCTGTTAAATGGAGGAGATAAACAGGGTGACAGATGATTGCTCAAATCTACCACAGAAAGAAAATTAAAGACATCTGAAAATATGAGCCTGTGGGTAGGCAGCACAACCCTGCTACCATGTGCCAAGGCCACCCTCCCCTACACACAGCAAGAAGGAAGCAACGTCAGCCCAGATGAACTTGGAGTACTGGCCCAAAGTGTTGAAGACCTATTGCTCTAGATATATTAAAGTATAACTTAATAGTCTAGAGGGAGAACTGGAAAAGGAAAAGCAAGAAAAAACCTCAGGAGTTTACTAAGTGAAGGGAAAAGGAAAAAAAGAACAAGTGATGCCAAGGCAATCATTCATCACCTCCTACCAGCAGGCCAATGCCCAGCCAGTCTCCAAGCATCTGCTGCTGTGGAAAGACTATTCCTCCAGGGTTTTTTTATTGATGATCATGATGCTATATGGCATGGAACATCCCTTTGGTCAATTTGGGTGTCCTGGTTTCAGCTGGGATACAGCTAATTTTCTTCCTAGCAGCTGGTACAGTGCAGTGTTTTGGATTTGGTATGAGAACAATGTTGATAACACACTGATGTTTTTCTTGTTGCTAGGTCATATTTGACCTAAGACAAGGACTTTTCAATTTCTCAGGCCTTGCCAGCAGGGCACAAGAAACAGAGGGGACACAGCCAGGACAGCTGACCTGAACGAAGCCAGAGGCGTGGGTATTCCATACCCTATGTCCCAGCTGCATCCCCTGCCAAACTCTTGCCCACCCCCAGCCTTTGGACAGAGGAGAAGCCAAGCAAGAAACAGAAATCATTGACCTTGTGCAAGCCCAGTTCAGCAGCACACCAGTGTTTTAACTGTTACCAACACTGTTGTAGTCACATGTCCAAAACACAGCATCATATGAGCTGTTAAGAAAATTAACCCCACCCAAGCCAGATCCAGTACACCAAGGAACACTATAAAGAAGGGAACCTTAAAGAAGGAAACCAGAATTTAAGAGACATTATCACCCTCCTATCAGAATGGCTTGCCTAAAACACTGCTGTGTGGCACCGTGCGACAAAGACTACCATTCTGTTTTGGATACTGACAAACTGCCCCCCTGTTTGACTGGAACATGACATCTATGGGACTGTCAAAGAAGTCAGTCCACAGCATTTGTGAGATAAGATAAGATATGAAGCATCTCCACTCTCCTAACATGTACGTTCAACAATGGAACAAGAAACAGAATCAAAATCCAACTGCTAGCTACTTAAGAACCTGAGTGGCAGGGGGGAAATTTAATTGGACCAAATTACAATTTTACAGTGTATTTTGGTTTAATAAAAAAGAAACAAAGTCTACAGTTGCTGTTTGGAAAGAGCAAGAATTTCTTCCACAAGCAAGCTGAAAAAAAAAGGGAAACTACCACTCAAATTTGAGCACCATTTTTCAACAAAGCAAAAGCCTTACTCACACCTCCCACTGCAAGACCTAAGCTTAGAAAAAGAACAGATATCACTGCCAATTTTCACCTTGTTTGAACATTATTTCTAAAAAGAAAATATACTTAAGAACTATGCGCATATTTTTATTAAAAAGCGAACTCACATTCCTGTTAAATTTCAATCAAAAAAGAAAATCTAGCTTTTTCTTTTTCTGCTTTAAAACCTACTCATTTCTTTGCAAACTACATAATAGAAGTTTAAAACAACAAAACCCAGAACACAGAAAAGCAACACCAAACAAGTTTTTCTACACACCTTGTGATAGCTCAAACTGTGCAAAAGCCACATGGACAAAAGCAAATCTCTTGCAGTTCAGTTTGGCCAGATGAAATTGGTCCCGTGCCTCCTCTGGATCTTGAAGACTGTAAAGACAGCATAACAATAGTTACACAAAGGTAAAGACCCTAAGTAACAAGGATGAAGTTCCATGTGCTAAGTGATGGCACTAGATAATTCTGGAAAAGCAATCCATCCATAGCTGAAGTTTTCCCTCTTTCTCAGAGTCATCAGTACAAATACGCAGAGTCTTAAAAAGCTAAATAATTGTAAGATATTAACCTGATCCTTTCCAAAAAACAATGTATTGAAACCTGACGAGAAAGATTGAGGACTCATTCTTTGTCCCCACTTAAATTATTCCTCAAAATATGTATATATTTTCCCTCAGAACACCCACCTGTAGCCCTCCCAAGGTACAGGCTGACGTATCTAGAGTAAAATCTCTGGATGCATCCACTTCTGTACTAGGGAGATTGCAAGGCAGGAGGGACAAGGAAAAGACTGCTTTAGAAACAACAAGCATGGAAAAGTGTTTTGCATTAATCAAATCAGAAGAAATGTTATATACACTATTAGTTATATCCTGCAGCAATATGGTCACAAAGTTTCCAATCCATTACATTAAAGCAATACCGAACTAAGATTTGTTAGAGCTCATGAGCTTTTCTACATTGAAGAGCTTCTGCAACTGCACTCAAGTTGTCAGATTCCCTTAGAAGAGACGTAGGTAACTGAAGGAAGTTGCTTCTGTTGCTACATCTAGAATACCATACCTACAGAAAACTAGGACACAAGCATTTACCCAATAGCTACCTCTATCAAGGGTTCTATGGGAACAGACTCTTACAAGACATAGGGAATTCATCCTGTTATTCCCCATACTCCCAGACAGCACAGTCTTATCAGTTAAATTTGGTAGCACAAGGTGGATTTAAGTGTTTTCTGCAGACACGCCACAATCAGTAATGGCAAACGTGGTATACTTCAAAAACGTGCCACAAAGTCCAGACAAGATACTCCACATTTACGTTTCTTTTCTTTTACTAGGTTTTAATCCTAGTTTTACATTCAGCCATAGATTGCTAAGTTAGGAACTGAGATACTTACACAAAGTACACAAACATTTAAATATTCTAAAGGATCTACAGCTTAAGTAAATACTCTTCAAGACAAGACACCCAAATCTATGACTATGAAATAAGTTAACATTACTTTTCAATGGTCTCCCTTCCCCCTTTTTAATATTAAAAAAGTTATTTTAACACTTCTTTTCAGCAAAATCCATAATCAAGAAATAAAGAAATTTCTTTCAAAATTCCACCCTGGTTCAACAGGTAAACAAAGGTAGCACTTAGGAGTGGGGACAGTGAAAAATTTGACAATGGCTTAAGACATACGTACAGAAAAATACAACACAAAGCTAAATGGAACATATTTCCAGTAGAAATATGTGGAATTAAGAATGAGAAAAGTCTCTACCATAGTTTAGGCATCTTACTGGACTCCAGTAAGTTTAATAAACTTGGCTATGATCATCCAAAGTGACAGGACAAAGAATAACCCATCTCCAGGCAAAGTCAGAGTAACAAAAAATTAAGCTGTAACATGAATTACATTCCCTTACAGAGGTGTATTAAATTTTAAGTTCCTGTAGAAATCAGCAACAACTCTGACAGTACAAGACCTAAGTTAGCAACAGGCATCAAGTGCCACACACTTGGTGGCACTGTGCTACAGCCAGAAGCATTACATGAAAGCAGGCCTAGCATGGTTAGTGTGCTATATACAGATAATCACAGATGCAGCTGACTGTTCACATTTGCCTGTTTCAGAGCGTCCAAGGGTTCTTCAAACCACCTCAGTATCCTAATACATCAAAAGGTTTTGGCATAGTCAGATGGCAGCTAGAGAAGATACCAGTACAACACAGGTCCAGTGCCAAGAAAGGAATAATCCAGCTTAGATCAGAAGAAAAGCATTGATGCCAACAGACACTAAAATCTCAAGCTGTTGTCACTGCTTCTGAAGTTTGTGATGCTCTGTTGTACTTTTCCTGTTAGGTGGAACTTTTGGGAGAACAGCAAACAGAACCCTACTGAAGAGCACCCTTCTCCCAAAGACACCTAGAAAGTATTAGTTGGAAGCCTGTGCTGCACAACTTCTGTTCTGAGGAAAAACAACTAACCTTCAAATAAGAAAACCTTCTCTCAGCGTCTTTAAGGACAGGAGCTCTTTCTGGAAGATGTGCTTTACTCCACTTACACAGAAACACCTTAGCTCTTCAAGGTACTAAGGATTCATGGCAGGTCTTGCTCACTCCTGCTTGTTTCTCAACAGTAGTCAGACAACTTCCATTCTACACTTTCAGTTTACACTGATGCAGCAAGACCCATGCAAATGCTATTATAGACAAAAAAGTAGACAACATCATCCTGCAAGATCAAGCCACCTGCCTAAAAGCCGAACCAGAGGACACACAAGAAACAAAAAGACCAGCTATATTCACTGGAAGACCACATGTTCAACTCATAATAGTTATGGATTGCTGCAGTGTTAAAACAGAGCCTTTCAATATTTTCTACAATGCTATTTCAAGTGATAAAGGAAATCTTGCAAAAAGAAATTGGTTTTGTCCCAAATTATGACTGAATAAAGCAATAAATGACTACAATCAAAACTAACTTCATCAGTATGGAAGTACAGAATGATGTTCTGAGACATACTTCCTACCCTACAGCAGCTAATTTAATGTAGCTGGGATGAGTCTTTCCTAACAAGGGAGAAGGACTAGCCAAGGACAGACCACCATGGTTTGACTAGATGGATTAGATAGTAGCAAACCACCTACCTCACAGCCAAACTATAGAAGTCCACGCGGAAATTAATCCTAACTTACAACATAAAGTGTAATATACAGATTATAGATACCCAAAGTTATATCAGATCTCACCCATACAGCTTCTTTTGAGCTGAAGTATAACGCTGAAAATAAAGTGCCTCATGCCGTTTCCCCATAGAAGCCAGAAAAAACCCCGCATGTTAACATCTCTAAATCAAATACCTCTGAACAATCATGTTTATTACCATACACAAAAAATGCAAGTACTGTGGAGACAACAGATAAGCTGACTAGCCAAAGCTGCTCAGTTTCAAGAAGCCTATATGAAAACATCCACACTCAAAATAATTTGTTGCAGAAACCACTAAAAAAAACCCAAGCTATTTTTATCATCATTCAAATGCATGATTCTTAATTATAAGTTCTTATATTGAAATTTATACTTACGCTTTCAACTCGGCAAATCTCACAAGGATGCGAGCATAGCTCTCATCTTCACTATGCTTTTCTGCAGGTAACGCTGTCACTGCTTGACTGTAACGACCAATGAGTGTATTCAGCAGGTTAACGTCCATCTGAGGAATACCCTTCTTCTCTAGCCGAAGCAAAAAACACAGCCAATCTTCTGGATTATTTGTCAGCATTATCTGATTAACAGTTCCCGAGTTATCTAACAGTAAAACAACAAAGAAGATTGATTCAAACTGCAGCAAACATGAACAGAGGAAAAAACTTTTTATAAGATCTCATGTAAGATGACTAGTAGTTTAAGAAAAAGTTAGAGCAACACAGTTAACTAAAACAAGGAGAGATTAAATGTATTTTGTGGTCATTAATATTAAAGAAATGTAAAATGTTAAACTTAAATCCTTTCAGTTAATGGTTCTTTTGTTAGGTTAAGAAATGTTGTTACTCTGGTGTCAATTGTGCAAACACACATACCTGTTGTATCAGCCAAGATTTTAGTACAGTTAAGCTCATCTGTGATGCTGTCTTCATTTCTGTACTTGTTTTTCAAGTCTCTAACTCTATTCATGATTGAAGCAATTTGTGGCAACCCCCTTTCACTTAAGTCATCTTCCTCCATCTGCAGACACAAGGTGAAAAACCAATTAAGTTACTGAAGAAGCCTGTTGTAGCTCACCTGAATTGGAATTACCATGAGAAAGCCTCTCATATATACTTTGCAGCTTGAGACTCAACCACACTATGTAACACGAACATTCCATTAAGCCTTTGTCAAGATAGTTACACAAGTGAACTTAGCAGAAGCCAACTTTGATGAGCAAAAAGAATCCGTACTTAACTCATCTGCCAAAATACTAGTCCATGCTTCACAGTAGCCCTTTCCAATAAGGTATATCCAATGTTTGAATAAAATGGAGGTGGGATATGCTGCCTGAATAGTTATGTCTATTGCATTAAATCACATCCTGAATCCATAGATTAGGATGGCTAAGAGGCAGTCCTCCTAGCCACAAACTCCTGCCACTTCTCTTGAATAAACAGCAACTGAACAAGCATTTGTCAAGACTTCATGGTGACCTGGCTCAGGGACAAATCCCAGCAGAAA
Source organism: Falco naumanni (assembly GCF_017639655.2). Lineage (NCBI taxonomy): Eukaryota > Metazoa > Chordata > Aves > Falconiformes > Falconidae > Falco > Falco naumanni. Next base: position 8,801,237 of record NC_054059.1, read on the forward strand.
ACTACATAAAGGGAGAGCTTTTACCTTTTTGCGTTATGTTTTTCCTGCTCTCTCAGCTGTGTCACCATATGGAGAAGAGAAAGGAAAGGCAAGAAGGAGAGACTTTCATTTGATGACACCTGTAAGGCTGGGTTAGACTACCTTAGATGTGTCAACCTACACGCACACCTTGTTTAAACATAAACACTTTTCATATGGAAAGAAAACTTGATAGTATAAACTTCCAAATTTGAACAATATTTGTTTTTTCCATCACAGGTATAACTTAAGAGTTGAAATCAGGACTTAAGAGATACTTACAACCCATCTTTTAGCCTTACTTCCTCTTTAACAGCATGGTATTTTTATTTAACATAACACATGTTTAATTGGACAGTGAGATGTGGTCTGAAAAATACCAGTCCGTCCTTGCTATGCCTCAATTTTACCATTAACATTCTCTAAAGCACTTCAATGAAATGCAGTGCACTTATTTATACCACTGAGATTCTAAATCAAACATTCTGAAATAGTTACTTGTCGTAGTTCTCATTAACTTCCACTGTTGCAAAATTTTTACCACCTAGATGTCTATCCAAAAGGATTCATTCTAAGCAATTACACAAAGACAAACCACTGAAAACAGGTGAACCAGTAGGCATAACAAAATTACTACATTACATCACTTGTAATAAATAATATTCAATTTTTGTATTAATTCCTGGCTAGAACGTCTGCTTTACTAAGGAATACAATCCCAACACTGAAACTACAAACTGATGGTGGAAGGGCAGGCTAGACAGAAGACACTAATCAGAAGATGAGTAAAGTACACAAACGAAACACCAAAGACATCTGCACAGTTTCACTAAGTATGTGCAGGTTGAGAGAACCCTAAAGCAAATCTGTGTACTCCATCAACTACTAAGAATTATGTCCACATAACTGGAGTAATTTGAGGCTTACAAAAGAAAATATTAGGAACATTAAGACAAAACTATGTCTAATTAACATATATGTATATATATTCTATAATGTCTGTGTTCAGGAAAGGCAAACTTTTATGCACATTTCCAAAGAACAAGCCATATCACTTTTTCAAAGGATACACACAGCCTCACTGACATGGGTGGCAGCTTACTAGTAAAAGAGAACAGTTTTCTTTACTCAGAGGCATGCTACACAAACCCCTCTCTGTATGCCTACATTTGACCAACACTTTGCAAATTCATTCAATTATTTTATCTAATTTATTATTCTTATTTTATTTTATTTTTCAGGCTTATTATTCAGGCTATCCTGAAACTGGCTCTGTAAACTGCTCCATCTTTTGGGGATCACGTTGCTAAAAGTTACATAGGCGATTACTGTAGCAAAGACTGTTCATGTGCCAGTTTAGCAATGATATGCATTTACTTTATAGGAAAACACACATTTGTCTCTTTGTAAGGGAGATGTTGGTACACGTTGCGGTTTTGCCTTTTCTAAATATAGCAAAAGGGGCTACAGGAACTCAGATACTCCAAATCTCCTCTTTACGGGTGTGAATATCCTTAAAGATCTGTCCTTGAGCTGTACCCATCCCCTCAAAGTACAGATGAAGTCAGCTTCTCCAGAACCTGAAGCACCAAGATCAAAAGTTTACCTTATGTTCAGTAATACCATGATCCCTTATTACAACTGTAACTGCTAACAATTCCCAGATGGATTTTGTCATTTTAAACACAATATTTATATTTTCATCACCAATGTAAAAGGCTCGTTATCCTTTCTGTAGTGATGGCTTGCCAAATATACTAAGAAAAAAGTAATTTTCTGTATAAATTTCATCTTAACTCTCATCAATATGCATCCAGCTTACATTTCTGGTGTGCTGCTTAACTGTTCAAGGTTTGATGCGTACTATATGGAGAAAAACTCTCTGGAAGAATGGATATATCTTTTTTACAAGGCAAGATGGATGGAGGGTCAGGCTCTCTCAGATGATCCCAAGAATCCAACAAAGGCAAGAAACATAGCTCTCCATCCTGAAGAAGTTCCTGTGTATCAAAAACAGAATGGTTACACATTGAAAAGTAAATTACTATCAGTATACCCTTGTAAGCTTGACTAATCTCCATGACACCCCAGAAATACAGTTATCATTAAATCAATAAAACTGTCTAGCTAGGAACAAAAACAGAACAAAAATGCTCAAAGACTACTTTTGGACTGAGGGCAAGCACTTCCGAGTGTGTCAGCTTATTATGACATTTACAGATAAAAAAATGCACTAAGGGCATACTCACTTTATTGTCATGATTTGCAACTAATCTTTCTACTCATGCCAAAGTACAACCACAAGCAAGTATTCAGTCTCATTTTGGCTTAATCTGCTGTATGATTACTTTTAAAGAAAGCATTTGCCATGAATGCACTTCAAAGAGAGAAGTTCAAACTGACAAGATGGCAAAGAGCTAGAAGAGCAACATGCCATTATATATGCGCTCAACAGGAACTCAGCTTTTAACTGCAAAGCTACATGGCAGCACATCTGAGATTTAGAAGTCCATACAGGAAAGGAAGTTAGGGACAGGGAACCAACAACAGGGAAAATATGTATGCAGACATCAGACAGAACTACCTCTAAAAAAGGCATAGTAGTTTAACTTCAGCCCCTCATACAGATCCACTAAATAGAGAGCCAAGGGACAGAGACTAGAAAGCTGTGTATGTTGTAAATGGATAAAGTGGCAGTACAGGCTAGCCATAGGATTTCACATGTAATACACTCAAGAACATTAATAATAAAGAGAAACAATAGCATCCAGTCTTGAAATAGTGGATTTGCTGTCTTACACTATTGGCTCAAATTCTGAATAGAGCCAGATAGTTTTTCCTCAAATGCAAACTTTGAGAAAAACATGAAAATACTTTTTAATTATTGAACAAAAAGGTACACTTCCTACCTCTGGTATCTACTGACATTTTGCATCTGTCTATCCAAGCAGGTGTAGAGGGCAGCAGAAGTTTTTAGCAAGTGCCCAAGAGCTTGCCTGGCTTTTTTCCTCCTAGCGACTTAATTTCTTTTACTAAGCTGATCAATGTTATCCTATTTACCTGTATTTTCCTTATATCTCCACACCATTGCGGCTATACTGTTATCCTTAAATATTTGTTTGTTAACTTTAGTAGATGCTTGGAACAGGCAAACTACATGCTGAAGTCCTCTACTCTGTGTAGAGGAGGTAAAATGCCACCTATCTCTCTAAATCAGAAGCTTCACCCATGCATATGTTCTCTGACATTTTCCCTTCCTATGCAGAAGGATCACACACAAGAGGGAAAAACTAACCTTAGCCACCTTCTACAGTATTTGCATCATTCTGTTCATATATTCAGTTAATTCTTTTGCAGTGCTCACTATTTAAGCAAAGGTGCACAGGTTTGCATGTAGTATAGAAAATGCTGTCAGTTACAGGAAGTAGAACCATCTCCAAGAGCAGTTAAATCAACTTGAACACACTACAGTACTACTAAACACCCTTCCTGAACATTAGGTTCTACTACGTGGGCATTTAAGTGTTTCAAACTTCCTGCCCTCAGGATCTTGCCACCCACATTCAAGGCAAGTAAGAATGGAAAGATGCAACACACAACCATCTTCAGAAACACATGGCATTGTTGGTCATTCACCGGTTATCAATTAGTATTCTATAAATGTTACAGCAGAAGCTAGTTTTTATTACTGATTTGAAGGAATAGATACCAATTTTCATGCCGATGAGTTTCTTTAAAACACAGGGGAAGTCACAAAAGCAGAAGACCTCCTTGTTAAAAGATACAAGCTTTTAGGTTAAAGCCTAAAGAGCACATTGTAACGGTAGGAATAGGAAAGAAATCCTGTGACTTTTGCTTACTCAGACATTTTAAAAATGGCTACTAGAAAGAGTCAAGCTAAATTTCTCCATAAGCAGTCAAAGTCTGAATCGAGACTTTGTGGCAAAGCCCTCCAAATCCTCTCCAACTTTGCTTCCTTCATACACCGTATGACACTGACTAGAAGACTGGGTTACAAGATTATTAGTTTTCTAACTAGACAGACTTGATAAGTTCCAGCCTGTTCCTTACTGTGGCCACTAGTAAGTCTCTCTTTTTATCCAGCCACTATTTCCCAAAATACATAAAAACACGGTTTTTTGAAGGTTTTTGCAGCCTCTACCCAGGCTTTAAGAAAAACTATACACATGCATAATCTTTTCTTGGTTTTGTTTACAAGCCTGAAAGCCTAAATCAGGATTTTTGCAAAGGAAAACAAAACAACACAACACAAAAATAAGAGTTGTACAAAATAGCAACATGACTATGAAAATAAATAGCAAAAATTGAAAAAAGACACTACAAAGGAAGGGTAAGGTTCAAAAATAAAGGTAATCAGAATGAAGCTGGACAGCAGAAAAGCAGGTGAGCTACTGCAGCATAAACAAACCTGAAGCTATAAGGAAGGTTTACCAAGAGGCAGCAGAGAACTGAGCAGCACACAAAACCAATAAGACACAATTTTAAGTCCTGATGGCTTAAGATTATAGCCAAGCAGTAACAAGGGACATAACTGAGACAAGTTTTAACTTAGGGCATCATTTCTGGAATAGCTATTGCTTTATCACTTGCACTAGCCAGAGCTTCCAAGACCATCCTCTCTCCTTTCCCCTCTCCTTGCCCACAAGCACCTTCCAGGGTCCAAAACTATTTGCGTGAATTCGTATCAAGCACAGCTCTGCTTTACATGTATTTCTATAAAGTGCTACTCCTCAGCCTATTTAAAGGCAACTTACACAACGTATTGATACCCTCACCCAACTACATCTTCCTGTGTGTTGCCAAGTCTGCAAACAGCTGGTACCATCCAGAGCTTTTTTCGTTTAGATTCAGAATTTACCAAATTTAAATTAGGAGGGGAAAAAAAATAAAAATAAAAACAAAACCCACCAAACACCACTCCCGAAACAGTTCGTAAAATTCAGGTAAACAAAGAAATCGTGAAGAGACAGCAGCAAGAAAAGGCGGTGAGGGTGATGAGGAGAGACACCAGGTCTCCCTACCCGCAGGGGCAGCAGCGCAGCTGAGCCGCAGGCCCCGTTCTCCACCGAGCGCCCCGCCCCAGGCCACCGCGCAACGCCGGGGCACCAGCCTCCCGTTCCCGGCGGGCCGGGGGAGCCCCTCCGCCACAGGCGGCCCGGGCCGCGCGGCCTCCACCGCCGCTCAGCAGCTTCAACGCTAGGCGCGGGCGCGCCACCGCACTCGGCCCGGCCGCAATTACCTGGACCTGGACCGGACCCGGCCCGGCCGCACTCGCCCGGAGCCGCCACACTCACTCACCCGCCTCCGCCTCAGGGCCAGGACGCGGCTCCGGCCGGCCGAGCGCGCGCGCCGCGCCCAGTTTGAACAGTACCGGACCCTAAAGAGCCCGCCCCCCATTGGTCAGAACGGCTCACGGCGCGGGGAAGGAAGCGAGCGCTGATTGGTCAGAGGAGGGAAAACAGCGGAGCCCGCCTGGCTATTGGAGGAGAGCTGTGGCAGTAGCGCTACTCACAACAGCCGCAGCTGCCTCCCCCCCTGCGGCACCTCGTGGGTTGCCCCGAGGCTCCCGCCGCGTCCCGCTGCCCCCGAGCGGCGGGGGAGCCCCGTGCGCAGGCGCGCTGCGGAGGGCGGGCGGCGCGGCTGTTACCCGCCCCAGCGGCTGAGGCGTTCCGCCCGGCCCGGTGTCCCCCTCGGGAGCCGGCTGCAGCGCTCTTGTGCGGGGCGGGGACAGTACCTCGCTGTCCGGCTGGGCAGGAGCGTGGGCAGCGCCTCCCTCAGCGGCGGCAGGCTTTTCCGCAGGCTTCTTTTCCCCGGCGGTGTTTGCGGACCGGGGAGGGGAAGCTCCCGCCAAAGCGCTGGTCAGGGACGGCCCAAGCAGCGTGTGGTTCCCCGCCGCCCGGGGCGCTGGCGTGGCTCCCGTCGTTATTCCCGATTGCCAGAGAGGAAAAAGGGAAATCTGAGCTGCCCAGGTCCGGTTCTTGATTACAAAGTGCAGAGCCCAGAAACGAGATCATGCGAACTTACTTAAAATATTTCTGAAAGTCTTTTCTTCTTTAAGCGATAACCGGTTATATTTTGAAACCTCATTTAGCCGTAAGAGAATAGCAGGGCTATGCGTCCTCACCAGCTTCTTAAGATTATGTCTTTCCTTTACCTTTTTCTCGGATTCTTCGTAAGCCGGTCCCACATCTGCAGTCTGCCTAAGGCCGCTAAAAGCAAGCTCTTTCTCTGAGCTTCTCCCTTGGAAGTTGCATTATAATAATGCAAATGCACTAAGTAGAACAGTTCAGCCTCTCAGTTTACATTCTGGCTTTACACATTAATAACTGTGTTTGTTATAGCGGTATGGTTCTTCTGATACTTACAGTATTTTCAAGATTGTTAACACGCTACAAAAAAAGAGATATGTATATATGCCTTATTAATTTGATAATATTCATCATTAGCTTTCCATAAACACTACATATGATGTATTAATGATGTGATACCTACACTGGTCTGTCATTGAAATTTATCTTACTCGTCTTTGTTTATCAAGAATTTAAATATGTTACCTAATCTAGTAATATAAGCTTACTCAACAGTCAAGGAAAAGAGGCATTTCATGAGAGAAATTCAGTCCAAACACCTGTTTTAGAATGTAATGGATGATCCCATGGAGGTGCCTGTGTTTCTCTACAAAGCATAGAGCAACTCAGCCTTCAGCTAAAAATAAGTGAAACGATTTTTTTTTTCTTACGTTGCCTTACTCCTCCTTGCATATATACATTTTTGGTGGGTTTGATGGTTTTGTTGTGTTGGAGCTCTCGTGTTTGACCAGAATCCAAATCTAATGAAACGCGTTGCATGAATCTGCTCTGCATCTATCTTCACTTGAGGGATGTAGTCATAGATTATTTTATTAGCAGGAGTTTTGATGCAGTCAAAGGAAAAGAAAGTTGTATCATTCTACTGAGTAAATAAATAATGCTGTAAGGAGTTTTCCTTTAACTTCTGTAGCTATGATAAGAAATCTGGATGCCATATAGAATCTGGCAAAACCAAAACTGGGAGAAAAAAGGCAGGGTAAACCTCTGAAAAAAACATCAGAGAGAGAAGAGGGTCCAAAGAAAAAAAAAAAAGGCTGTAATGCTGATAGAAAAAATAAAGGGGAGCCCATTTAATATTCTTCAACAAAATATAAAATACATGTGGTGTTTGGATTGTTGGTAGAACTGTGATTTGTTTGCTTATAAATGTTTATGCTGGATACTTTATTCACTATAGAGTCATAGATGTGTAGGGAATTTTAAGTAGATCAGCTGAAGTCTCCACCAAAAGGTGATTTCAGTTTGAATAATGGAAGTAATGTGTGTATCACAAAAAGAAGGACTAGATTGGATAATAAACAAAAGGAGAGAGATCCGTCTTTTGTAATGAGTTAACCATGTGAAAATCCTGTTTCATTGTTTTAAGCACCTCATGATATGGTAAGATTTTGTATCAGTTCGAATGATGGTACTGCAAATCTTAATGTAGCAAAGGTACAGGTGAGTCATGAAGGGTCTTTCAAATGTTGATAAAATCTTTATACCACATTATAGTGTTTTCTTCAAAAGTATATATTCTTCCTCTTCTAGTTGAAATTTTGACAGCCAGTAACCCAGCCTCTTGACTTGGTATTTGGGATTTAATTTCTCTGATACAAAGCATTGATCTAAAAGAAAAGAGGTAGTAGCTTGTTGGTTACAACTAATGACAGGCATTCAGTATAGCTGATTTGGAGAAAGCTCTGCAGGGTATTTCATGGACACTTCACTGAGCTTATCTGTACTGTTCCTGACTGCTGATGAATTGCAACAACCTACGGATGTCTACGAGAATAAACAAACAAACATTCTAGATGGCAGTCACCTCAGGAGCTCTGAAGTTGTTCTGAAAATAAGTAGATAATTAACAAACTATTAAGATTTTCATCAGCAAGAATAATCACCAGATGTCTAGTATTCCCACTTTTCATCGGTGTTGTTTCCGTGACATACTGCTTGTTTGTCATTACTGCCTGCTTTTGAGAATAATGTGTAATTTTTTTTTTGTTATTAATGAAAAGAAATAGAGAACAATAGTTATTTGTATCAGTGGATCTTGTCCCATGGTGTTTCTTCGTTCACAGATCCGATGCATGCTTTGTGACTGGACTTAGAAAATAAACTTTTTTTCCATATTAATGGACACATTTGATCACTAAAATAATGATAGCCATTGTACCTGGGCTTCTTTGTGCTGTCTGATACCATTTTTTGCTGAAAGTCTGTAAAATGCACAGATATACACACACACAAAGCACTGATTTAGAAACTGCCTAATCAACAGAACCCGAAAAGGAAGTGTCACCAAGAAGTGTTCAAGCTGTCCTGAAATGAAGGATATCTCAGACATATTTTGAGTATTCTATTGGTGATATAAAATGGCTACCAATAAACTTGATACAAAGATGATGTTAAGGCTGCAGGCAAATTATTAGGTTCTTGACTAGGTCCTGACCTGAAGTTCAACTGACTGAAGGGGCATGGAAATCTAGACGACGTGGTGAGAAATTGTGACTGTAACATTGCAACAAGGTGATGAAAGCTATGGAGCGCACTGTGAAAATCTGCTGGATCTCAGATGTGGTTATGGGAGAGTTATATGGGGAACAGCCAGACTTCACAGGTATTTGAAGTGGAATATTTTGCAAAGGGCATCTTTTGTGGGGTACATTCATGCCAACACCAAGAGCACCTATGTAACATCACGAACGGCACCACCACGTCACTTCAGCAATGGTGCCACTTCAGAGATCACTTCAGCAATGGTGCCAGCCATACCAGATTTGAATATACATTTATCAAAACTGGGACCAATGCAGAAGAATGAATTAGAGACAGGTTTTCCCATTTCAGCGAAAAAGAGCTGAGAAATGGGAAAAGCTCTGGAAAGAAATGCATAAATTTTCTTGCTCTTCAGTTAAAGATAAAGCTTGTGGTACAGTATGTTATGTTTAGCATAACTTATTGTGATCATTAGTAGAGCTACTACATGAAAATTTCTAAACTGCTAAGAGATCAAGTGGGATATTCCAGTGGTCCATAGCACCTTAAACTCTGTGAATCCACAAGACATCCTTGGTGTTCAAGAACTGATCAGCATTTGACCTGAACAGGCTGGAGAGCTGGGAGGAAAGGAACCTAATGAAGCTCAACAAAGGCAAGTGTAAGGTCCTGCACCTGGGGAGGGACAACCCCTGCACCAGCACAGGCCAGGGGTGACCTGCTGGAAGGCAGCTCTGCGGAGAAGGGCCTGGGGGTTCTGGGGGACAGCAAGCTGCCCATGAGCCAGCTGTGTGTCCCGGTGGCCAAGAAGGGCAATGGGATCATCCTGGGAGGCATTGGGAGCAGCGTGGCCAGCAGGTCAAGGGTGGTTATTCCCGCCCCCCCTCTGCTCTGCCCTGGTGAGGCCGCACCTGGAGTGCTGTGTCCAGTCCTGGGCTCCCCAGTTCAAGGGAGACAGGGAACTGCTGGAGAGGGCCCAGTGGGGGGCTATGAAGATGGTGAGGGGACTGGAGCATCTCCCTTGTGATGAAAGGCTGAGAGAGCCGGGGCTGTGTAGCCTGGAGAGGAGAAGACTGGGAGGGGATCTGGTCAATGTCTACAGATACCTTAAGGGCGAGTGTCCAGAGGACAGGGCCAGGCTCCTTTCAGTGGTGCCCAGTGACAGGACAAGGGGCAACAGGCACAAACTGCAACACGAGAAGTTCCATCGGAATATGAAGAAAAACTTCTTTACTTTGAGGGTGACAGTGTTGTGATTTAACCCCAGCCAGTGACTAAGCACCACACAGCCATTCACCCACTCCCCCCACAGTGGGATGGGGGAAAGGATCAGAAAAGTAAAAGCGAGAAAACTCATGGGTTGAGGTAAAGACAATTTGATAGGTAAAGTAAAAGCCACACAAACAAGCAAAGCAAAACAAAGATTTCATTCACTGCTTCCCATCAGCAGGCAGGTGTTCAGCCATCCCCAAGAAAACAGGACACCATCACACATAACAGTTACTTGGGAAGACAAACACCATAATGCCAAACGTCCCCACCCTTCCTTCTTCTTCCCCCAGTTTATAGACTCAGCATAACATCGTATGGTATGGAATATCCCTTCCTTTGGCTAAGTCAGCTCAGCTGTCCTGGCTGTGTCCCCTCCCAGATTCCCGTGCCCCTCCAGCCCTCCCTCTGGCAGGGCCTGAGAAACTGAAAAGTCCTTGACTTAGTGTAAACATGACCCAACCAAACCCATCCGTGTGCTGTCAGCATTCCAGTCACACCAAATCCACAACACAGCGCTGCATCAGCTACTAAGAAGAAAATGAACTCTATCCCAGCTGAAACAAGAACACAGAGCACTGGAACAGGCTGCCCAGAGAGGCTGTGGGGTCTCCTTCTCTGGAGACATTCAAAACCTTCCTGGACACAACTCTACACAGCCTGCTCTAGGAGAACCTGCTTTAGCAGGCGGTTGTACTAGATGATCTCCAGAGGTCCCTTCCCACCCTGACTATTCTGTGATTCTTTATCACTTGGAAAGTATGAGTTTCATCTTACAAAGATCATTTCAGTCAGATTTATTTCTTCACAACATCTTCTTCCTGGGGAATTAGAGAAAAAAATTCTGATGACTCTTCTGACCCATCATACAAATCTATGGGTTTTGTTCTCCCATTTTCTGTTCTTATTTCTTTGTTCTTCTCTTTCTGCTTTTCTCTTTAAGGAATATTGGCCTCAAATACTATTTAAAAACTATCAAACAAGAGTTGCTTAATCTGGATATAAACCTCTACTATTGGCCAGAAAACCAGCCAGCAGTTCCACAAGAGATATATTAAGAATGTCGCAGAATCATAGAATTGTTTTATGTTGGAAAACACCTTCAAGATCATCGAGTCCAACTGTTAACCTAAAACTGCCAAGTCTACCATTAAACCATGTCCCTAAACGCCACATCTACACATCTTTTAAATACCTCCAGGGATGGTGACTCAACCACCTCCCTGGGCAGCCTGTTCCAATGCTTGACAAACCTTCCGGAGAAGAAATTTTTCCTAATATCCAATCTAAACCTCCTTGGTGAACTTGAAGCCATTTCCTCTTGTCCTATCACTTGTTACTTAGGAGAAAAGGCCAACACCCACCTGCCTATGACCTCCTTTCAAGTAGCTGTAGAGAAGAATAATGTCTCCCCAAGCCTCCAGACTTAACAACCCCAGATCCCTCATAAGACTTGTGCTCCAGACCCTTCCCCAGCTCCGTTGCCCTTCTCTGGACACGCTCCAGCACCTCAATGTCTGTCTGGCAGTGAGGGGCCCAAACCTGAACCCAGGGTTCGAGGTGGGGCCCCACCAGTGCCCAGTACAGGGGGACAGTCCCTGCCCTGGTCCTGCTGGCCACACTGTTGCTGATACAAGCCAGGATGCTGTTGCCCTCCTGGCCACCTGGGCACACTGATGGCTCATGTTCAGGTGGCTGTTGACCAGCACCCCCAGGGCCTTTCCCACCAGGCAGCTTTCCAGCCGCTCTTCCCCAAGCCTGTAGCGCTGTGTGGGGTTGTGGTCACCCAAGTGCAGGATCCGTCACTGAGCCTTGTTGAAGGCTCAGCTCATACAATTGGCCTTGGCCCATTGATCCAGCCTGTCCAGATCCCCCTGCAGAGCCTTCCTGCCCTCAAGCAGAACAACACTCCCCCCTTGTTGTCATCTGCAAACTCACCAAGGGTGCACTCGATCCCCTCGTCCAGATCATTGATAAGGACATTGAACAGGCCTGGCCCCAGTGCTGAGCCCTGGGGAACACCGCTTGTGACCAGCCGCCAGCTGGAGGTAACTCCCTTCACCACCACTCTTTGGGCTCGGCCATCCAGCCAGACTTTTACCCAGCAAACACTACACCCATCCAAGCCCTGAGCAGCCAGTTTCTCCAGAACGCTGTGGGAAGTGGTCTCAAAGCCTTTACTAACATCTAAGTAGAGAACGCACACAGCCTTTCCCTCATCCACTGAGCAGGTCACCTTGTCATAAAAGGAAACTGGGCCAGGTCAGTCAGGCAGGACCTGCCTTTCATAAACCCCTGCTGGCTGGGCCTGATCCCCTGGATGTCCTGCATGTGCTGTGCGATGGCACTCAAGATGTTCTGCTCCATAACCTTACCTGGCACCAAGGTCAGGCTGAAAGGCCTGTAGCTCCCTGGATCCTCCTTCTGGCCCTTCTTGTAGATGGGTGTCACACTAGCTGACTTCCAGACAACTGGAACCTCCCTGTTTTGTCAGGGCTGCTGGTCAATGATTGAAGGTGTCTCAGTGAGCACTTCTGCCAGCTCCCTCAGTGCCCCTGGGTGGATCCCACCTGGCCCCATAGACTTGTGTGTGTCTGAGTGGTGTCACTGGCAGGTCACTGACCATTTCCCCTTGGGTTACGGGGGCTTCGTTCTGCTCCCCATCCCTGTCTTCCAGCTGAGGGAGCTGGGTACCCTGAGATCAACTGGTCTTACTATTAAAGACTGAGGCAAAGAAGGCATTAAGAACCTCAGCCTTTCCTCCTCCTTTGGTGCTATGTTTCCCCTGCATCCAATAAAGGATGGAGATTCTCCTTAGTCCTCCTTTTGTTGCTTCTGTATTTATAGAACCGTTTTTTATTGTCTTTTACAAGTGGCCAGGTTAAGTTCTAGCTGGGCTTGGGCTGGGCCCTTCTGATTTTCTCCCTGCATAACTTCACAACATCCTTGTGCTCCTCCTGAGTTGCTGCCCCTTCTCCCAGTTATAAACTCCTTTTTTTTTTCCCTGAGTTCCAGACAAAGCTCTCTGTTCAGCCAGGCTGATCTTCTTGCCTGCTGGCTCATCTTTCAGCACATGGGGACATTGTGCTCCTGTGCCTTTCAGCTTTCCTTCTTGAAGGATGCCCAGCCTTCCTGGACCCCTCTGCCCTTCAGGGCTGCCTCCCAAGGGGCTCTGTCAACCAGGATCCTAAACAGGCCAAAGTCTGCCCTCTGGAAGCCCAAGGCAGCAGTTCTGCTGACTCCCCTCCTTGCTTCTCCAAGAACCAAAAAGATAGAGTTGATTATACTTCTTCTAGAATAAGGTCACATCTTGACTCATGTGGTGGTGCAATGTCTAATTGTTCATTATTACAATTTGAGATAACTGCTAGCGTTAAGCTTTTGGCTACTACTGAAAAAAATCAAAACAGGAGGCTAGGGTTAATTTTACCTCCTCTTCCCTATCTGAACAGTAGGTAGCCAGACAAAGCAAGTGATTCATGTCCCTTTGCAGCCAGCACAGGGGAGATTGTCTAACCCTGCATCCTTTCAAACCGCAGATGAGGTGAGGGACTCTGGAGTTGTCTTTCTTCCTCTCAGCTGACTATCAAGGGAATGTCTGCAGCTATTTTAGCATAAGTGTGTAACTTGCACTCAATTAAGTAAGGTAAAGTAAATTCTTTCTAAACAGCTTCTTCCACAAGCAATAGCATTTCTCCTCATCCAGTCCCCTGCTCTGTCTCCCAACCTAATTTGTTACTAGCTTCTTTTTCACTGTACAGTCTGTATTTTGCGGTTAAAAACTGAATGGCTTTAATTAAGCTGATCACCCGCTTTCCAGATTTTAATTTATTCCCCTTGGAAGTAACAAGGCAGCCTGTATATCTCAATGATGAATTGCTAATCAGTCCAAGCATCCATTTTCATCCTGTCAATGACTTTTCATTTTCAGATGCTTTTCTGTGCATTGCCATCTCATCAGAATACCTTGAAAATATCTGAGAATTTGGTTTTCAGCACCTATGTAAGGCTGAGAAGTATTATTCACATCTTATATTGGAAAACTAAGGCATGGAAAAGTGAGTGGTGTACCTTAATTTACACAGTCCCAGAGATCCCAATAGCAATTCCAGCACATTAAGAACTTTCTCATTTGAGGATCTCTTTGGCACTCAATGGCTGCACTAATCTTTGAGGAAAAGTATATTATTATGTATACCCACTTCAAATGATGATAATTGTAGACCTATTATGGTGTCAGCCTCTACAGGCTGGCACCGAGTACAACAAACAGTAGGTGATTGCTCACCTGCATACTGGATAATTAGTAATGTGCCACGGATGACTTTTCAACTGGAGTTCTCCTGTGTTTTGTTCTGTTATCTGGCCAGCACAATGCATGTATGAGGCCTCACAGGAAATCCACGATGGTATGAGAATTGTGGTGCCTTCAGTAGGAGGATAATACCCAGCTGTACGTACTGATTTAATCAGATCCAGCTGGTGCTGTTGAGCTGCTTGCTTCATATATGGCCAAACTGAGTTACAGATTTATGTGGGCTGGAAATAACTAGAAAAGAACAGAGTTGAGAAATCGTGTGAACAGTCTGTTGTGCAGGTTCACAGCTTTGGGTCATGCTGGATCCATAGGTTCTGTCGGATGTCCATGTAAAAAGAACAGAAGAAAACATACTTTTAATATATATCTGTTGGAAATTTCCTTTTGAGTGTCCATTTTACCGCAGCTAAGCATGGTAGTTGCCATGTTTACTGCAGTATGTTTTGTATAAGTGCATTCTTTCATATTTCTAAAAATTTCAGGTAATATATACTAACTGCAGTAAAACCTGTCAAACTTGTTACACTGGCTGCTAATCAGCTGCTTAGTGAAATTTAGAATCTGAGTTTTGACCTGTAAAACTGTAGATAGTACTCACCACTACCTCTGTGGTTAGAGCTTTGGCAGAAGTGGTCAGTTAAGGGCAATTAGTCAGATAGGTACAAGTTACAATCTTTTCTGCCAGAATTCTGGTCCAGTTGGACATGGGCGGGGTCCAGTTCAGAAAAGATGCAATTGTACGGGGACAGTCCTCTGAAACCTGCCTGAGAAGCAACATGTGCTAGTTTGTACATCGCGTTCTTCTGTACAGCCCTTATACTGCATGTAGTTTCTATGTGACTAGCTTAAGCTGGGCCAGAAAAACTTGAATCTATTGTCACCTCTCCCTTAGAAATCCCTGAGAGACTCCAATTTGCCTTTTAATGAAAATAAGAGGTGTGGGCAGAGGGACATCATCTGTGCACGCCTTCCAGTTTAAGAAATCTGAGACTTGAGTTTGCTCAACATCTATTATTAACACCTTTCCTCATAAATGACTGACTTGAGACTTTGCTGTTGTTAGGTGTTGGAGAAAATACTTAGACTATCAGAAAGAACCAAGTAAAAATAGTTTTACTTGGGCAGCTCAAAATAGTACATTTAAGAATGTGCACAGGTGAAAAATGCATTTGTTCGCAATAGCAGACCAGAGCCTAAAGTTATTACAACATGTTACCAATTGTTCACTCCATTATTAGAGTATTTCAAAGAGTAGGTGGCCATAACGCAATAATGTGCATCAGTCATTTTAACATATACCTTTCAAAAGAGGTGTAACAGACATCTAAACAGCAATCACCATTATAGCTGCAATATGATATACAGCTGTGGTTTCAGACACTTCCTGTTCCAGTATCTAAAAAAAAAAGATAAATACCGGACCACATTTGTTTATTGTCAGAGAAAATAGGATACATATTTCTTTCTGTTAATTCACCAGTCTGTATGACTGTGTGGGGTCTTTAGAAGGTTGGGATATCTATAAAATGTTGGGCAAGCTGCTCCACAGACTGTGTAACTGTTGAGACCATTGCAATTGTAAAGCCTCCTTTGATGACTCCTTTACCACAGCCAGTGAAAGCAAGAAAAGACACCGCATATAATTGTGAATTTGGACCTGAAAAAGTGATGGCAAGTTGTAGATTTGGGTAATCTAAATAATACTCTTAACCAGAAGAACATGAAGTGACTTCTAAATATTTAACCAAGAAGTCAGTTCCTACCAGACTGGTTTAATATGCAACTTCTATAAGCCCATGTAACTGTGATATTTAGTAACAGGGGGGGGAAACAAAAAAAAAAAAAAAAAAAGAAAAAAAAACCCAACCAAACAACAGAAGGGCTGATTTTCCAGAAATCATCTGCTGGGAAAAAAAGTAGACCTGGAGAGATGGAAAGTATTTGAGGATGACTACACCCAAGAAGGCACAATCAAGGTCCAACAAGCCTAGACAGCATCAGGCCTTCAGACGCTAAATCCAACATTTGGGACATTGCCCCCGCCCCTCTGGAGTAAGCACAACCCCTCTATGCCACCTCTTACTTGCCAGCTACTTCTTTTCCCAGCGTACCTTTTCAACAACTTCAAAAAAACTGACCTGACAAAAAGCTAATAGGGAAAAGACTTGTTTTCTTTATGAGTCTTCCTCCACCTTACTGACATTTAGCTAAGGCTTTCCCTTTTTTTTCTTCCTTATCTATTAAAAGTGATTATAATAGTAGATTTGTAATCATTGAAGTTCCTCATGTGGAAAATACTATAAGTATGCAAATACACTTAATATTATTGCATAAATAGTAATATATTTGTACTGGAATGAAGTGGCCCATCATGACCAGAAGTAAGGTTCAAAATTTATTTAAGTAGCCAATGATTAATACTCCACCCTCTGAATTATCAATGCATCCAAACAATGTATTATTATGCCACAGAGACTGCACTTCTGACTCATCTTTTTACTAATGACCTTAAGAAGGAAGTAAATAAAGTATTAGTGAAATTGATATGTGAATGGGAGGAGTTGAAACGGAAGTGAATAACATACAACAACCTTAGGAGAATACAATATAGAAGCAGAACAGAAATCAAAATTATAAAAAAAATACCCACAAGCATTCAAAAAGAATGGCTAACTGGGCAATCAGTAATGCTGCAAGGGAAGTCTAGATGATGTGTCCTGGTTTCAGCTGGGATAGAGTTCATTTTCTTCTTAGTAGCTGATGCAGCGCTGTGTTGTGGATTTGCTGTGACTGCAATGCTGACAGCACACGGATGGGTTTGGTTGTTGCAGGGTGATGTTTATACTAAGTCAAGGACTTTTCAGTTTCTCAGGCCCTGCCAGAGGGAGGGCTGGAGGGGCACGGGAATCTGGGAGGGGACACAGCCAGGACAGGTGACCTGACTTAGCCAAAGGAAGGGATATTCCATACCATATGATGTCATGCTGAGTCTATAAACTGGGGGAAGAAGGAAGGGTGGGGACATTTGGCATTATGGTGTTTGTCTTCCCAAGTAACTGTTATGCGTGATGGAGCCCGGCTGTCCTGGGGATGGACGAACACCCGCCTGCCCATGGGAAGTGGTGAATGAATTCCTTGCTTTGTTTTGCTTGCATGCGCGGCTTTTGCTTTACCTATTAAATTGTTCTTATCTCAACCCTCGAGTTTTACATTCCTTTCCAATTCTCCTCCCCATCCCTCTGGGTGAGGGGGAGTGAGCAAGTGGCTGCGTGGTACTTGATTGATGGCCAGGGTTAAACCACCACATGATGTTAGACAAGGAATAAGTATGTCATAACTGCCCAACAAAGCAATTGCCCTGTTAAGCAATTAAGGACTCTGCCAGAGTTCTCATGAATCTTGATTTTCACCTTACACCTGTTTTCTCCCTCTTTTCTTGGAGGTCACTACTTCCATAATGCAGAGGAAGAATGAGGTGTACCTCTTAAACGCCAGTGAAAGTGGGATGTTCAACTGAAACGGTACAGCTCAAATATCCATTCCTTTTGATGCAGCTGCTACAGGGAAAATAACATCAGGCAGAGCAATGAAGGGAGTCTCTCAAACTGGTTCATCTCTTTTCTCAGCAGTACGATGAAAACATTCAGGCCAGTTACTCTCAAAATCATCTTCTACCCTTGGAAATGGATAAATTAATTTTTACCTTGAAAGTTAACAAATGTTAACAGGATGCAGTGTTTTGCATTTGTCTCACAGTTAGCATTAGTGAAAGACTCAAATGACATAAAGCGTACATCTGCTTATTTCAACGGGAGATTTTCATGTGGTAGATGAACTGTGAGCATGCACAAACCACAACTATACAACAAATTAATGATCTGCTAACAAAGAAGCCTGTCCTTTCAGCCAGGATGGCAGGGACATGAATTCTAATACCTTTGCTGCCAGATTTAGCAGCAAGGTCTGATTCAGACTTTGCAATCTTCTTTTTCTTAACAGCACTGGATGGACTGCATCAAAATTTAAAAAATAAAAGTCAAAAAGACAGCCTGCAGCTCCTGATTACAGTATTATCACAAAGTTATTACTTTATTACAAAGGTATTTACAAGTTGGAAAGAGTTTAGGAAAACATTAAAGAATTCAGGCAGTCAGTAAGTGACATGGGGACAAAATGGAATTAACTTTATTTGTGAAGGTAGACAAGAAGTAACAATGTGTAATAAGTACCAGAAGTAACAATACTATAATATTCAATTGGACTGATAATTAAAATTACATGCAGAAGCAACAGATTCTAGTACCATACAGATAGGTCAGCTTTGTGTTGCATCATCATGATGATAATGTCTGGAGCACTCTTTGGAGGTTCATTGTAATTACTGTTCCTCAGGACTGTTGAGAAAGGGAACCCTGTTATTTCTAATCATATAGGAAATAGGGATTAATCAGATCTTGCCAGAGATGAAGATAGATCCTGAGACACAAACTGTTTGTTGCAGTGTCTGAAAAATACCTGCTTGTAGATACTGCTTAAGCTGAAGTTGCATAGATTGTTTTTTAATTACCGATACAGCCAAATAATCCCATCAACACTTTCCACAAAATGCAGTGTAGAAACTGTTTTCTTCCATTTTCTCTGCTGTAAAATTATTTTTCTCAATATATTTTCTTCAAAATAGTCACTAGTTCCCTTGAGTTGGTTTGATTTTTAATGTTTCAAGAAAATTTATAAATATTTTCTCCAAAAGTTTTTAAAGTGTGATAGATTTTAAAAGTAAGACTTATTTCCCTACATCTTTTTAATACAAAAAGAAAACATTGGTCAACTGAAGAATAAGCATTTAATGGAACTGAATGTTTCTTTGGCTATTTTTGGGATACCACCCTGGAAATGGCCATAAAAAGCCTTTTTGTTTTCATAATACGAGACTACATAAACAGTGAAGAATGGTAAGATTTGAAATATCAGGGATTATTGTAAGTGCTGGAATTAAAAAATAAATTTTAAACTTCAGCAAAAGAGAAGTAAACTGAAATTTTAGAATAGACACAAAATTGGTTGGAATAGTTTCCATAAAGCACAAAGGCAATTAAAATTGAAGCTGAAGGGAAAAGTCTGGTCCTCAATACTAAGTTATTAAAAAGGGCTAAAATAATGATACTGGATGACATTTTCCCACAAAACGAACTGACTTTTCCAGCTGAAAATGCAATCCAAGAGGACACAATGAAGCAAAGCTAGTGGAAGCTGTTACTAGGCAGATTGCCCAGAATGGAGCCTCAGGAGATATTTAGCAGAAAAAAATTGATCTGAGCCTGCCAAACACAAGGTGCATTTTAAGATCTTATTACTAGGAATAAATATGTAACTGATTTTTATCACAGCTGTAAATAGCAGCACAAGAGCCAAAAGATCCACCTCAGGACACCCTTGTCAGAGCTCTTAATTTTAGCTCATCTTAAATGAGCTAACCTGGTTATTGAAAGCAGTCCAAGGGCAGCAACAGAGAGCAACATGGGCTCCCATACACTGCTGAGAACTGTCAAGCTGAGAAGCCGTGCTCTATCCTGCATGATTCTCCATGCTGTCGCTGTTGCTTCTGGTACTCAAACAGCATTTTTTCAGGAATACCAATAAGATATAGTATGGTACAGGCTACTGTCTGATAGAAGGCATTGCTCGCTCCTCAAGAATCTGACTGTAACTTAAGAGATGATCACAATTTTGTCCAGAGCCAGTTCTTCTATTCTGTCCTGACAGAATAGGTTTGCAAGGAGGTTGATAATGAAAAATCAGGTTACCTCCTTGGGAATCAGATCTTGTGTGCTGAGCTGCACACTTCTCTAATTGATGGGGTGAGAAAGCAGTGGAAAATTAGGAAAAAAACCATGGCTTGGGTAGCAAACTGTACTTGTGTTAACTCACTGCAGCAACATGTCCTCCCAAGGTTTCTCAAGGAAGGAGGTTACTCAAAAAGTAACCCATAGATTAATGGCACAAAGGAACTAACCACCAAGAGTGATTTAATCAAAGGTATGAGAGCTGAAATTATCAATTAGCAAACGTCCAGACATGATACTGATAAAAAGATACTAGAATTATTTGTCTGCCTTACTGTCCATTGGGTGTGTGAGCAGGATAAATAGACGTGCACCAAGTTAACTTTAATCCAGTAAGCAGAGGCAATGTAGCAAGTCAAGACATGGCAGCACAGTCTGGGCCAGTAACTGATGTATTCTGTATTCATTGTATAGCCCTGGCTACTGCTGATGTCAAGATTATCAGCAGTGTGATTATCGGAGAAAGCCAGATTACACCCCACATAGTGGTACTTAGTGTGCATCCCACTTGTAGGTGAACACATGGAGGCAGTGGGGTATGCTACACAGAGGGCTAAACCTGCCAAGGCAGCTCCAGGCTCATTGGAAGGGCCGATCAATTTGCTGTAGTCTTGCAGTAACACTTAGGTTATCTGTGCGTGAAATAAGTATCCAGAGGTAAGACAAAACAAAACTTTAAAAGCAAAGACATGAGAATAACCAGTTATTCCATACTTAAAAAAATCATTATTGTGGGTGCATCACAAGAGGACTTGTCCCCAGGAAGAAAAATATAAGAATAAAGGAAGGGGAGTCATCATGGCAGTGCACATTTCTGATGCTGTCTAGGGGACAGGCCATACCAGTTGTCCAGTTTATTACCTTAAGCCCTGGGAAAGTTGAAATTCAAAGATTACGACACCTTAGAGGAACTTAAGACCATTGTCTTAAGCAAGAAAATCATCTTAACACTGCTGATATTAAATCCTTTAGAACTGAAGTACAGTCACAGGTGGGCAAAATTGCTGATATTTTGACCCTACCTATGCTGGCCATTTTATAAATACTTGATTATTAGCTACAGAAATCACTTGGTAAGACATTGGCACTTAGCCTCATTCTCAGCGAAGAGGTTCCTTATGCTGATGTAGCCAAAGGGTGCTCCAGTGTATACTTATGTAGGCTTTGCACAAAAACTGGTTTTAAAAGCTTGTGCCTGTTTGCAGTAGCAGAAAGGGGATTTAATTATGACTAAATGAAATATCTCGGTTGTCAAAAAAGGAAGATCCTGTACAACCAAGAAAGTACTGCAAGGACTGCCTTCCAAATAGAGAAACCTGTCAGGAACCCTTCAAGCTTAATACTGTCTGAAGAATTATGTTGGAAACTTTAGGCTATTAATACCTGAAATCCCAGTGGATGTTTAGAAAGTACTGAACCCATTGAAGATGACCTGAGTGTTGAACAAGGTAGCAGCATAGCAGCAAAGATCAAGGACTGAGCTAGCGTAAAGGAAAAGTGTGCAGAGAGCATGACTGAGGTATATTTGAATTAGCAATTAATCTGACCTATCAATGAGTGATAACAAGGAGAACTATGCTACAGATATTCAAAGTGGTTTCAGCAGATGATCTCTATCATTTCTTTAAAGAGAAGAGAGATAAAGCCTACATCCTGCATGTTTACAGGTACTCCTAGTTACTCAGCCACCAACCAATACAGGCATGTCTCATGCCTCCATACCAACTCTTTCATATGAAAATGTAAACTAATATGTTCAAGATGCCTTAGAAAAACAGATTACAAATAAAAGTTGTCTTATTCACCAATGTTATTCTTTCCAAAAATAAATCATAACTTCAGATAACAGAAGTTAAATTTTAAAAACTTATCAGAGCAGGAATAGTGAATCCTTCACTGTAATGTGCAAATCTGACATAATCTAAGTGGATAAGGAGGAAGATTTTTGTTTTCCATGTTAAACTGAAAGAATCAAGCATTCGTGGTCACACAAATCCAATGCCTTATAGCTTATGTTACTCTGTGAGTGCTCTACAAAATACTGAGTCCAGTTTTGTCCAAAAAAAGTGCCTGCAGTCTTTCTAAAGTGCATGGCAGCTGAGTGCCTGATTTACTGCATTTCTTCACAAAAGACACAAAGCACCTTAAAAATATCTCCTGAATTGTCACCCAACATTAGACAGACATAGCAGAATTTTCTCACATACCAAACCATTGCGCCCCATGTTGACCATTTCATTGGAATCAAGTTCCCATGTCTAAAAATCTCACAATGTTTTACACTAGCTGGCCAGAAGACTGGCAGAGCAACCAATAATGTTACTTCGGGTTTTGCCCTAGTCTTTATCTTACATGTCCTCTGAGAAGAAACTATGTGGGGGTCTCATATTAGTACCGGGAAGGTAAATTGAAGAGACGAACGTATCAGCCAGTTGCTGCAGGCTAAGGTAGGGTATGAATTTACAATGCATCAGCTCTCTCATAATTGCCCGTGTTACCATGCATTACTGGCTGGTTTAATCTCCAAAGAATGTGGCAAATAGGTCACCCCTCAGTGAACTCACTTCTACCACAAGTGGAGAGTAGACACATAGGCAGGTACCGATGAGTAGCTGACACGGGGACTTCAGACCCCTAGATTACCACCTGCCACTCTGTCCATTTGCTGTTCTCCTGTTTGATTGCCTGTAACTCAGGGACAGCAATTGCAATTGAGATTTCCATTCAGGAAACCTGCAGTATCAAGCTTGAAACAGGAAGGGGTATTTCAAGACACCTCCATGAAGCAAAATCCTTCCCTGTTTATTTACAGAGATAGCACATTAACCTGTGATTGTGTGAATGCTGCTACATATTAAAGACTGCAGGATCAGATGACTTTAAATTAAATACTTTCTAATACTATCTATGGAAAGATTTTCAGGTTGATTTTTTATATAAAGTGCACCTTTTCTGAGAAATTCTGTTACAGAATACTCTGGAAAAGCGAGCAAAGATTGGAGCGCTTAGATGTTTTGAAAAGATAACCATTGCATTTTCTCTTTTTTTTGGCAATGCAAACCACATCAAATCTACCAGACAGCCTATTATATAAGTAGTTTTGCAACTTGGAAGCAGGATCAAGATTTTGCCATTTTTTTCCACGCCAATCCAGGGACATAAATGTAAAAACCAAGACAATACAGGAGCCTTTATTAAGATTTCTGTCCTGACATGACCAAGCTTTAATCTGAATAAACATGGAAAACCAAGCCAAGAAATTAAATGACAGTATATGGAGAAAATCCAAAAGCAAGTATTTATAGCTACTGAAGGTTGTGGCATATGTAAGAACAGAGAAAGTAAATTGGATTCATGAGACACTTGCTTCACTAGACCCCAGGGAGCACTGCTTTATTGCGCTGTAGAGAAGCAGCCGTTCTAACCTGGACCTGCACTAATGAACAAGGTAGCAACAGAACTGCTTGGCCCTGGCATCATCCCTATCTCCCTTTACAATCCAGCTACAGCACATCACTTTATTCATTTGCCCACAGCTTCCCAGCTACAGCACATCACTTTATTCATTTGCCCACAGCTTCCCAGCAGCAAGTCAGGCGAGTCTGAAATAAGAAGGATCTTTCACGTTTTTTTTTTTTTTAAATCTGGTTCTCTGTGAATTTTAAATATAACTGAGGTGTGCAGCTTATAAATAATGCATCTAATGCCTCACAGCATTACTGTGAAGCTGCAGTGTCTACTGAAATGTCAACAATGATCTGCTGTCCTCCATAAGGCAAAGGACAAGAAGAATGGCTGAAACAAGTTTACTGGATATGTGGGTTTTCCTACATGATTCAAACAGGCAAATTTCTTCAATTAAAAATAAAACTACAGTTTCAAAGATGTCACCTGTAAATGGAGCTACAGAATCGTTGTCCTTTTTTATGTAAGAGTTTACGACATTCTCCCGTCACCATGCCAGTTTTAAAGACATAAAATCTGAATGGAAGACCGTTAATATTAAATAAAGAAATGGCAACAAGAAAACTAAATATCCACAGTAACATCGAGATTTTTCTCTGTGTAATGCTTTAAAAGTGCAGTTGCAGGTCTGAGAGACATGGTGGGTAGCTCACAGGACTGGGGTCCGGCTGTGGATGGATACAGACACTTCAGGAGGGGCTGGCCAGGATGGCAAGGAGTGGGAGTTGTCCTTCATGTGCCAGAGTGGCCAGACTGCATGGAGCTCTGCCTGGGGACAGGTGATGAGCCAGCTGAGAGAGCTCATGGGTGACGTAAAGGGCAGACCAGTGTGGTGGGTGTCTGCTACAGGCTGCCTGGTGAGAAGAAGTAAATGAGGCCTCCTTTGGACAACTGGAAGAAGCTTCACGTTCACAAGCCCCAATCCTCATGTGGGGTTTGAACCACCACAATACCTCCTGGAGGAGAAACATGGCAGGGTGCAAGCAATCCAGGAGGTTTCTGGAATGCAATGATGTCGACTTCCTTGCACAAGTGATTGAAGAGCCAACAAAGGCAGATGCCCTCTGGATCTGATAGTTACAAACAAGGAAGAACTGTTTGGGCATGTGAAGGTCCAGGGCAGGCTTGGCTGCAGTGACCATGAGATGGTGGAGTTCGGGACCCTGTAAGGAGGTAACAAGGCAAAAAGTCATATCACAACCCTAGAGGCAGACTTTGGCCTGTTCAGGGACCTACATGGAGGAATCCCATGGGATACAGTCCTGGAAAGAAGAGGGATCCAGGAGACCTATTTGAAATTCAAGGATCACCTCCTACAAGCTCAAGAATGCTCAATCTTGACAATCGGGTAGTCAAACAGAAGTGGCAGGAGGCCTCCATGGGTGAGCAGGGAGCTCCTGACAAAACTCAAACATGAAAAGGAAGTGTGCAAGAGGGGGGAGCAAAGACAGGTGACTCAGGAGGAGCACAGAGACATGACTGGAGCATGCAGATACAGAATCAGGAAAGCCAAAGCCAGTCAGGAGCTGAATCTGCAGTCTTTCATCAACTTCTCCAGCACAGGTCCCTGCCACAGGGTACAGTCCTTCAGGAACAGACCGCTCCAGCATGAGTCACCCACAGGCCGCAGGTCCTGCCAGAAAACTCACTCCTGTGGGGGCTCCTCTCCACGGGCCACAGCTCCTGCCAGGAGCCTCATTTTGCATCGGCTGTCCACAAGCTGCAGCTTCCTTCAGAGCATATTTACTTGCTCCATCATGAGGTCCTCAACAGGCTGCAGGTGCATATCTACTCTACCATGGACCTCCATGGGCTGCAGGGCACAGCCTGCCTCACCCTGGGCGTCACCGTGGGCTGCAGGGGAATCTCTGCTCCAGCGCCTGGAGCAGCTGCTCCCCCTCCTTCTGCACTGATCTTGGTGTCTGCAGGGTTTGTTTCTCCCTCTTTTTCCTCACTCCCCTCTCACAGCTGCTGTGCAATGTTTTTTACCTTTTCATAACTACATTATCACAGAGGTGCCACCAGCATCACTAATTTTTATATATGAAGATAGAATAATTTCCTTTTGTAATGGCATCATAGTTTTGAGTTTCCTGTTCTTAACATCTATATGAACCTGAGAGTTTTCCAAGATACATCAAGGTTCAAAGCTTTTTACTTCATTTTTCTCGGGGCTGGTACCTGATTGCCCATTTTGTAATTACTTCATTCTGAGTGCTTTTTGGGCACTGACAAAATATGATTAGAATTGCTCCATTTCTTCTGGATTTCCTGGAGATCATCAATAGAACAGAGATCTCCTGCAACTTCCAGATGCAAAATTATTTATCAATTCAGAAATAATTATCTCAACAAAGTGTTGTTTTAACATTGTCCTTTAACAGATTTGATAAGTGTATATAAGCTGTGCTGTATCCCTTTGTTCTCAGCCATTCACTGAGGTGGTGTCCCAACTCTGAGTTGTGACTAAAGCAAGCCCAGTGGTACCCACGTCTGTGTGAATTTTTCCTTTAACATGTCCTTGCAATGACATTGGCCAGTACCCTCAGCACTTGTAGATGCATCCCATCAAGTCCAGTGTGTATGTCCAGTTTATTTAAATAGTCCCTAACAGGATCCTCCTACACCAAGGGAAAGTCTTCCTTGCTCCAGAATGTTAATGTATCTTGAAAACTCTGAGATTTATATGGATTTTAAGGACAGCAAACTTAAAACCATGATGGTATTGCAAAAGGAAATTATTCATTCCTTGTTTATAAAAATCAGATGATTACTGAGTAGGAGCTGAGAGGCAATTTTAGTTTCATATATGATGCTGGTGAGTCTTATATTAGTCAACAGCAAAAAATCCTCATTTCAAAAAATGAGTCATTAAAAGGCACAAAAGGGCAAAAAAAAAAAAAAACCTCAGACCTGAACAAAATGCCTTCATAGTTATTTACATAGG
This sequence comes from Falco naumanni, assembly GCF_017639655.2. Lineage (NCBI taxonomy): Eukaryota > Metazoa > Chordata > Aves > Falconiformes > Falconidae > Falco > Falco naumanni. The sequence continues at coordinate 8,827,688 of NC_054059.1, forward strand.
GGAAAAAAAAGAGGTCTGAGATAATTTGATTAGTGTGATTATCTTTGCTGGGAGCAAAATATAGGTATTACGGTGGTCTGTAATTTAGTAGAGAAAAAGTTCAAAGGAACTAATGTCTGGAAGATGAAACTGGACTCATCTGAACCAGAGACCCTGGCACAGCACTGAGCATAACCACCGAAATAAAGCTTTCAAGGGGATTTGTGAATAATCATCTCTGAATCAAATTTACTTTTTCTGAAAGATGGTTTTGTCAAAAATGTATTTGGCTCAATACAAAGGTAGTCAATGAAATGCAATGAGTCGTGATATATCAGCACAGGTGTTCCTTTCACAGCCCCGTCTGACCTAAAACTCTATAAAATATAAAGTCGTTTCAGAGGTCGTGACAATGAGTTTGATGGCCAAAACCCATCTGGGACTTCAAAAAATACTCCCTTTGTTGATCAGTATGGTTGATGCTGTACACCTGAAGAGTATCAGTCAGGCTGAGTTATCTCTGGTCGCTGACAGGCATGAACACCAAAATTAGATGAGAATTAAAAGCATGTAGTGCATGAAAGATAGATCAGGAAAAACGATCTTGTAAAACATGAGTTCATTTTATCAAAAGGAGAAGAGATCACGGTAAACACTGAACATTTTGAAACTCCTACTCAGCAGTGTTTCAATCTAATTTTTGTACTAATAAAGTTACCATGGAATTATGTCAATTTTTTGTCATCATTGGCTAGCTAATTGTGTATGTATGTAACTCTCCATTGTTAACAGTGCAGCATTGACTATGGGGTCGATTATGTTCTAAGGAAATTTTCCAGAATCACAAAATACATTATCATGTTTATTTTATTAGTTACTTTTTGCTTCCTAAATGACTTGCCATATGCTGAGTGGCTGGGTTGCATAGCTGTATAGGAGGTGTAATTCATATGGCATGAATATTTTGGGGAACTCTTTTTTGGCATCATAGTCCAGTTTTCACTACTATGCACCTTATTCCCACCTCTTCTCTAGTCCATCTGTTGAAATGGCGAATTTGCTAAAGGTAACTTTAAAATGAGACTTCTGAGAGGTAGTTTTCTCAGAAGTATCCATTCTGTTGAACGTGCAATATATAATTGTTGCAAGACTTACACAGCTTTTTGTGGAATAATGTGTTTATCAAAATTTTGGATCATTAGGAGTAAAAAGAAAGAAGTAAACTAAATTGCAGAATTACTTGAAGAGCTTGAAGAACCCCAGAACAGTTCCAAAGGAATAAACTGAATATTCAGTTACAGTCCCTTTTGAACATGCTTCCAAGAAAAGTGGTTGTACTGCACTCATAAGAGAAGCTACAGCTAGATTTACCTGCGTCCTCTCTCTTTAATGACGGAACAGTTCTGGTGACAGGTGAATAACGCTGAAGAGACCTGACATCAGTGAGACTGCTGTACGCAAATGTTTTTGGTTGTTTAACCAGATTCTTCAAGTCATTGTAGTGGAAGTGTAATAGCATGCCTTTTTCCTTCCTTCAGGAAAACAACATGTATATGTCTATAATAACACTTGTAATCCTGGAGCCTGGTCCAATAATTTCACCATTAGTTTACCTTTTTTCCTTTTTCCACACTTAATTCTCATCAGCTTTTCATGTACACTCCTACCTGATGCCTCTATCACTTGGCATCATTTTGGCAATACTATATTAATATGTCTTCTCAAACAATCTCATCATCTTTGGGAGAATTCCTTCCCAATTCCACATAATAAAATAATACTTTTATTCTCTCTGTCTTCACATCATTTTTCCCAAACAGAAAGGGCCATCCATTTCCTCCTCTGCATCTGGCTTATTATTTGCATCAAGATGCAGCTCTACTGCCACATGTTTCACTCCTGTTCCCTTTTCTAACGGATTTGTTAGAGTAGCATAGAGTCAGGCATTGAAATGACACCTCTGGGTTACGGGACAATTCTTCAAATATCCCTGAAATAGCAGCTGTCTGGAATTGGACTTACCAAGTGTCAGTAAGGTCATCAGTGGTACTCACATGCACATTATTTGACCATCAAATGGAAATTGAATTGCTGAGGCTGCTATTCCATCATTCTCAAGTGGTACTCAACACATGTATGTCTATATATTAGAAGCATCAGCAAAGGTATATATTGTCACATTGTTGAAGAGACCCAATGTTTGCCTTTTGGGACAACACTTTACTCTCTGACTGACAAGGTAATCAATAAAGTATGTGATTTCACTGTTGCTGCAAGGATTCCCATTGACCTGCTCCTACCTGATGCCTAGTGATTGCAGGAGGATGGAAGAATGTGCAGGCTGCAGCTAAAACGTCACTGTGTAGGGAAACACTGAATGCGGTCCTTGCCATGCCCTTGCAGTATGCTGCAGCTTACATAGCGAACACTTCCTTTACGTTATCTTCTCATTATCTGAAAAGATAATGGCAGGCTCTGGTCGAATATGTTATCTCAATACACATTCAGCTTGTAAGTCTGGCATGCAGACAGAAATCCTGTCTCCTCCCTCTGAGACTAAGGGGAGGCAACCAAGGGAAATGAGGGATGCCTCCTGCTCCCACATCCCTTATTGCAGGGTGGCATGGCTTAGGAGTGAAGGAATGCCAGGCTACCACGGGCATGTGGTGTGTTGTGCACTGGTGTGATACGCAAATCCGTTCTCCTATCATGCACTGATTTGAAATTGTGCATCAGTGACTTGCTTTTACAGAATTTTAAGAGGATTTACCTACAATAAAAGTTTTGGGTGCAATAACATGTTTCTCCTTCATTTTCCAAGCACATAACCCCATTTTTAGGGTACTCAGCCACTATATCAACAAACTCAAATGTATGTGCAAAACCAAAAGTCTCTGCAGAATAACTGAAAATATTTTTAATAGAAGAGGGAAAAAATGTCCTCCTCTTATCTAGGCAAAAACTAAACCTGATTAGGATTTGTTATCAACATGACATACATTTATGTACATTAGTGTGCATTTGGAGGTCTTTAAAGCAGTCTCGGCCAAAATAAACAAACACAAACTATGTTAAGAATTTTTTTTTTTTTTTTTCTGTTAACTAGTAAAAAATTTCAATAACTGGGAAAATGAAAAGAGGATTTGCTAGGGAAAATAATAATATAACATAGTATGGCATAATGATCTTGTTACCAGAAATGGTTTTACTATTACTTCATACTCAGTAGGTCCTGGAACACATTAGTATCGGAGACTGAAAAAAGGCAAACTATGGAAAGATAAGCACAATTCCATCTGTTAATGCAAAGGAGATTTCTTCATTAGCTGGTGACTCAATAGCGCATTATGGACTGTAAGATGTTAGTTATGGAGGCTGCCATTGAAAACATGCACTCACCAGCATCTCATTGACCACCTGCAGTTTCACGCAGAAGTGTTCTGAGGTGCCAGCTAAAGGGAAAATTTAGGCAAGCAGCTGAACTATGAGAGGAATTCCCAAAAGCAAGTTGTTTCACACGCATTTCCCTATTCCTTTCAGTCAGAAAAAGCTTGCTAAGAAATGACACAAGCCAAAGACTGTAACAGCCCATCCATTTGGGACAATTTTTCAGTGTTAGTTAATCTGTCTCAACCTACTGCTAGGATAGAGCTATAAAAATATTGGAAGAGATGGGTACTTTTCCTTACTGTACCTATATCTCTTATATTTCTGTAAATTGCAAATAAAAGGGGCCCAAGTCGTATGTTTAAGTCACTCCCCTTCCATATCCATAGATTACCAGATACAGGAAAAGAAGAAGTGGCAAAAGGGAAATGCTTTTTCTCCCATCTTTACACAAAGCCAAATACAATCTATAGCTGTAAAACAGTAATAAATCCAGTGTGTAAAGCTGCATTCTACAGTGAAATCCAGGAGTATCTTCCTGTTCTTTTACAGCTCACCCATGGCAACAGTAAGAAAGATTGTGGACCTTCTTCTGGCCATAGACCATTCTCTAAGACATGTCTACAGCTTTTACTTATCCAGCACTTGTTGCATTCAGAACACCTTCCAGTGCATCCCACTTACAGAGGCAGACCTTGAGGCCCATGGCCATCGTGGTCTCTTCTCCTTCCTCTTTGCCATTAACATGCAACCTCTCAGTTACTTTCACCTGTATCCTCCAGGAAAAGGATGAGAGAACCTCTGTTCCAAGTTATGTCATAGCAGGTGGTGGTGCCTGAGGGAGCTGGCTATTGGTTGCTCACACCAGTAGTTAACCCAAGTCATACCATGACCTGGACAGTTGCAGGAAAGGTGACTTGGCATTTTGTTGGCTGGCATAACTGTGATGAACTGATGAAGGGGGGCATATGGAAACATTGTACAAATGTCAACGCATCAGGAAGTTATCCAGTACACGGAATTGACAAGGAAAGAGTAAGGAGAGTAAAAACATGAAGGGAATTCTGTGAATAGTACTTTGAGACTACTTCAGCAGCATCTGAAGTACTCATGTGTTTGCTGCTTGCGTATGGCAAAGCGGGGAAGTAACCTCACCTCATGACGTGTCCTGCAGCTCTGGTGATGCACACGCTGATGATGGTAGGTTTAGACACGTGCATAAGAGGTGTTAGGCAACAATGGCAGTAAGAGGATGAAGCCAGGAGGGGAGAGGAGTGGTGTAGGGAAAAATGTGCAGCAAATCCTTACTGAAGACAACCTTGGAAGTAGTGACATGAAGCCTACTGAAGTTGTGAACAAAACCTGGCATCACTAGATGCCTGTGTCCCCACTAATAAATTGGCATCAGGGAATGATCCATGATCCTGAACAGAAATCATCTGCACTAGCAAGCTCCTAAAATGTAAATAGTGAAACCATTTCTGAGATACTGGGGATAGATCTGGCATTGACATTTCTGACACAATACTGAAAACTTGCAAAAACTTTGGTGAATGATATAACACCTGGAACATATGCCTAACAATAATAGTCAAAATAAGACTAATCTGGTTTGCAATCCAATAAAAAATGTTCCCTGTCCTGCTTTCAGCCTGAACCAACTAGCCTTCTCCCCAGCTGCTCCTAAGCCTTGTACGGGGGGTAGGAGACCAACACTCTCAGCCTGTCTTCATATAGGAGAGGTGTTCCAGGCCCCTGGTCATTTTTGTGGCCGTCCTCTGGACCCGCTCCAACAGGTCCATGCCTGTCTCGTACTGAACTCCAGAGCTGAATGCAGTACTTCAGGTGGGCTCTCACCAGAACTGAGGGTCAGAATCACCCTCATGGACCTGCTGGTCACGCTTCTTTTGATGCAGCCCACAATACAGTTGGCTTTCGGGACTGGAACTGCACATTGCCAGTTCACGTCCAATCTTTCACCCACCAGTACCCCCAAGTCCTCCACAGGGCTGCTCTCAAATTGTGCCTCTTTGCTGAAAGGCTGGGTTCTGCAGAATCAAAATGTGTGAATTGTATGGGCAAACAAATGTCTCAAGCGTGTGGAATAGGTATCTGACCCTGGCTCTGTCGTTCTGTCCCTTGTCAGTCTGGCTACATCTGTACCAAGTTATAATGTATGGCTGATGTGCATACATCAGGAATTACCCTATGCACACCACACCTCAGCCTATTTACTTTGAGCAGGGCGGAAGCAAGCACCATATTACACTGTTTGTATTGATTTGGGATCCACACCTTATGATTACCTTATCTTTGGGCTATGATTGTGAGGCATCCTCTGGTATTTACATTTATACCAGTGGTTTTCTGTGCAGCCTGGGACAACTTATTTAAGCATGCTATGGCTGCATTTCTTCAACTCTAAACTGGGGGCAATTCTTTCCTCATGAGATTGCTAGGAAGGCACATTAATATTTATAAACAGAGGACACCCTGGGATGAATGAGATAGATACATGAAAAGTATTCTTGTTATTCATAATAGGACAGCACATTCTGCTTGTATGTACATAAAGAATAAGCACACACTGGCTCAGAATGGGTAAAGTTTACCTAAACTATATATAGGGTGGGATTAACACCTAGGTATCTCATCTAGTCACTGTTCTAGGCTCTTGGTACTATTGATAGAGACAGAAAACCTCAGGCAATGGCTTGTTTTATCTAAGGGTGATAGAATGAGTCTTTCTCTGCAAGTCTCTATTTCTCCCCACTGGCTGTGAAACCTAGAGTAGTTCATAGAAGATATGTGGGCACAAAGTAAAATGAGATTAATCAAAGAGTTCCCATTTTGCTCAATCAGCTGCTGCTATGTATTATTTATTCATGAGAATGATATGGCTAAAATATCACCTATATAAGATGATTATGTGCATTGTACCCACCATATCCTTTAAGTCAAATTGGACAGCCACATAACAAAAATTATACAAGCATGTACCCCACTCTAATATTGCACATGTGGGTTGTTTTGACACGACACAGGAGAATCACCTGGAACCTCCAAGTCCTGCAGGCATGAGCTCAGGTTTCTTTGTTGAACGCATGGCAAGCCCTAACCACAGAAACAGAATACGCTGCAAGAGTCTATTTAAACTTAACATCAAAGCTGAGCTCATGTTTAGAAAAAGGAAAGGAGGAATAGGAAGAGGTGAAGGAGGTGGTATCACCTCAGGTACCTATTTAAACAGTAGTAATTTCAGTGAATCATTATTACAGGTCACTGTATCTGTATAGGAATGTTTTCTCGGCAGTCTCTACCCATAACATGGACCAGACACCATTTTCCCTAGCCTCCCATCCCATGGCCAGAGCATTTTTCATGCAAACATGCCAGAGTGTTTTGAAACTGCCAATATCCAACTTGCTTGTAAGATATTTTTATCCAAGCCTATGTTGCAAGGCCTTTATGATAAGGGCTGTTTCCCTGCTGTAGGTGTAGGTGATTTCTAGCATACAAGTTCCTGAGTTTATCATTGCTATGGCATTACAGATAAACTATTATTATTTGCAATTAAAAGAATATTTTTCAAACTTCCTATAATCCGTAGCTGTTATAGACTGGATGTATTCCACTCATGGATAAAATTCCATTCATATATGTACTAGACATACAGAATATTCACATTCTAGGATATATTCAAAGATATTCTGACATATTTAATATTGTCATGCAAGAAAAAACCTTATACGCTCGTAGGCACTCTGAACCCAAGTGGCAATAAAAATTGCTATATATGCTATATATGGTTTAATGTTTGATTCTCTAAATAAAGCAGTCTTGCAAACACTCCTGTGATGACCACGAGGGATCGTCTGGCTGTATTGTTACTACTGTTATTATTATCAGTCACAGTATTTAAATTCCTATACAGTAGCATATTTGTGATTATCATACCTGAACATTCACAAATATTTCTTTACAATTTGTCTTATCTGTATCATTCATGCAGTGAGAAAATTTGGGATTATTAACATTAATGGATCATAAGTCCTGTATGTTGTACTGTGAGATACCATATACTGGAAATATAGCCCAAGGCACATCACAGTGTAACCTGTGTTCTAGAATACTTTTCAACATATTAGAAAAAAAAGACAAAATACAGGTAGGAAGAGATTTTATTTTAGTTGCCATACAAAAACTTTTCTGTTGTTTTTGACACTTTAAATGCAATACACATGGAACAGAATACGATTTTCATCCCACCTACCCACTTCACAAGTCACTAAGTAAAGCTATCACACTTGAAACACTGGAAGTAATATTATAATTAACTGGACACAGATCTCTAATGATATTGGTAATATTTAAAAAAAAATACAAATGGAGAACTCATTGTCCAAAAGTATTAAAATATTACAATAGTTTGTCAGATAACTCCCTTAAATATTACAGTTGATTTTTCCCAAGTCTTGAAACACTCATAAATTTTAATGCATTAGAGAAAACATGTCCAAATGTTAAATTGGTTGACTTCACAAACTTGTAACTCATTAACACGACATGGATTCAGGACTCAATTAAAAAGGCAGAAATAGGATTTCATAAGAAAATTTAAAGTACAAGCAACTAATGTCCATCAACCCAATATTATGAAATGCAGATTTTGTCAGATAGGCTTGCTATTTGAACATCAAAAATCTGACCGATAAAAGTAATGGTACTAGTATATAAGATAAAGCTTTTGTAGGCAGCTGAATTGCATTAGTTTATGGAAAAAAATAAGAGATGCAAAAATTACCTGATTTAAATTATGTGGATTAACAAGTAGCTAAGTGACAGAACAGAAAGGGTAACTGCAAATGGAACCATCAGCTGTAAGCAATGAAACCATTTCTGAGATACTGGGGATAGATCTGGCATTGGCGTTTCTGAAACAATACTGAAAACTTGCAATAACTTTGGTGCATGATATAACACCTGGAATATATGCCTAACAATAATAGTCAAAATAAGACTAATCTGGTTAGCAATCTAATAAAAAATCAAGAGGTTACTAAATGAAGACATATGAATGCCTATATAGAGAAGAGATTGCTGACAATACACTGATTTATACAATAGGGAAGAAAAGTATGACAGGTAGTTAAAAGCTGCAATGAGACATTCAGACAAGAAAAATTATAAATAATAACTTGTAAGTATTTAATTCAAAACAGAAGAGAAATGGGAACTCTTGTATGCCACAGAGATAAAGGATACAACTTTCCTTTTGCTTTGCTGCTGAAGGTTAAATGGAAGTTATTAGATGGGCAGCCAGTCTGGGCTGAAGATAGCCGAGATGGTGACAGCAACCCGGACGGATGTTTCAGCTGCTGGACACGATAATCAGCAGGTGTGAGGACCATGTCATCTGTGCTGCAGCTGCTGACCAGTTCTGGGCTGGCGCTGGGTTACACATGGACCTGCACCTTGGCAGAATTATCTGGTGTGCTCCCTTACACCTGCATCAGCAAAAGAGAGGGACAGATCCTCTTATAATAAGACACTCTCTTACTGGGCATTGTTTTGAGGTACTAATATTGGACTGTGTAAAACTGTAAAAAAATTAGAAGTATGATTCCCTTTCTGTAGCTAAATAGCCTCTGTGGAGTTTGAATACACCCCTGGAGCTAGCTCTGTACCTATAGATATGCTTTCTAGAGCACGCGGGTATAATGAATGCTACTATATACCATACATACATCTATTAACTTTTGGCTGTCTGATAGCCATTTTCATGTTCAGGGTTAACTTTATTATGACTTTTTTTTTCTTACTCAGTGTCTGATGTATGTTGTTAAACTGCATTAGAGTAACTTTTTTTTTCTTTTTAATACACTTTAACAATGGATCTTTTTAAAGGATTGTGGAAGATACAGATAAATTAAGTCATCCATAGTTTCTCTGACATACTAAAAAAATTCTTAGAACAGCAAAGAAACTATTTTCCTTCCCCAGAAAGTTATGCTACTAAATAGCTACAGTGTTATCATACTCCATGCTTTTTTGAAATTCCCTTTTTAGTGTTTCAGACAGGGTTCTTTGCTGGTGAAATAAGGCTAATTTTTCTGTTTAAGGATGCCCATAAAACTCATGTCAAAGGTAGATCAAATAGTCACAGATTGCGGGCAGCTAGGGAAGTCTGTTGGAGAATTACCATTCATTGGCTTCTCCTGTTGTTACCTTCTGTTCTGCTGTTGATTTTTACCAGACACAGCCTACCTTTGCTTTGTTCCAGAAGCTACAGATTCCAGCTCCTTTCATTAGTTGTCAATTTAAATGGAATGTATAGACGATTTATTCTCAGTAGAATAGAATACTTCAGTTGGAAGGGACCTAGAACAGTCATCTAGCCCAACTGCCAAACAGTCCTGTCCAGCATGAACAGCCCCATGGTTGTGATCATTTCTGCTGCTGCCACATGGAGTGTGGAAACACAGAAATTTAAAGTGAAATCAATGAGGCACAGACAAAAAAAAATAAAATGAAACTGCTACATGCTGGCAAGGATGCGCTTACATTTACTTCGTAGCATTATGATCATGCATTACCTTGCACTTCCTTAGGCTATGTTCTCAATAACAATCTTAAAATATATACAGAAAGTTGTACAAGTCTATGCAAGGGATGATGTGAGAAACAATACCAACCTCAGCTCACCATCAGTGTGCTTGGATTGGAGTGCTGAAGCAAGTGATAAAAATTAACATCTGGAGTTAAGGCAAGGAAGATTTAACTTCTGGAATTGAAGGTGAATCACAGAATTTGGGTTGGAAGGGATCTCAAGATCATTTAGTACAATCCCCTACTCAAACTTTGGACAACTCCAAAATCAGAGCAGACTGCTCAGGCCCTTTTGTTTTAGGATTGCTTCTTCCCAGGAGGTAGCTGTAGACAGCCATAAGTTCTTCCTTAAGCCATCTCTTCTTTGGGCTGAGCAAAGCCCGCTCCCTCCGTTTTTCCTTCTACATCACATGCTCCAGCCCGCAACCATCTTGGTGGTCCTCCAATGGGCTCAGTGTGCCCAAATCATTCTTACAAGGAGGGGCTCAGACCTGCACCCCTCAATGCAGATGCTGCCTCACAAGTGCCAAACAGAGGGAAGAAGCACCTCCCTTGTACTGCTGGCTACACTCTTGCTGTTGCTCCAATTAGGTGTCTTACCACTTTTGCTGCAAAGGCACACTGCTGATTCACGTTCAGCTTGTCATCCAGAAGAACCCCCAGGTCTTTTTTTACAAAGTTGCTTTCTGGCTCAGTCCACACCCTGTACTGCTGCATGGTGTTACTCCATCCCAGTTGCAGGACTGCATTTTCCCTTGTTGAGTTTGATAAAATGTTTGTCAGCCCATTTCTCCAGCTTGTCAAGGTACCCCCAGTGGCAGCCTTTCCATCCAGCACAACGACTGCTCCCCACAGCTGGATATCATCTGTGAACTTGTGGAGAGCACGTGCTGTTCCACTGTCAAAGCTGTGAATGGAGATGTTAAATAACATTGGTCCCAATATGAATGCCCAAGGAATACTACTTATAAATAGCCACCACGACACTTTTCAGCCTGTTGCTCCATCCCTTTTTTTACCCACTTTGTAATTCACCCAGCTAGTCCCTATCTCTCTAGTTTAATGCCAAAGATGCTGCAAAAGACATTTTGCCTAAGTAAAGGAAAATGACATCCACTAATCTGCCCTCATCTTCCAATCCAGTCATTACATTGTAGAAGGCAATTAGGTTGGCCAAGCACCATTTGCACTGGCAAATCCATGCTGGTTTTTCCCAATTACTTTTTTCTGCCTTATGTGTCTGGATATGGCTTGCAGAAGGATTTGCTACATAACCTTTGCAAACACTGAAGTAAAGCCAGTTGGCCTGTATTTCCCCAGCTCTTCCTCCTTGGCCTTCCGGAAGATGGGTGTGACATTCGCTTCTGCAGTCATTGGGAACTTCTGATCGCTGCAGTCTTTCAAAGAGATAGAGAACAGCCTTGCAGAGATATCAGCCGTGCATCCTGCTAGGCTCAGTGTTCAGGTTGCTTAAGGAATCCCTAACTCAGTCTTCCTCTAACATGGGTTGTACTCCACCAAACACACGCGACACCTAAGAACAGACCTTGCCAGTAAAGAGCGGGGCACAGAAACCTCAGCCTTTCCATCTCCTTCATCACTAGGTCACTTGTCCATTTGACCTTAGTCTTCCTTTTGCTGCTTTTGTTCTTGTAGAAGCCTTTCTTGTAACCCCTCATGTTCTTTACCAGTTTTTACTCTGGCTAAGCTTTGGCATTCCTGATTCAGTCTCTGCATGCCTGGGCATTCCTTCTTTACCCCACTTGAGCAGCCCAGCCCTGCTTCCATCTCCCATAGGCTTCCTTTTTTTATCTAAGCCCAGTCAGGAGTTCCCAATTCAGCTAGTCTGAACTTCTCACACCTGGATCATGTCCTGCAGACAGAAATTGATGCTTCTTGTGCTTTCAGGAGATTGTCCCTGAATATCAACCTACTCTCCTGGGCTCCTTTGTCTTTCAAACAGCAGCTTCTGGAGCTAGTGCGCAGGGGTCTCCCTGAAGTCTGCTCTTTGACAGAGTTGTTACTGCTACTTGCCTCTTTTGCTTTCCATCTTCAAATCCTATGGCTTACTAAGACTAGACCAAACACGCCCAATTCTTTTGTTATTAGAATCAGCTAGGAAGAAATAAAACCCAACTTTATTATTCAGCAAGTTTATTTTTGAATATTTTTTTTTGTTTTGACATGTATAAATAAATTGATCCTTAGAATATGTTAATATAGATATTTCATTGTGTTCTTTTAGTGCAGCATCTTTGGCCTCCCTCACATTTTCAATTACCACTTTCTTAATTAAAAGACAAGTATTATATTTCTGTTGGTGTTTCTGCCTGTAAATGATGTGAAATAGGTGTCCTTAAAGACGCTACTGAAGTCCACAGAATCCTGTTCATTTATACAAGCTGAGGACCTGTTCCAGCTGTTGCTTTGTGAATTCTTGAGGTAATTCAGACACAGAGCTATTATTCTGTGTCCATGTGGGCCTCCGTTCCTATGATTTTGGGGCAGGTGTTATAGTATCTGGTTGGTCTTTGTCATTTGTGCGTACTTTAGTATTGCTTCTAACAGACAGATCCTCTTCCAGTGTCAGGCTTCTCAGGTTTTGATTTTAAGCATCCTGTTCCTTACATAGGTAAGACCTGAAATGTTGAGACAAGACCTGAGGCAAAATAAAGATTTGTGGACAGATGCAGGGTTGAAAAATGTGCACAGCAGATGAAATGTGCCTATTTTGTGCACCTACTCATATGCAGTAGCTGTTTAGCTCAACAGTTTATGGTGTCACCTTCCCTTCTGGGAGTCCGTTTAGCTGCCATGTAGAGTTGTGACTTACCTTGGGGACAGGCAACTTCATTCCCGCCAGAATTTTGTAATCCTGGTAAAATCTTCCCAAGTATTAATTGCTTCTTGCACTAAGAATGGATGTCTCACAGGCTGACACCAAGCCCAGTGCCACAACAACCTGCCACAGTCAGTGCAAACCCCAGCAGGAAGCACGGTGCGCTTGCTGCTCCCTGGGAATTTCCCTGCCTATGCCCAGGCTGGAGAGAAGGATGTATGGCAACTTGGGCTGAGTGTGCGCAGGAGCTTATAGAAGACAGTTTCAAGGTCCTTTACAAGGTAATGGCTGTTTTTCTGATTTTAACAACTAAATTTTCTTACGGTGTATTATGTTTTTCTGCTCATTTTGTTCTCTTAGAACACCACGGTATTACATAAACACGCAAACTACTACAAAATTTCCTGTTGAGAACCCTGCCAACTAAAAAGCTTTAGAGAGTAGCCACTGCATGAATATGTACAAAAAACCGCTCACGTTTTGTGAGAAATTCGGAATTTCACTATACAGCGTAGGAATTCTTATGTTTTGTATGTGTCTGTTGTGCCTACAGCTACCTAGTGGATCCTCAGGTTCTTTCCAAGTAGGGTCCTGATGCTCATGCCCTAACTGATCATGCCTGAATATGACACTGGGAAGACCACTGAGCCACAGGTTTATAGCAGTGATTGGACAAGACTTAGCTAACTTAAGGGACATCCCAGCATTTTTGCTCTGTTCCATCCCAAAGAGCTGGAATTACTGCTTTTCTCTGGGCTTGATTTCACCATACATAAGACAAAGTTAATAATACCTGCTTATCCCAGTGGAGTGTTCTATGGCTGACCTGATGTTTATAAAATGTATAACCCTGTGGTACGTACTTCCACATGATCTTCTGAGGCTAGGACAACACCTCTAACGAGGACTGGCACTCAGGCTGTCCATCAAGAGCATACAGAGCTACTGAACATCCCCTTGGCAGAGCGAAAGGCAGAGCGTGCACCGGGTCGCACCAGTTCAGAGGCCCAGAGGCTGACACAGCCTTTATGTAACTTCTTTACCACAGTTTTGTCCTCCACACATCCCACAGATAAAGGGTATGCCCAGGACCATCGTTACCGCCCATACTCACACAGTTACAGCTGGAGACAGCGTAATAGCACACAGCTTGCACAATCAACGCCCTTCCACCTAACTATATTGCTATAAGCGGCTTCTGCAGGGGACTGTGCCCTACATTTCAGGCCATTACTAGTGCAGAAGCAAAGGTGCAAAATCATCCCTACAAACAGCTACACGCCTTCAGGAGGCTGACACACCCAGCGAAGTGGGTGCAGTAGCAGTGACACACGCCTATGGAAAAAGCTGGATTTGGTAGTTAGTGACATGCTGCAGATCTGACTATACATGTTGCTGTCATTTCAACATAGTGCCCTCAAAACATCAGCTGATAGTTTGACATAGCCATTCTCCGGCATGTACACATATGAAGCCCTCATTGCAAAAGTGTGCTTGCCACACCTCACAAATGATAGATGCTGTGACAGATATCACTGCAGATAAAAATCTTAGCTGTGTAAAAGTATGAGAAACCATGTAAGAAAAGTATCAGTAAGGCAGAATGCGATAGTATGCATACAGCTTTTAACATCCTTGTGTCCACGAAACACTCATTTTTAAAAGGAAGCTGAAACACAGGTACATATATATACAGCACATCTCATATACTGCGTATACACATTAGCTTCTTGGTTACGGTGAAATCTCCCACAGAGGAATTAATTATAAATGAATCTCTCAGAATGGGGCTGGGAAGTGCTGGATTAATGGCTCTTCTTCTGGACCAGTACAGAACAGCAGCAGTTTAAGCTGGATGCAGCCCACCACTGCAGGCCAACACTTCCAGTCACTGTCCAGATTTGCAGTAAATGAGGTTAGTTCTACAGTTTAAAACCTGTACACATAATGATCTGGAATGAAACCATAGTTACGTTTACTTGGGAATAAAACCTGATGTGGCTTGGGAGAAAGTTGTCCACCGCTTCCCTGGTCTTCTTCTCAGGACCAAATTTTTGGGTAGAAAGATGGAGAAGGAATGTCAGCATGTATATAGAGTCCTGTGGAAACAAAAGTTTATTTCACTAGGAAACCACTCTGTTGGATCTGGCCCTTGAGCATTTAAGCCAGGATATTAAACAGATTTTAATTCTGGTATTTCAGATAGAGCCACAGTACAAATGGCTGATGTTCAAAAAATGAAGTTGGTACAGACCAGAAATCGAATTTAGTGCTGGTGCTGGCAGATGCAAGTGATATGGAACCTAGTAGGAACTTACATCAAAGGTAGTTTTTGGCCAAAGCCTGCACTAAATATTAACATCTCTGGATACTTCCTGATGCATCATTCCAATATATTTGGTTTGGAAAAAAACTGTTTTGATGCAGTTGAATGTATGAAAGGACAGATGGCATCTAGCAGATGATTTAGGAGACGAACTGGATCTGTTTCAGATCCTACAGAATACTCCCTGTGCAAAAGCTGTGTAATCCCTGTGTACCTGAGTTACCCCGCCTCAAATTATGGAGTTAACAACATGTTACGTAATAAACAAAAAAAATTAATTAGTGCTGAAAGATACATTGTTGGGTTTAATGGTATTTTTAAAAAATTATGGTTGTTTGGAAACAGCTTCTTTTCAGCATGGATAGCATAAAGCTGCCTTAAGCCCCAGTATTGAAACAGATAGCAGTTGTACTATTGCTTATGCATATGCTTGAGGCTGTACTTGTTGATTCAAAGATCAGAGAAGCTTTTTTGGCACAGCTAGCAGTCTTTATAAGGCATATCAGCTAGAGAGCTTCAATGCAAGGAGCCGATGAATTTGACATGCACTGTAAATTGATGTGCTAATTTATTTCATCATTTTCCCTCTTAAAACACTGATGGAATCAAATGAAAAAAATATGATAGTTCAATAGCTAATAAAAACACATGCAAAGTTAAGGTCTTTTGAACAATTTAGATTTGGTCATGTTTAGCGCATATAATACTTTGTGTGCCGTCTTTACTGGTAAGTGAATACACTGT
Source organism: Falco naumanni (assembly GCF_017639655.2). Taxonomy (NCBI): domain Eukaryota; kingdom Metazoa; phylum Chordata; class Aves; order Falconiformes; family Falconidae; genus Falco; species Falco naumanni. The sequence goes on from NC_054059.1 coordinate 8,843,572, forward strand.
CCCTTATTGCATGGTGTCACATTTAGATCTTCTGTCAAATGCATTGATTCAAGCACTGTTATGGTTTCCCACCAGGAAAGTTCCTGGTTATTGCGATTCTCTTTGTAGCAAGGCAAAGCTTTTTTACCGCCGTTTTTGTCTTTTGGTGAGCTGCCTGGAGAGATCACTGGCAGCATCATACAAAGCATTTTTACATGCTTTTTTAATATGCATTTATCAATGCACACAAATATCTTAAGGGTGAGCGTCAAGAGGATGGGGCCGGGCTCTTTTCAGGAGTGCCAGGTGACAGAACAAGGGGAAACGGGCACAAGCGAGCTGCAACACAAGTAGTTCCATCTGAATATGAGGAAGAACTTCTTCACTTTGAGGGTGACAGAGCCCTGGAACAGGCTGCCCAGTCTCCTTCTGGAGACATTCAAAACCCACCTGGATGCCACTCTGTGCGACCTGCTCTAGGACAACCTGTTTTAGCAGGGGGCTGGACTAGATGATCTCCAGAGGTCCCTTCCAACCCTGCCCCTGCTGTGATTCTGTGACTGCTTTCTTCCTACTAGACTTCATAAATATTATCCAGCATACCTGTATCTCATTTTCACCTTACAACAATCTCATTGCTAGCCTGAAGCAAAACCTGAGTGGGAATACTTTCAATTAGTGCAGAAGCATCTGCTCTTTCATCAGACATTACAGTAGAATATGCTTCACTGAAATTCATGAATAAATGCTTTTTCTTGTGCATTACTAAATGCACTGATCAACTGGACTTTGTAACAGTTCTATTGCTATTTATTTGTGCCGTGAAGAAGCAGAAAATGGCTTGAAATAGTTCTGAAATGACAGATCTCTCTTGGTTTTTTGTTTTGTTTTCTTTTTACAAAAAGTTCTGGAAGGAATATAAACAGATTCTATCTCCAATGGGAACTAGGAGGAGACCTTTCTTGGGGCAGGCTCTGCCACAGATTCTTGTTGCCTTCTGTACCTTTCTTGCTGCCAGCACAAGCACTCTAGAGCACTGGACAAATGGCCAGAGCATAACTGGGAAGTCGTGTTCCTCTAAGGTTAGCTGCCACAGACAGGCCTGCCTTTTCCAAGCAGAAATTGCCCATCTGAGACGTCCAGGTTTTAGGAATGTGTAGATTACCAAGTAGAAGATGACAACACCGGCTAATTAATGATATTTTAAAAAACATCTTTTTCTGACTAGCACACTGCAGATTCCTTGGAGGCTGTTTTGATGCTATGCCTTTAGATGCCTTCCTCCTTCTGCTCTCTTTAAGTAGAAGACATGGGTCTCAGCTTGCATAGAACCAGCACATCCTGCTGGGTGCACAAATGTAGGAAACTAGCTGGGATGTGTTTGGAAGCTTTCATACACAGACCTAATTTTAAAAGCCTGACCATGTGCTTGCAGGCTGAAAGTTAAACTAATGAGAATAGCTTGTCATAAACTTCATCACATTTTTTAAAGTCAATGTTAAAGCATAAAAGAAGTTACTCTGGTTAGGTTGTTCATCTTCTCCCTGTTCTCCAAGCTCTGCAGCTCTGTTGCCGCTCTTCTCCAGGCTTAATTGCTCTAAAATTATCCATGTACCATCATATTGCCAATACAAAGGAATTAATTGCAATCAAGAAAAGTTATCTAATCTGAAATAGATGAAACAGTAAACTGGATTGTATAAATATTTTATAAACAGTAATTACTTGTGTCAATTGGGCAAAAAAGACTTCCATTGAACAAATAAATGATCATTTTAATAAAGAAGCAAGTATATCTAGGCTATAATATAAATAATTATCATTATGAATATGTATTAATAGTGCAAATGTGTTTTGTTCTTTTCTGTTGTTTGGTAGACTGTGGATCTTTACTCTTTGCGTTGGTGGCACTCTGCTTAGTCCACATCTTGCCTGGCATCAGGGACGGCAAGGGAGTGCGACCCTTTGTCATGTCGATTCATTCAGTAGCCCATTCTGTTTCAAACATGTGGCCAAGGCAAATGGCCATATACCAGTCTGAGGATTATGACTCATTCTTCTGGTTTCCTTTTGATTTAAATTATAATGTTTACAAAAGTTCTGAAGCCGTGCTTTAAACAATGCCAACCATGCGTCAAGTTTCTAACAGCCCAACGACAGATATGCTACGGTGGTTTCACCTGAAGGACGCACAGGAACCACAGCTAACACCACACTGTCTGCCTGCAACGTGGGAAGCAGTTTGGTCTTCACCTTGTCCTACCCAGTGACAGATCCATTTCACAGCTCTCACCGGACCTCCTGCCACGATCAGTGCCATGAAAATGAAACGTGATTCAAGTCAGTGCAATTCATGAGATTTTCGATTGACTCTTCTCACGTGAGAGAAGTTAGCAGCTGTCCACGCAGAAGCACGTGGTGACCTTGCTTTGGCTCCAACTTTCAGGCAGCATTGCGATACACTGGGTGTCCCTGTCCATCCAGGCCTCCAGGGGTTTACGTAGCTCCTCTTCCTTTTCCCAGCGCAGGCAATCCCTACCCCCAAACACCTGCCGGGTTCCAAGCTGCAGGCACAGTGGCTCTGCTTGCGGCAAAGTAACTAGCAATAGCCGGTGTGCCTCTCACATCCATTGGGATGGGGTTACAGCAGCCAGGGCGGTCCAGGAGCTGAGCAGAGGGTGGCTTACTCAGGAAGAGGAGTGTGAGCTGTGCTCACCAAGACCAGGTGACAACGAGTGACACAGGTGCTGGTGCACTGGGGGAGGGAGAGGTAGATACCATCTGATCTGTTGTCTGCCAGGAGGAAAGTTCTCAACTCCGGTGAAGCAGCTGCCCTCCAGTCCCTCAGTGGGGAAAACCAGTCCCATGGGCGTCATGCAGCCATTCACACTACGCAGATCGTGGGAGAGGGAGAGACAAGCTGGCAGGAGGAGATAAGAGGCAAAGGTGTGAGGAGCAGCTGATGCACCCACACCAGCCAGAGGTTTTGCTGGGGTTGAAACACAGGGTGCAGAACGGATGGACTGGGACTGCACGCTGTTGCCACGGAGGCTCCTTCTCCTGCAGCCCCCAGCGATGGTCCATGAGGCGAACCTCTGCGCCATGAAGCGACCGTAAAGGCTCCGGTCCAGGAGATGGAGGGAAGTGTGCCAAAGGAACCTCGGTGGCACCTGGAAGAGGCTGGGCAAGTTGCTGGCCAGGGAAATGCCACACGCGCCGCCGGTGGGGCCGGGAGGCGGCGAGATGCCGTTAGGGATTGCCGGCTTCCCCAGTGCTGGGAGGGGCAGGGATGTTAGCGCAGGCTTCTCGGGACAGGCTGCTGAAAAGCCGGCAGCCTGGGTAAGGTGAGCGCCACTGACGCCGGTGCCTTGGCCCGTCCGCCCAGGGGGAGCGAGAGGAAAAGGAGAGAAGAAAACCCCGGGCTGCGAACAGAGCAGAGGAAGAAAGGAAACAGACGTTGCCGAGTACTTGTTCCTCCGCCTGGAACAAAAATACCTCTTTGAAAATAAAAGGCAAATTAATATAACAAGCACCTCTTTTGCACCCGGGACGCGCGCTGCGGGAGGAGGCGGGGCCCTACGGGAGCGCACGTACGGGAGCACCGGCCGCCCGGCCCCGCCGCCGCCGCGCTGCCCCCCGCCGCCGGCACTGCGCCTGCGCGGGGGGGCCGGGCCGGGCAGCGCGCGCCCCGCGGGCAGCCGCCGGCGGGCAGCGAGCCGGCGGTCACGTGACAGAGCGCACCGCACCGCGCCGCGCCGCCCGCTGCGGACGGTGCTGCGGAGCCGCGGCCGCCGCGCTTCCAGCCCCCCCCCCCCCCCGCCTCCGCGCCCTCCGCCCTGCCCGCGGGGCACAGGAGCCGGTGACGGGAGCGAGGCGGAGTCTGGAGGGAAGATACCGAGAGATAGAGATTTAAATCACATCCCTGGCTGTAGAAGGGCAGCAGCAGCAGCAGCCCCGGCGCAGAGGCACGGACGCACGCGCCGAGACAGGTCTGCCGGCTCCGCCGCTGCTGCTGCTGCTCACCATGGGTGCCGCCGCCGCCGCCGCCGCCGAGCCCCCCCGCGCTATGGGCCTGGTGTCCAGCGTGGTGAACGACACCCTCGAGTTCTACCGCTGGACCTGGAGCATCCGAGGTAACGCGCCAGGGCGGCCCCGCCAGCACCCCCGGCCACCGGCGCCCCCCGCCCGCTGTCACCGAGGCGCAGCGGTTCAAAATGGCTCCGTCTCCCGGGAGACGCGGCGCGCGCCCAGCGGGGCTGTGAGGCGGCGGGCGGGCCCGGGACTGCGGCGGGCGGGGGGGACCTGCCGCTCCTCTGCCTGCGCTCCTCTGCCTGCGCTCCTCTGCCTGCGCTCCCTGCCTGCGCGGTGCGCGCGGGTGCTTTGTTTGTTTGTCTGCCCTAATCCCGTGTCACGGCCCGGGGTGCGCGGGGCATCGCTCGCTGACAAGGTGAGGGTGTCCCCGTCCCCCGTCGTCCCCCCTCCCCCGCGCCGGGCGCCTGCGGGCTGGCTGCAGCGGAATCCGCTCCCCGGAGCCGCCGTTCCCGGGCTCATCCCGCCGCGGGCGCCCCGGGCCGGCCCCACGGGAGCCCGCTGGCCGAGGGCGGTGCGGGCCGCCGGCGAGGCGCGGCCGGGGCTGCCGCGGCAGGTGAAGGCGGTGGTGTCGCCGGTCGGTGCTGTGACAGCATCGCGTGCAGCGCGGGGTGGGGAAATGGCTGTTGGTGTCAGTGCGGGAGCTTTTCATTCCGTATGCAGCGCGCTGGGGTCGGTTCTGCGGCTTTCCGTTAGTGTATTGCCCTCCCCCCCCCGCCATGGGGAAGATGCTGACAGGAGAGAAAACGTCTTGGAACATGGAGAAATGTGAAAAAGCAGCTTTCGATGCTGGGACAGCAAAGGAGACTGTAACTTGCTGCAGTGACCGGTAGCACTGGAAGTACTGGTCAGCGTGAACAGCTCACGCTCTCGGTCATCAAAATAAGCAGGGCAGAGCTGCGGCTTGCGGGGTTGCTATTGTGAGTAGCCTTGGGCGGCTGACAGAGGAATCGCTTCTCTGGATGTTTTCTTCATTATTTTTTTAGTTGTCCGTACAGCAGTGAGGTCTAGGCTGTTTTCGGTCTAAACCTGGAAATAACACGGAGCAAAACTCTGGAGTGGATGCGACTGTGGATGTATTTTGTGGCAGTATGATAGTGAGAATGTGGGGCCTTCGTTACGGACTGGAGGCTCACTGCATCAGCAGTCCTTTCTTTTCCACCCCCCTCTCTTCTGCCATCTGTTAGATAATAAATTAATCTTATGTTATAGATTGAGGGAGCTCATTTTTTTCCTTCCCAGCCTATCTTCTGGGTTTTGGCATGTTTTAAAAATCAAGCCCGTGTGCATGTTTTTTTCTTCTGTATTTAAAACCTGCTAGAATATGAGATCAAATAAAAATGCTTGCAGCAGCACTGCATTGTAATCTGCCAGTGTTTGCTCTCTTTCTCTGCCTCTTGCAACATACAATTGTTCATAGACTGTCAGGTAATGTATGAAAGAGATGCTGTTCTAGCCAATCAATAGCATTTTCAGGTGGCTGTAAAAATAGATGTGGGTACTAAGTTGATATCCTTATGGATTACTTGATTAGTTTGGAAAAAGCCTTCAAGTTCTGATGTATTTCTAGAACTTCAAAAGTGTTATTGAAGTCTGTATGTAGACCATGTTTGTTTGTAAGCAGAAATGATGGGGGGGGGGGGGGCATGAAAAAGCAAGTTTATGTAAGGAATGTAAAGATAAGTAAATTACGTTAGTACTACATACAGAACAGACTTTTGTTTCTTCCTTCTGCTTCTTTGGAGAACGTTAAGGAGTAATAGGATGACATTGTTATGACATCTGAAGTATGCTTACTTCTTTTACTCATTTACTAATGCAAAATTTTAGATGTTTGCACTAAGTTCAGTAGTGTTGGTGTTAACATGGGATTCCACCACAGTGAAGTAATCATAGCTCCATTTTGCGTAAGAAGTGGAGAGTTTCCTGTTCAGGTTCTGGATTTCAGCGGGTCCCTGCAAGGATAGTTTTGGGTAGAGCCTAAATTTCAGCGGACCCATCCCTGCAGGGATTGTTTTGGGTAGAGCCTACATTTCAGCAGTTCCATCCCTGCAAGGATAGTTTTGGGTATACCCTAAGTCACATCAAGAACGTGTTACTGTTCTTGTTTTATACCCGGTAGTATGTAAACCAAGGTCCTGCTATAGTTTTTACGGTCAGGTATGGTTATGCAAAACATGTAATATCACATAATGTAGTTACAAGGTAGCTCCCGATAAGAAAGTGTCATTTATGAAGCAGTGCTGCGTTGCTCTTCAATGAAATCATCTTAATGCCCTAAGTTCTGCAAAAATACTTGCTTAGTTTGCTGCTTTTCTGCATGTCTTCATTCAGGAAAAAAATGTCTCCATTTGCCATCTCTGAGTAAATACATGTTAAAATAATGAATTCAGTGCTGTTACATGAATTCATGCAATTCAGCTTTGTGTCAAGAACGATGGCAGTGATGTTGCTCAACAGAAACACAAATTATGGCATGCAAGACCATTGCCTAATGTTCAATATCATTAAATAAAAAACTATACCACGCAGCAAAGTTGCTCAACGAATGATGCCATGCAATAGCATTACACAATAAATCATACTGAAACACTACTACACAGCAAAATTACACAATAAAATGTGAAGAAATTTTATTCCCACTACTACTCCTACACAAAAACTTCTCATTCATATAAAACCAAATTTACTTGTTCTCTCCAGTTCTCACATTTTTTTTATTGGACACCCAAGTCTGTCTTTAGCCGTGTTCTCAGGGTTCAGTAGGGTTGTCCTGCTAGCAGGTGTTTTCTAATGCTGCCCTGGACTCCTGTGATGAGACTTGTGTAGTACTCTGCCAGAATGTCCCGCTGAGTTTTGTGCTGCTTTGTGCTGTAAAGATTTGGTCTTTTTCCTCACCTGCTTTATGCTATTTAAAAAGCAACTGACCTTTTCTGAGACCAGAAAGAACCCAAAAGACTGAGTCTACAATCAGCCTAACTGGATTTTTTTCAATCATGTCACAGTTTTCTTTTTAGTATCAAGTATGCTATCTAAAGCTGTTTTGAAATCTTGCATATGGGGATAATAACAGTATTCTGTGACGTTTCCCCCGTATATATTATCAAATACATTTTCAGCCTTAGGTTAATGTTTTTGCTTGTTAATTTATTGAAAAACTACTTTTTGTTTTCTTTCCTTCCTTGACTATCTTTTTGGACCCCTTTCCTGAAAGCCTAAAATCCATTGTAATCATGTATTCACCTGAAAAGGCTGAAGGAGCTCATGTAGGAAGTCATAAACTTCAAGGAGAGACAGAAAGGACAAAAACTTGGTCTTAGCAGTCATCAGGAGAAAAAAAGGTGGTTGGCGGAACAGTTACTGTCCGGAAGGATGATCTAGGAATTCCGTGCCATTATTTCTGTAAGGGCATGGGACTGGTTACACGTAATAGGTAGGGCAGGGCTTCCTCCTTTCTCTCGGCTCAGGTAGCTGGTTGGGGTTAGATCTGTGAGGAGGGATTAAGGGAATGATTAGATGACTGAGCAAGTGACTTAAGGGGAGGTTCCAGGCTGAGTCCAGGGGAACTATTAAGATTAATAATTTGGGACACAATCCAGGGAAGAAGAATGTGGAAGTCTCAAAACACGGGTGAAAAGACCATTGGTAGTTGGGGAGGTAGAGCAGAAAACTGTGTCTCTAAATGGAGGTTTGTGAAACCCCGTATCAGAAAGATTTATTTTAGAGGAACGAGTTAATTTGAATGCTTTTAAGCTAAAGAACAGAAGGCGTTACTGACTTTGGGTAAGAATGATTGTTCTTGGAGCTCAAAGGTAAAAGGAGGCAGGGCCATCCCAGGCCACGTGGGCCTGCTTTGGAACAGCAACTATTTACAGCTGTTGCAGTTAATAAGATTACAGACTTTTTTCCATCAGGAGGAGAGAGGAGAAAGATGCAAACTTTCACTTTAGTGGTAGGATAGTCTTCTGAGTAGCATCTTGTTTGGGAGCAATATTAATTGTAGTTGGGTCAGAAGTGTAAGGCACTGAGAATGGGAAACGTGGGTAACTTAGAGCTGCTTGCCTTGAAAGTGAACCAGTGGAGCAGCTTCTATGGGAACTCAAATTGCCGTAAAAACTTTTTACCAGGAAGGTCTTGGGACTAAGGTAAGAATGCTCAGGCAGTTCAGGTTCAGATTCTTTTTCGGTCCAGGGAGCGGAACTGGAAGAAAACGAGCTTTTTCTTCGCTCTTTCTTCTCCCCATGCAGAAACCAAGTGTGGCTAAAGGATCCTGAATGTTTATGCTTGAGGAAAGTTCATTGGGATTGTTAGCAGAGCAGTCCGAGTCCAAGTAGTACCTTGTTTTACTTGAACATTTGTGCCAAAGCTGGAGGCAAATAGAATCCTGATGAAAGCTCTTAAGAGGGTGATGATGGGGAGAGAGAACAAAGGGTGAGATCAAGGTCCACGAAGCCTGTTTCACAGAAACAAAGCTTTCGGAGAGCTGGCTGAGCATCAGACTTGGTGACTTGGCACAATACTTGTCTTGCAGATACAATTTTCTTCTCAAGGGAACAGTTTTTTTTTCTATCTGTGAGCACAACGGTAAAACACGAGGTTTAGACAGGAATAAACACACCAGAAACTGGAGAAGCTAATGTAATCGGGTTTGGCTGTTTTGTGGGAAGCAGCACTTGAAGAATTGATTACAGAAGAAAGGAATGTTAAGGGCTAGATTATGTGAGAGTACTGTCAACCAAACTGAGCGATAGGAGCATCCAAGTTTACTTGATTCATTTTCTTAACCGTGACATTTAACTGGCTATCAGTAGAGGGGGGGGGACTTTGAAGAAAAAACAGCTGTGGGTATTGAAGACAATTTGCTGGGTGTTTGAGGGAAATTGCACCCATGTTTTATCACCAGGAGATTTGATCAGATCGCAGAACTCAAGAGATAATCAGAACAAAACAGATACTAGCTACCTTTGGAAATGGAAAAGTGGACTTTTCATTTTCAGAAAAGTGCATTACGGAAGTGGAAATGTCTGCTTAGAGATTTTTGGATCACCAAGCTTCAAGAACCTGAGCCTGAGGGAGCAGCCTGAAGCAAAGCTGACACTATGGATAGGGAACTGAGTTGTGAGCGGAAGACTTCTCATTCCTAAAATGAAGAAGGAATTGTAGGTGATGACCTGCAGCTCAGCTCCAGCAAAGACATGAAACAGAAAAAAGCCTTCAAAGAGCACCGGCAAGAATGTGATATGAATTTCTGTTTGAACACTTCTCAGCATATTCCAGAAACAAAAGGAAATGTTTGGACAAAATAGCAAGAACATAACTGAACTTCTGAACATGCCTTTTAAGGCTGTGTAGGTAGCATGTCTTGAAATCTTTGGAGGAAATAAGATGTTATGAATACTCTTAAAGCAGATTCCAAATAAAAAAGGTTGGGAAACTACTTTATACAGAATTTAACCAAGCTGACTGCATGACCTCAGCGCCTAACTGCAGAAAGCCGAATGACTAGATGTTTAAAATTGCGGCACACAGTAAATTACTCTTGGGAGGTTCTCAGAAGTTCATGTTTCTCAGCTAAAGCTGCACGCCGTTAGTGTGGTGCAAATGAGCATGTGGTCCTGGAGCCACATACTGCAACGAGAGGTGAAGAATTCCTGAGCAGTTGAAATACCTGTGGCACGAAGCAGACGCGTTCATCCTGGCAACTGCACTTGTTACATAAATTGTTTGAGCATAGTGGTTGAACTGTTGTTTGTACGTAGCTGTCTCTAGTTGGAGAAGCTTGACTAGAAGTTGATCATGGTAGTCAAATCTGTGTTTATGCTGTGCTCAGGGTGAAGAGGCATATAGCGGGGCTATGGTTATAGCTGTGGAAGACCAGAAGAGGTTGTATTCGAGGCAGCTATGCTATACTACCCTGCGCAACCAGGAGAGATTGTCAAAGGCGGCATAAGGATGATTAGTAGAGGAAGGTGTAGGAGACATAGGATGTAGTTCCTTTTAAGGTCTTGTAGATCAAGAGCCACGAGGAGTGTGTGAGGCAAGACTCCTCACCTTCCTCTACCAGTCCAGACAGGTTTTTGGAGTTACTCGATTCACATGGAAAGGATTAAGGGAGCACTTAAATGAAAGGTGAATGAATGAAAAGGATGCAAGCAGACATGGAGAGAATTTTAGGAGGAAGAATTTGCTAGGATGCTAAGACTGGGGAGGGGTGGCAAAGGCTGTGGTGTGTACTGAAGAGTCTTTTTGAGGTAAGGCAAATGAGAGTAAACATGAATGGCCTGAAAAACTGGAGCTAAATGAGAGTTCATGTAGCTAAAAAGGATTTGCCATAAAAGGAATGAGAGCTTTGGCTTTTTGAAGAGTATTGGTACGAGTGGAGTGTGCCTGGAGCACAGAAGTTGGGACAATGTGCTTTTAAGGGCAGATCTGATCCACAGGGTAGAGCTGCTCTCACTGGTTAACTGTTACATGACAGGGCTTTGCTTTCTTAGGCTGTATTTGAAAATGGAGTTGAAGCTACCGTTGCATTTCACATAGGGAACTCTTGTGTGTGGGACTGCCTGACCGACATCTTCTTTAGGAAGATGTAGGTGTGGATACATAGTTTCTAGATCTTGTTTAGGTGGCAAGTCAGCACAATTGTTCTCAATTTTGGCAGGACTCGAGTGCTTCTGACCATATGGACTTCAAGGACTTGTGGCATTTTAAGGACATAAACAAAGGCAACTCTGAAACTCAGCCCCGCCAAGACTTAGGTGTCAGCTCTGTAGGGATTTTCAGGACTGCACCCTAGACTGTAAGTAAAGCAATAAGTAGCTCCAAGGCAAGCCTAGGGATGAATTACGTGCACCATCTTTTGTATTAACTCCCATTGTGTGTGCTTGGATCGCAAGACAAAGATGAGCTGGTTTCCCTTTGTCTTATGGAAGGTGAGTGGGAATAAGCTACCCGAGTTTGGCTTGCATTTGATGCAACATAATGGCATGCCTGTGGGCATTAACTGCTCTTGGTTGTGTCAGTTTAACTCATGCAGCTCAACTCCTTCCTTTATGTACTTGAATAATTTCAGTGGTTTGATCCTTAACTTCTGCCCCAGAGTGTTCTCTCTCTCCGTGGCGTTGTGTCTGCTTGTACCGCGAGATTCTTCCCTAGTTTCTCTCCATCCATCTACCTCCCACATGTACTCTTCTATTGTAGGATAATCATGGACTCTTGACCATTTGGTTTGTTTCCATCTATTTTCCTATTCCTCTTATGTCTTTCTGCAGTATCGCAGAAGTGTCTTCTTCCAGAACTTCTATATGTTATGCTTCAGCTGGCATGCTGACCGTGGTGTGTTTCTATTTTTCTTTTCTTTTTTGTCTGCTTACAGATACCATCTCCTTGCTTCCTTCTCCCAGTTACAGCAAATATGAAAGATTGTTTTATTGCTTTCTGAATGCTCACAGAATGTTGCTGGAAGAAGGGAATCGATAAACCATGTCTTTTACTTTTTCTGTTGAGCCAGTAAACCTTACCTCTCTAGACAAGATCTTATGTCTTTCTATTCCTAGAGCATCATAACACCTTGGTTTTAAGTGGCTAAGATACTCTAAAGGAAGAAAAAACAAACAAAAAAATACGGGTGCTAAATTGAATAGTTGGGCTGTAATAGGAGACTTCATAACCATATTTTCTGGGTTTACATTTAATATTTCATGGTTTACCAGGAACAGATGTGACCAGTAGAAATACTTACACATAGAGTACCCCAAAATGCTTGCATATTTAGGTCAGATTTCCTTCTACTGTGTCTAATCTCGGTTTCACTGATGCGTGAATTTTTGATCGCAAGTGAGAAACTTGCAGAAACCATTAGAGAAGCTTAGACTTGGGGGGGCATATGTTACCATGAAAGGTAACACGACTGTAGAAGCAGAGAGACTTAGTTATAGCAGTTATTTGGGTAGGGCATTACCTAGCTGCCAAACTGATGACTTTGCTACTGTATACTTAGGGAGTGAAATACTCAGATACTAATCGTTCTGCTGGTCGTCTTTGTGTATAAGAACATTTTATCATTCAGTTCATGTTTTGAAAATGAACATTTCAAAATTAGGCTTTTCTGGTGTTGGTGTCTGTCCCAGTCCCATGTCAGTCTTCCCTCCCTTCCCCCCACCCCCCCTTTATTATTTTTGCTGATGTTGAAGGCATGTTGAGGAAATAAGTTCTGAGTGTTTTCCAATGTTATTTTTCTTTGTAGGCTTTGACTGATGTACTTGTGTTAGGCTAACAGAAGACCTAGTGTACCTCACAACTGTAAATTTTACTTCTGTCCCTTAACTTTGCAGAAAAGAGCTAATATATTTCAGTAACTCCTTTTCTAGTTTTTACTCAAAGCAGAATTCCTACCTCATTCATCCTTCTGTAAAACTTAATTGATGAGCAACACCCTTGTGCTGATGCAAACAGAAAAAACTGATAGTTTATCACAGAAATTTCTGTGCAGCTTCTTGCAAATGTTCCCTGGTAGCTTTCTGGTATTATTTTTAGGTAGATTTCACTTGCTGTTGCTGGTTTTCATACATGTTCAATCACTGCATCTAGGAGTCTCTAAATGTTCATCTGCAACCCCAAATCAGTCTGTGTTATGAGCGCAGCAATCTTAAGTTGTTTACATCTGCTGTGTAGTTAGGATTCAGCATCTTTTTGCTGTGTTAGCACATTAGCAAGACATATATCAATGCTGAACTTACTGTCCTGTGTATGCTGAGTATGTAATACATGTCTCTCTGCAGTGGATAAGACCTTGCAGAGTCATTATTAAACTGTTACTAATAATCCTTCACATTTTTCAAGCATTCCCTCTAACTGAGGGAATCTAATTTAAAAAGAAATACTCTGTCTATGGAGATTTATTCTATGATTGTCCCCTTTGGTATTATAGAACCCTAAATCGTATTCATAGAACCCTGAATCGTACTATATGAGCCAATAGCCTAATCTATTATTGCAATGTTGAGTGTGCACAAATCCTGTGTTTGTGTTACTGCTTACTGATAACCCTTACAACTATTTTCGTAGCACCAAACACCACTATTTTTGTGTGAAGTAATGATTCTCCAGTTTGAGCTCTCAGAAACACAGTTCTAGCTAAGACCAGAGAAGTTTGAACAAAAGTTTCAATAAAGAAGACACTGTAGGAGGAAAGCTTGTAGAAGTGTGTTTTATGCATCACTTTTATTTCTTTATAGAGACATGGGCTGTGTCATACAGTTCTGCAACTAGTTCATAAAATTGCATCCCATGGGTGAGTTGGTTTCTTTGCTTTTTGTTTTTTCATCATTTGTTTACGCTATAACTTGTAACATTTAAGAAAAGACATACAGGTATCATTGTGCTGGGAGTGCATCTTGCTTTTGTGATGTTTGGAAAAGTAAGATTTGGCAAACAAAAGAATGCTACGTGCCTCAAGGGCTTACTACCTTGCAAATCTTGTGTAAGCTTCAATGAGGATTATGTTTTTATTCCTTGAGGCAGAGTGTTTGCAGTCCTCACAAATAATCATAATCAATGGAGGAGGTAAATCAAAAATAATCTGAACAAGATTTAGACTTGATAATCCTGAGACCTGATGATGAATTGATACGGCTCCTGAACTTCATAATATTTCCATTATTAATCCTTGCCTTGAAACAAGTGTATCCTGAAATTGCTGTGTACAGGCACAAAGACAATATGGTATTAGTGATTGAATGATGGGAGTCCAAGAGGACTACAATGCTAGTTAGAATAATGGGAATACTAGTTAAAATATATCTGGCCTTTTCACAGCAAATTGGGATTAGGCATTCCTGTTACTTTAGTGGGAGTTTATTAAAACACGTGCATATTACACAGGTGTTCATTAGCTGCAGGAGGTGTTTTTCTTGGCTGTGTGGTATTTTGATTTTATGTTGCTGTAAGTAGCTTTAAAGAAAACTAAACAGTCAATTACAAATTAAAACAAAACCACAGCTGGTTATAAGCCCTACCTGTTAGCCTTGCCTGTAGTCCTTTTGAGTTTGGGGCAGACATCTCTCATTTCCAAGTGCAACAGGATTTGTACAGCTTAGTCTGCAAACTTTTTAATCTGTGGGTTGTTGTGTTTTTCAGAGTATATGCTTTCATTATTCGTTGTGCTTGAGACTGAATATTTTTGTTGTTGCATCTTAGCTTCATCAGCTTCATAGCCTGTTAAAGTGGCAGTGCTCTGCCATAAAATTTTGACATCTCTTGTTCTTGGCCAAAACAAATTAGTTTGATCTTGGTTAGTCAGAGCTTGAGGATAGACAAAATATTTAACTTGGATATTTCTGTTCATTCTTGAAGATCAAAGTAAACATGTTTTTTGGGGACTGTTTTGTATGTTTAAAAATGGCTTCAATCAGGCCAGCTGTTGTGCCTTTTCTGTGCCAGGTTATGGGAACCTTTGTCCGTATGGTATCCGTGCATGTCGTCCTTAGCTTTGCCAGTAACATACTCATGGCTTTGTTTTCTTGCCATCATAACCACCACTGATGCTGTGACATTATTGTGATAATACAGAATTCTTCTCCAAGGGAGAGTGACAGGGACTTGATTGGTATGGATGATTTTTTTTTCCTGTCAAACAGGTGCAAGGCTGATTTAAATGTAGAGTATCCAGAGAAGAGCCATGAAAATGATTGAAGGACTGGAAAGCAAGCCTTCAGGTGAAAGAAATGAGGTGTTTTTTTAAATAAAATAAATAAAAGGGCAACTAGTGAGTGACTTGGTATCTCCTTACAACTACCCAAATGAGGAGGGGAAAAAAATGATAAAAGATTGGTTTTCAGTCTAGCAGAGAAAAGTATCACAAATTCATTAAAGAATTGTAATTACTTTGGAATTAGGGAGCAAATATATGCAGGTGGTCAAGTTAACATTTTGCAGGAAGCTGTTAGATGTTTTATTGGGTTTTCTGCCTGTCATAAGATGTATCCTACAGCAGAACAGGAAATTATTCTATGGAATTGTTCTTCGCTAAAACGTACCCTAAGGCAAGTTTCATGACCTTGGTTTGGTAGGTTGTACTTGATTGCAGTGCTCCCAAGTCAGGTGCAGGTGTCTTTGACCCCGTCAGACTCCTTAGAAATGCCCATAGCCCCAGAAACCTGCAGGATAGCCAAGTAGGATAGGCTAGGTAAAGGTGAGAAAGAAGTTCCTTGTGTCCCAATGCTTTTGCTTCCCTGCAGCAATGTGTCTCCACAACCCCTCCTAGAAGGACATAGAAATTCTTTTCTGTTTGAAACACAAGTGAGGCTACAGGCATATTATTTTAGTTTGTGTACTGGCTTCAATCCTCTGTCGTAGGATTTCTCATAAAGAAACTCGATAAACGGAGATAATTGAGGATTAGAGTGCAATATGTGCAATGAATAATCAATATCAAGGCAGTCAAGTTGGTTCAAGCACTGGAGACCTTTAAAAGAATTGTTTATTTTGGGCCATATAAACTGTTCTATTGAAACTTATAAATAAGTGAACAGAAAATTTTTATTTCTGTAGGTATTCAGTACAAAGATACATGGCCTCTCAATTTTGACTCTGCAAGTGATAATTCTGTTAACAGTCTTCAGTTTCAAGCTGTGCAGCCCATGTAGTTAGTCATGTGCTGTTTTAAAGGCCAAGTTCATAGCTCTTGTTCCATTTGTACGTTCTGAGGTTTTAGTTGGTCAAAGACTGAGCTTTTTTTCTTGGAAACTCTACAAACTGGTAACAGTAAGTGTGCTTTTAAGCGATTCTGAAAAGCCTAGGGTCTAATCAGGTAGATGCTTATTCAAGTTTAATTTCAACTGAGCCAGTCTGCAGTGGTTGTATAGCCACAGTAAACCTTATATTCACTTGTAAATATTTACAGGACTGAGCCAGTACTTCTCATACAACTGCGTAAAGAGAAATATGTTGTATAGAATATTAATCTGTGACCAGAAAGGAAAGAGGAGGGGCACTAAAATACTGCAAAGGAATCTAGTATGAAAGCTTTGTAAAGTGTTTTAAGGTGTGTGAAGTTATGTTTTTCGCATGTTTTCTTATATGATACATGTTGTCATTTTGTAATATCCTTCAATTACAGAGCTAGTGGAGCTAACAAAATGTGGGAAATTCATAGATAATTAAAAACAGTGTAGTTATAGAACAGTACTCCAATTAGATAATGCTGGTTTGCCTTTCTTATGTTGTGGAACAAATATTTCCTTAAATGAGTGAAGTTTTACTTAAATTGAGATTGGGCTTTGAGACGACTTTTTGTTGTAAGTGGCGCGATCTGCAGAGAGCTCGCACTGTTAAGAACTGCTTTTAAACAGTCACCGTCATTTCTGCAGTGTCTTTAGAAATGTAATTGGACAGATGGATGTGCTGGATTGGCACTGTAAGTGTCTTTGCGCTGAGAATAGTATCAATAGCTATTAATAACTTTGAAAGGCTCTCCAGATAAATTAGAGTAGTGACCTTATAGCTAAGGAATACATGTTGTTAAAGTAAAAATAAAGACTTACTAGGTGTTGATTTTTGAATCTAATATGAATGCAGAAAATTTCAGAAGTCATATATTTTAGTTATGTAGCATTTTCTCTAAAACTAATATTAAACACAGGGGTAGTCATCATTGTACTCTTTCAGGTTTTCTCCTGGTGAATGTTGGAGCAATGGTGCTATGCATTTGTTTGCTTATTTTTAAAGTTTGTACTAGTTGAGGAAAGAAAACAAAATTGATCACAGGCTCAGTAATATGTAAGAAATTTAATCATCTAAAATCCTCTCTATTTGGAGAGGAAACGTTGAACCACATTTAACAGAATTGTTTGTGTATTAAAAAACAGTATGTTTCACAGAACTCTAGATCATCATCAGTGCAGCCTTACTTATTGAAATTCATCTTTGTTTGCCTTCCGTGTTTCAATACAGGTTAATTATGTCCTCTTAGGATATTTGTTGTGTCAGGTATTCGGTCCTTTTCACTGGCCCTGCTCTTGTTCTTGCTTTGGAGAAAGAAGTCGGAGGGCATTATGTGTGTGTTTCATGTTAATTGCCCCATGTAAGGAATCAAATCATGCAAGGGTATGTGTCTCAGGACAATTTCAATTGGTTTTATTGTATATATATATATATATATATAAACAAATACTATATGTTCTTCTGTTTCTTGTCTTGTCTTAGCAATGTGAAACTTTAAAATGTGTATACACAAAATGTCAGGAAAACCTTGTATACATAAATATTTCATGTTCTTTCCTTACATAACAGTAATTATCTATCAGGAGCGTGTTAGCAGATGCCTTGATTCTACTCTGGATTCACCTTTATTGTCGAGTGCAACTTTAAATGTTTATTCTGAAACTTCTCCCACCTTACAAAAAAAGCACTGTACTACAGGCTGGGCCATCACAACATTTTATTTGTGATCAAATTAGAATCTGGGTCTTAGGATTTGAAAGACAAACGTATTAATCCCCTGAAAGATTCAGTCAATCTCTGTCAATTCTAATCAGGTAAAGGCATTGGTCATTTTGTTTCAAAGCAGTTGGAGGGGTTTTTTATTTCAGGGATCTGGCCTTTTTATTTCAAGCTTATTTAATTTTTCAGGTAATAATGTACCTATTGCGTATGAAGTACTGCACTACTTCATACCCTCGTATGTCCCCTTAAGCTATCACAGTTCTCTCTGGTTTGCAGAAATCATTTGTGGTCGTCAGCACCAGCTAGTAAGTAGGACACAAAATTATGCTGGTTTTGCTAAAATGGGTTGGGAGGGAGGAGGGTGTTGCAGTGGCTTTGGAGATTTGCACTTAAGCAGGTAACTTTAAGATAGTGAATTTATCTTTGTTTAGAAGAGGGTATCTGAAAAGAAGTTTGGAATAAGGGTCTGCATGTAACTTTTCTGTGTAGAACATGGACAAGCAGGTTTGCCTGGCAAACTGAAATGAAATTGATTTTGTAATACTTTCTGTGCAGTAAGAATGGTGCGTGGAGCTGCTTTAAAACTGAACAAGCTACTTTGCATTGTCCAGGTGGGATCTTGTGATGAACAAGTTTCTAAATCTAGCGGTTTCTGGGACAAATGGTAGCATGTTTTCTGCCCTTAAAATAAATGCGAGGTGATGTTCTTAGTTAGCACAGTAGGAATTAGAGTAAACACTTTGAGTATTGATATGCTTCTGTTTTGGCCAGGGTGTACTCCAGAACTGAACTGCCTACTGTATTCCCTCTCATACAGGCATTTTGTGTTTGAAGTGTAATCGATCGTCCTAGAAGAGTTCAGACCTGCAAAAGCCCAGTCAGATAGATTCCATGGGCAGTTATTCAGTTTGTATCAGTAAGCTATGCTTTTCTTGCAAATATTTTAAGACTTGTCTCTGAGATGTGGTGGCTCACTGTCCAAAAACCCTGTGCAGAGGGAGAAGGCTGAAACAGGCTGAAACCATGATACAGGTATGAAAGTGTAATAGCAGCTGCCCGGGTGCCTTTATGGTGTTGTCAGAGTTATTTAAATATCTCTTGGTTTTCTCCAGTTAAGTTCTTCAATTTGTAGTATTTGTGGAAAGTAGGTGAAAGTATTGTTGACAGCGCTGATGGACTGTGAGGCAAAGCCCACTTGCAGCTGGGCTTTCATAAAAGTTGTTCCTTTGTCTTTCCTTTCATCATCTAGTGAATCCTCATTGTGCCATCTTTGTCTCCTGCCACAAAAAGAAATCTGGAATAGGTCGTGGTTTCCTGTTTTCAGCAGTGTGTGGTAATGTTCAGCTCCTGGGTAAAATTCAGATCTTCTTATTTCACATTTTTTTTTTGTACTGTCGCTTTAGTGTACAGGATACCATGAAACGCTGGGTTAGAAAACAGAAGACAGATTCCCCAGTATGTCCTTGCCTCTTTCTGGTGTGTAGTGCAAGAAGGCTGGCCAAGCAAGCGGGTGTCTTGCTTCACCTGCTCTTAACTCTTTGCACACTACAGTGTCTGAAGTGACGTGTGGGTTTGATTAAAGCATGTCACACATCGGCTATTCCCAGAACTGTCTCCTAATTAAGAAGTGACACCTTTCTTCTTGCTTGGTGGAGATGAGTCGTTGCCCATTACTTTGTATCGGTTGGATAATGAGGTTCTCCGTTTCTCTTATCTTTTATTTTTAAATTCAGATTCTTGGAGCAATCGCTAAAAGCAAGCAGGAACTGAAGTGTAAGGGAGATAGTGTAGTAATTGCAACGCAGCGGTGTGATTTCAGCTTTAATAGGTAGCATTCTGTGAGGTCTGGAAAACATTCCTTTAGATCCCAAGACACTATACTTATATATAAAAGTAATTGTTTCCATGTTTTCCAGAGAGTACATTATATTGTAATAAAGTGTCTGTTCTAGGGACTTGCTGAAAAGTAAGAGGGAATTGTCTTCTCTCACTTTCTTCAGTTCTGTTTAACTGCCTGTGTTTCTACAGTCAATCTGATACTTTCTTTGCTACTCCTCCCTGTACTCCTTGTCCTGTCTTGCCCTTGGCTTCTTTTGATGGCTGTGGTTGCAAGGCTGACTCCCCTCATTCTGGCAGCATCAGCCTTGCTGGAGGTTCCCATGCATTAGGATGACTTCTCCCTTCTGGTATTAACAGCCATAATGGAAGCAGATAAGCTGGTTTATCTTTCTTCTTTTCCGCTTCTTTTTAGGCCTCCTAGTATTTTACTTGCAATGTGCAGATCAAGTATTGTTAAATCAACTGGAAGCAAGAAGAGTCAGTGCCATGCACGCTGTCTGTAGATCACAATATATGTTGTTTATTAGAAACAGAGGGTCTTGTGAAATCTGTTCGTAAAATAAGGTTCTGATTTATGATTTTAAAGGGCAACCAAGGAAACAAGAAAGATGGGGAGGAGGAGTAATGCCAGTGCTGTTCTGTACTTTCCTCATTGCATCAGAGTTCCTCATTCTTGTAGATAAAAAGAAGGTTTTTCTAACTTGTAACTTCTTAGTATGCCTGGAATTAGGGATTGATTTATGGTATAGGGTTGTTTTTTTCCACTGTCTTTGGATTACAGTTCTCCAAAAGAAACTTGCCCTCCAGGTAAATCTATGGGCAACTGCATTGCTATTTGTGAGTTTGCCCACAAATGACTGAAGGCAGTGTGGTTTAGTTGTCTGAGCTTCCCAAGGAGCCCTGTGGTGTGATTTCCATCTGAACTCCAACTGGCCTAAACATCTGGAAAATACTGCACAGCTCCGTGATACTGCCTGGATTATCTGAAATATTGATATTTATGGAATAGTTACCTTTTATCTCTTGCTATAACTAGAGATTAGCTTTCATATGGGGGGAGGGAAGGAAACACTGAGTAAGGAGGTGTCACTGTAGTCTCTCCCTTCCTTCCTCTGTAGCAGAGCCATCTTCTAATCCCAGATGTCACTGGTTCATCAGGCTAAGAGTGCTTTTTTGATACAGACCCAGAGCTTAATATAGCATATTCTGGGCCTCAGAATATGTGGAACTCTGGATCCCATGAGTGACTGAAGAAGACTGTAAATAAACCCTTTGTCTCCTATACAGAAGCACAGATTACAACTAGAACCATCCTTTTAAACTCTTTGAGTTGTTTTTCGGTAAGGTTGTTAGTATTCTGTCTGAAACATACGAGACTGACCTATGTCAAAGAGCAAAGGTTCTTGGTTAGCATCATACAAGCTGTGTAAAATTAATAGGGGGCTTTCTATTGCCTAATTTTAAATTCATAAAAGCTATTAATTTTATTGCTGTTTTGCCGAATTTGTGTATCTTTCATTTGTGGTGGTGTTGAATATTTGGTTAAGTTGTCACTACAGGCACTATTCAGCATAAGCAAAACTGGGTTTTGGTGGACTGGTAAATTGGATTTGGGCTCATGGTTCTGTTTGCTTTATTGGTTTGGGTTGTAGAACTGGACAACAGAACTTGCATGACATAATGAATCTCCGTGTGAGGTAATGGGATACAGGGGGGGTGTGTTAAACTACTTTCTTTAACCTTCCTAGAAAGAGTGGGTGTATTGTGCTTCTATTGTCTGATGCAGCTATTCCAGGGGAGAATAATAATTAACAAATGCAATGCTTAAAATGATGATGAAATATACTTTTTTCAGACCTTGTTGACTCCTCCTGTTTTATTCACCCCCCCCAGACAAACGTGTTGATGACTGGCCCTTGATGCAGTCTCCATTTCCAACACTGACTATAAGCACTATTTATCTCCTCACTGTCTGGCTGGGCCCCAAATGGATGAAGACAAGAGAGCCCTTCCAGTTACGTTTCCTGTTGGTTGTTTACAACTTTGGAATGGTTCTACTCAACTTCTTCATTTTCAAAGAGGTATGTATGCCCTCTCACAGGAGGGAATTCCTATTTAAGTATGAGGGTGTCTACAAAACGCAAAATGAAAATAATCTTACGTATTCATGATATCTGTTGAGGGTGAATGTTTTGCACAGGCTTTTAAAGCTGCATTTGCATTTGACGGGAGTATTTCTGTAGCTAGGTACATTCTGTTTGAGAATAAATGCGCTAAATGGGTCTATAGAAATGATTTGTATACTGGCTATTCCATGTTCATAGGTTTATGTCAGTGTAAATACTGGACAGTTTAACTAGAACTTGTAAAGATTTAACACTTGTAACCATGTTAGTTTTTTTCTTTATAATAATCTTAAAGGGTGTCAGGATGTATCTTGTTAGAAATTGAGCCGTTTGTTAGTGCCTTCAATGTGTTTATCATTGTTAGAAATTCTGATGTCCATTTTCTGTAGTGAGGAAAAGTATCTTCTCTGTAAGTTATCTTTTAGAATAAGAATGAAAATGAAGCAAACTGTATCTTTAAATAAAAATAGAAGTATACAGTCTTTTAATATTTGGGTTGCAATGTTTTGAGTGTGTTAATTTTAATAAACTTCAGTGTTGCTGCATTTATCCTGTACAGAAAACCTAACCAAGAGGAAATGACGAGTAACAATGCAGTGGATCAGCTCTTTAGCAGTAGCTAAGTGGGATTACTTAACAGTTTGGTAATCATAATTTAAGGATAGCTGTCCAGAATGTAGCTGATGCTAAGAATCAGCTTCTTTAGTTTACGCTGCTACGTCTTGGCTCATGCAGATTGACAGTTGTCTTCCTGGAAGACCTTGGATCATAAATTTGCAAAATCTGTTTCCAGAAGTAAGCAACTGAACAGAGCAGTTAAAATTACAGCATTGCAGAACTCTTTTTCTGGCTGGTCTGTTCTGTACTTTTGCCAGGAAATGCAGCACATCTGATGGCATGCTGATGGCATATCTGATGAACTGCATACTGACCCTTCTCCAAAGGTTCTATAATAAAATCATTAACTGATTTCAGCCTTCCTTAAGACATGGTTCAGTAAAATTTTAGCCATCACTCCTCAGTTGTCATTTCATCTAAGTTGTTTCCTTGAACTGTTCAACTAAGTAATAAAATACTACAGATACAATCAAATGTAATGCTGATACCCAAGGATAGTTGTGGGAATGGATGAAATCCAATAATTTTGGCAGGTTAAATCTGAAACTCCTCTGAAATGAATTCTGCAGTGTTTTTGCCATGCCTGTCTTTTTCACTTACTCTCTTAAATTAGTTTTATAGGTAAGCTGAATTATACCAGACTTGGGGTCAATTAATTTTAAACCCTATGTTGCTTATAGGGAAACACATTCCCTATGTGTATGTATGTATGTATGGCATTCCCAAATCATAGAATTAACATTAAAATGAATGGGACTGCAAATACGCTGCTGATAGGCTGACAGATCATAATTTTAAACACAGAGGTTCTAGTTTCCTGCTATTTCAAATGGTAGGTTGTTACTCAATTGATGTTAAGGCTACAGATACAACATTTACAGGATTTTTCTTTTCTTGACCTTAGAGACTGATAGGAGGAAGGTGTTCAAGTTTCAATTACTCCCATTAACTAGGCAACTTCTGCTTCGGTCTGTGTGGGGTTTACAATACCAGTGTGCCACTCTTTTAACTGCCACGAGTAATGTAATTGTTAGGAGTGGAATGACACATAGTTTGTATTTTGTGAATGACTGTAACGTTTCCAGGTATTGCTGAGAACAGAATTTTTATGTGAAATGCCTTTAAATGTTATATAAATAATCATCCTGATGGCAAGCTGTATTGTTCATCTGTGATAACTTATGTTAAAATGGTAAATCTTTAAAGTACTGCTAAGTTATATAGTCTAAGACTCACATACATTGAACTCAAATTCAGACTCAAATTGGGAGAAAATTTTGCTTAGAACATGCAGAAGTTCCAGATGCATAGACCTATTCTGCCACAAAATCATGAATTTCTTACTCTACTTTGAAGCAGTCTGGTGAAGTCAATTTACTCCCTTTTGCTGAGTCAAATTTTTGTCAAATTACCCAGGTCACAGTAGAAATTGGTTAGTTTCTCTAACAATGTGGACCGAACTGTCCCTTGCTCTTCTCTGATATTATCAAATGTGCTTGTGCCTGTGTGGGACCTCGCTGGAGAGTTGTGGTGTTACAGCAGTTTGTAAATGGACTTGGATGATGCAGAAGTAGTTCAGTTTCTTTTGTGAGATCATCTCTGTGGACAGTTCTTTCACTTCCGTATTTAGGCACATGCAGCAAGTAAGTCCAAAGTTTCACAAGGTTTTGTATGTTGATTTTAGCTGGATAACAATTATCTCTGCATCTGATTGCACTCCTAGTGCTGTGTGCGAGACAAGATACCAAAGTACACTTAAGTTCAGTCTAAATGAGGTGGAAGTCAGGTTAGCAGTAAGAATAGTCAGTGCCTACCCATGTTTATTTTGGAGATATTTTTGTCTCTACTTTTGCAACTCACAATTTGCAGGTTATGTCAGCTCCACTGATGTCTTTTTTGGTACTTAACAGGGTGGGATTACCTGGCTTTAAACAGTCTTGGATCATAATATTTACGAATATCAAGATTGGAAGTAGTAATGAAACTTGTACAGCTCTAAGCAAGTGTTCTTCTTTCCAGTGGACACTTGCTCAAATGTCAAGTTTCTCTTCTGTTCAGGTTATTGCAACATGCTTTTTATTGGGAGCAGCCCTGCAGGAGCACTTTATGTACTTTAGGCCATTTCAGTTGACACAAAACGGGCAACTTGTCTTCATCCGGTTTCTCTCATGTTTTATGGGTGCTCATCATTGGCTGTTTAGGTTTTTGTTCCCAGTTCTGATTGGTGTGCTGTTTTAAGAATAGTAGATCCAAATTATCTAATCCCTGTCTCTTGGAGAGAGTTCTCTAGAATCCATCATGAGAGTAGCATTTCTGTCATTCATAGGGAAAGCAATTAGGTATTTTCTGTTTCTGAAGCTAGAGCCATCGGAAAGGATACTTGTGTTTGAATAGCTTAAGGTCATACCAGAATTCTCATTAATTTGTACGGGGCTCTAATTATCTGGGCAGATACATGCAGGGAAACGTGCATGAGTATTTTCTTTTTACTTTGCTAGAAAAACATAGGTACTGTGTAACAACAGGTTGTTAGAACTACATGTTGGCTTTCTTCAATAGTGTTCTCGGGACCGATAAGAACTTTTTAAGTATTTCTTTTCAGGTAAGTTTGATGTAGCAAGAAATTTGCTGATAGTTGTTATGAGCATGTTTTATGTAACATCTTTCCCCTCATGTATGACTTTAATATTTTCAGCTGTTTTTAGCATCAAGAGCTCGAGGGTACAGCTATGTCTGCCAGACCGTGGATTATTCAGATAATGTTTATGAAGTTAGGGTGAGTATTTCTTTTTATGTATTTGTATATGAATGTGTGTAATATATAGCACTACATGATTGTTTAAATCTTGTCTGAAAAGACTGTTTCCGAAGTGCTCCTGTCAGCCATGACTGTATCCCGTTACATCCTCACAGACCGCTTCAGGTTTGACTACATCGTGCATAGCAGGTTTAATCAAAGTGCATCAGTGTATTTGCATTAACTTTCATCTGACTGCTACAAGTAAGGGTAGTCTTAAAGATACCATCCTTGGCTTCATCTGTGGTTGTACAATCCAGGATAAACTCTGTATACATACTTTGGATCGTAGACCTTGCTGAAGTTTATGATACCAGGGTAACCACAGTAAAGGTGTAGTGCTCTAGCTAGATCAAAGCAAGTCAGATTTGTCAGCATATCTTGTGGTTGCGCTTCACCCATGCTGCTCAGGCAACTTTTTGTCTCCTTTATCTCTGTTTGGCTTCATGAGGTCGTGCTGGCTTCTGGCAAATGTATTATCAGTACGTTTCATTTTGTAGAAGCTAGATTTCAAACGTGTGTTTTTTGGAAAGCATTCAAATTAAAATAAAAATGCAGATGCTTGTTATTTTCCATAATGCTGTTGATTAGCTCATGTACTAAACCTTATCTTCCAGCAGAGCTGACACTTGAGAATCTCTCAGGTGTTCTTGCAAGTTTCACCTACAGATTAGAACACGTTCCTGAAAATGTAATGGAAGTGTGTTGTAGTCCGAACAGGTTTAATATTTATAACACATTTCAAAAAAATGTCTGTCTACAAGGTGGCTGTTCATGGGTAGTACTACTCAAAAACTTGTGCACGTAGCAGGAGTGGTATTGAGAAGGGTAGGTTTGAGTCTTAGATCTTATGTGTAATGGCTGATACTGCAGAACAACTCTGTGTGTAGATTTTTATTGGCCTTATGGTAGTCTCCTGTCTGTCACCTTTGCCAATACTGTGCACTCACCATTTGAATCACTATGACAAATGCTTGGCAGGGTTTTCTTTAATAGACAAGCAAAATAGAATGCCGCTGTACTCAGCTGGATGACATTGAGGACTGGTCTGGCATATATTGAAGGAATTTTTATGTTAGCTAAGTACAAGAGGTAATGACTCTTTTCATAGCCTTACTTTCAGGTGCGCTTTTTTGTGGGAGGTTGTGAGGAGGGTCAGACCTGCTCAGAAGAATTATCTTCTGTTTTGTTCATTATGACAAACAAAGCATTATCATACAGTGAAATAAAGGCAAAACCCAATATGCTCATTGCATATGATATGTTCAAAAAAGAAAGGTTGCTCTAGCAATACCTACTTTTTGAACTTTCAAAGTTTTCAAGTTTTTTGTGAGATTGTGGATTTGCCTAAGCTTTAGAAATAAAAGTTTTAAGTTGCAACATGTTTGGTTTGCAGCTGAGAGAGTTGAGAAAGCTGGGGAAATGGACCCCTCTCAAGTTGTGGCAGTAACTGTATCGTATCATCAAGACCCTTTTTTTTGATGGTTAGCTGGTAGTTCTTTTGAGTGAATTCTCAACGTAGGTCAACAAGTTGCAAGTAGAAAACTACACTTTCCACAAGTATACTTTGTCTAACTACAGAGTCTGGGATACAATTCTGGCCTACTTTACAGCTATCATGCTCTGCATTTAGAAGGTATGTTGTTAGTTTTTGCACTGAGGACAAAAAAAACCCCAAACAAGCAAAACCTTCTGAAGAGTCCTTTCACCATCATTTATCGTAATATAAACCTGCAAAAGCAATTTCAAAATGTAAGTACGTGGGCTTCTTTTTTTCAGTTTTGAGTTTAGAATTGATAAACCTTGTAGCACATCTGTCAT
Source organism: Falco naumanni (assembly GCF_017639655.2). Lineage (NCBI taxonomy): Eukaryota > Metazoa > Chordata > Aves > Falconiformes > Falconidae > Falco > Falco naumanni. The sequence goes on from NC_054059.1 coordinate 8,870,284, forward strand.
AATCTTTTAATAGATCTGGACACTAAGTGTCTAGCGTCTGTTGGCACTGGGTTTTCTCTGAAGAGGAGTGCTGCACTGCGACAGTAGAATTAATTACAAATGCAATAACTTTATTTGTAAGACATTGAGTAAATAAGTCCTGTATTAGTCGGATAAAGGAGACTGGGACTAACTCAAATGGAATCAGTACTGATCCCAGAAGGCATTATGGAACATGCTCTGGAAAGCAACAGCTTCATATATGACTTTATTGTGGGGCTTAAAAAGCTAGAACGGATATTGAGAAATGCGAAACTAATTGTATATGGTGGTCTTCATGGCAGCATAAAAGCCCTGATATGACCTCTGTTTCTATCTTTTTTTGAAAATGTGCCACTATGATGTTGCCATGTAGTGGCCACTTTTTTGACCAAAGCTCTTGCTCAAAGTGAGGGGTCAAGAAACCATCCTTTGTTCCTCAAAGGAGTACAGAGAGCTGGTAAGCAGTTCCAAAAAAAAAAAAAAAAAGTTTGGCTATCTTGGGTGCCAGAGAATGTCTTTCGTCTGCTCTCCAACCTGCATTGTGTCAAGACGGTAAGGCAGCGGTGATTTCAAGGGAACAGTGTCAGGGCATGTGGCAGCACTTCCCCCGTATCGTTTAGCAACACCAGCAATCTGTAGCTCACAGATCTCTTCAGTCAGACGTAGCCTCTTTGTTTTGACAGATTTTAGTGGGATATTCTTCCTGAATTCTTCTGTACATTTTCTTTGACTTTTGGATTTCACTGACAATTAATTGTGTAAGTAGTTTACACATAGCATAAAGAAATTGGTCCTCCTACTTACTGTTTTGAACCTACCTACGCTTGTTAATCTCGTTCAGGCTTCCCTGGCTATTGTTCTACAAGAAGTAATGGATGACTGGAGCAAGCAGGGATGGAAATTAGATTCCACAGTTGCGGAAATAAACTTTCTAAAGGTCTTATCTTCTGGGTGTAGTAGGTAGCCACCTTACTGACTGCTAGCAGGAATTTGAGTGTGTTTTGTAATTGGTTGTAGAAAAAAATAAAATGTTTATGAAATGTACACAAGAAAGAAAAGGGGGAAGAAATCCCCAAGAAGGCGTTTTGAAAGAGCTGCAGCTGCATGTTGGAAGAACTTTTCTGGTTATCTCTTAGGAGTCAAAATAATAAATGCAAAAGGCTGAGGTGTTAAAGTCCATGCTTTGTAGTATTCACTTGGAAGCTCTAGTATTTGGGGCGAACAATTTCCTAACGTTCGAACTTAAGGTATGTTAGTGTCTGTGAGTAGTCACTTCCCTCTCCGCTTACACTTGTGTTTCCTTGTTTCGCAGGTCAAAGTTCATCTATTTTATTAGCTTTTCTGAAGATCTGAGAATTGAAAATTTGGGGCTGTGTGAATTAGTTACTTCCTAGTTTTAAGTGTGCTAATTGTTATCGTAAAGCTGAGCTATGATTGTCTTCTGGACTGTAACTGTAATCTGCATTGTTTGTATTTATGTCTAGAGCTTGAGTAGTTTCCTCTTATGAAGCAAATATAATTTACTTCAAACTTCTATGAAAAGGGAACTTGACTTAACAAAATAGACTTTGTGGTCCTGTAAACAAAATTCTATAGCTGAAGCAGGGAAAAAAGTTCTCTTTAAAAGCCACTTTAATTTTTCATGTTGTGTTACCTTTTAAGAAGTACCTGTCCCAGCCTGAAATTAGGGAAGAGGGTGCAGGAACAGTCCTATGTTAAAACACCCTCTGTTCAAAAACCCTGCAGCAGGCAGAGGTCACGGGATTGGACCTCTTGTTGACCCCCTTAATCCTAGGCTGTAATGTAATCTTTCTGTGCCATCTGGTGTTTTAACAGATTTAGATTGGCACATATGAAAATTGCCAGAAAAGGTATGGTTGTGACTAGTATTATTAATTTCAGTAAGCTAAATCTCTCTTTCGTGCTGTGTCCACAGAAAGGCTACAAGTTAGGTCCTAACTTCTGATGCTTTGTAGAAGCTGTTTAATAGTAGCCATCTGCTGCTGCCATAGCTTACTTACCGGTGTATTGTTCTACTTTATTTCTGCCCTCTGTTGCTGATTGCATGCATGGCCTCAAGCAAATGACTTAATTTCAGTTTCATATTTTTCTGCATCTATAAGCTAATGATAAAAACAACTGCGTAAGTCATTGTCAGCACTGAAATAGATCATCAGTACACGAAAACTATCAGGTTTGAGAATAAATGGTGTTAAAATTTGATGATAGGAAGAGAGCCGAAGAGCTGTCAGGCAAAAAAATGTAGAGGAACAGGAGAATCAGGAGGTATAATCCTGCAAGGAAACGAAGGCTATTTTTGTTCTTAAGTGGTGGGGAAGAATTTTGATCAAAAGTTCAGCTGATTTTGATCCATGTGATCCATTGCTTTCTGTGCAGTGCAAGTGGAATTCCAGAGAAGTGGCATGAGGTGTGTTAAATGACTTGTCTAGAAGCGTATAGTGAACCTGTGGCATCTTGGGCATAAAACGTAAGGGGTTTTGTTGGATTTTTCTCCACCTGCATTTTGCTCTGTGTCGTACATTAAATTGGCTATGTGCTTATTGGCTATTTGGTTTATTGTTTCACTGGTGTTTTTTTAACAAAATGCACATCAGCTTTATAAGAGATTTTATGGCAGTTTGTTTGTAACTGACCTATTGATTTTTTAAAAAGTTTATTGGAAGGAAGGACCTCCAAAGAGCTTGAGTGTTGTAGTGCTGCCTTGTCATTTAATGGACACAGTCCAAAGTGTTTATTGTTGACTTGTGAGATGAAAAGATGCTTATCTTAATTTATTTAAGAGATGCAGCTTTAGCAAAGATCTGTAAAATAGGCAGGACTGTTATGCTAATCCATGGGTGTGAGACAAAGCCTTGGTGTGGGTGCTATTAAACACCTAACTACCTGTCCCAGAGGCAGAACTGTACTGGATGTTGAGCAACACATACATATGTATATATATTTATGTATAGAGATGGTTCCTGCAGCTTGCCTGTGTGTCTGGGAACTCCCAAGATCTGTGGGAGTCACTTTTCTTTCATTAAGCCTCTCTCCAACTATGACAGATATTAGTATCTTTTTATATAAAATTGACAAAATCTGCCTCCTCTCCCTGAGATCTGAAATAGGCTAAATCCCAGCCAGAGAGTGAGAAGAGCAATCACTAATGGATACGTAGAAGTCTGCAGTTCGGCAACAGTAAGTTGTGCAGTCCCTTAGGGAAATCGCAGTCCACAGTGCAGGTCTGTGGCGCTCTTCTGCTCCTGTGTTGCTTTTTTGCATCTGCTGTAATCTTTCCTAAAATGCTCACCAGTCCACTTATGGCTGTGACAAACTCGCTCTGAGGTGAGATGCGTCCCTTTCCTGCTAGTTTGGAGAGGTGGAGAAAAACATCCTACGGAGCGGTAGCGTTTCTCCGTACCGCTCGTTCCCCTTTCTCTCACTTGCCTGACAGTGTATATGTGTTCGGGAAGGGAAGCTACCGTTGTCCTGACTTTTCTTCTTCTCTCTCTCCTGGGGACTGCGGGGGTGGTGGGGTTATTTCACACCGTGTTACGGTAAGAAAGTCTGATTTGCCATCAGATGAGTCCTGAAACACTAGGGAACTTCTTACAAATAGGTGTGTTGTGACATTGCCTGCTCTCCTTGCTGGCGGTGCCAGCCATTTCCAACTTTTTTTTTTTTTCTTTTCTTTTCTCTCTTCGTTCTCTATGTGAGTCACCATCTGGGATATGTTCTGGTCCCACCCTTGCATAACAAGCTGGATGACTTATTCTGCCAGGAGCCAGACTTGTTGCTGTGCTTTGGGATGTGGAAGGGTGTCCCTGCCACCACCATACTCCCGTATCATAGTATTGGCACATTGTTACACAGAGCTGCTGGGCTTTCCCTGGTACAACATTATCCCAATTTCAGTGGGAAGCCATGTTTATGTTGCATCTTGAGCAAGATTCACTGTGATGGGTGGATTAGAGAAAGAATTTTGGGTGTGTAGCACTGCCCTGGTAGTAGATGGGTGAGTAGATGGATTATATCTCTGCAACTAGTGTGGCTTCTGTGGTCTCATTTCTTCTGTTCCCTGAATGGCACAGAGCCGCTGGGGAAATGCTGCTTTCCAGAGGGGGTTAGTGGGCAGGCCAGAAGCTGAGGGGAATATTGCTCTAAGGGATGTAAAATCTGTGCTGCATCTAGCTCGTAATAGTGATTTGGTGTCTTCCCACCCATATGCCTGTGGTACTGAAAGAATTTTATATAAGGTTTCAACCTTTGCAACTTCATTTTAGCATCATGTTTCTGCCTCGTTGTTTTGACCACTTCAGTGTTGTCTCATTAGTAAGAGAAGCCCTGTGGTAGTCTTCTCCTGCAAAGCTTAGGATAAAGAATGAGGACACAGACTCACTGTGTTTAACTGGTAAACTGGTCAGAAACTGCAAAGCTTTTAATTATGTTCACACTTTTTTTACAGTTGTGATTTGTGCGTAGTAGACTCAAAATAATACTTCCATGTCCAAAATAGATTAATAGAGTGTTGCTTTTGTTGTTCTTGTATTATCAGATGCTTGATGACTCCACCTCAACATTTGCCAGCATTTGGAGAAGTAGCCTTCTCTTGCAGCAGATAGGTGGAGGGAACTTTATTCAGCTTGGAATCACTGAGACTTCTGTTTTGTCTTTTTTTCTCATTGCAGATAGCTGCTGCTTTATGGTGGTATTATGTCTCTAAAGGAATTGAATATTTGGATACAGTATTCTTCATTCTGAGGAAGAAATTTAACCAAATTAGTTTCCTTCATGTCTATCACCATTTCACCATGTTCACCTTGTGGTGGATTGGTATTAAGTGGGTTGCAGGTGGACAAGGTGAGTTCCCTTCCTCCCACACCCTTTTGGCTGGACACAAAGGAGAATTGTTATTGTTTGGGAGCAATGGAAAAAAAATTCATAGGCTTAACATTATAATACACAAGACTGTTTAAATAGCACTGAAGCAGTGCAGTAGTTTTAATGTGTAGTCTTCCTCTGTGGGAAACATGGGGGAGGAAAAGATAGCAGGGCAGTAATCTAATGAATTGCAAAACTTTTTTTTTTTTTTTTTTTTTTTCATCATGGGCATCAATTGCAAGCCTGAAGTTCTGTCTTCAAAATTATCCTTATTCTATGAAATAGAAAGGTGAACATACCTTACCTAACTTTAATTTTTGCAGATACAGAGAACTGCAAAATCTAATTATGAGCCACAATCTGTGTGCAAATGTAATGAAGTTAATGGAGATGTTATTTTGGCATTGTATCTGAGTTTGGGGTTTGCTCTCTTTTTTTATAGAGAGGCATGTATAAAATTCTGAAACTTTCCCTTGAAGGTGAGCAAATAAATCTGTCAATCAACTTTTAAAACCTAGTCATAAAGACACAAGTCTATAATTCATTATCAGCCTTTTTTCCTTGCTTCCTTTCTAAAGCCCTCATTGAAGAATTTTATTCCAATGTATTTGCCACATCCTCCCTTGCCTGCATTGTGCCCTTGTTCCTGTTGTTTTGCCCTGTCTCTCAAATTATAAGCTCTGCAGAGCTGACGGTTCAGGGAAAATACCCTGTTTTGTTTGTAATGTGCTTTCTAGGCTTAAAACTGAAAATTACACACAGTAAACACCACACCAAACTAATACTTGGGGTTTTTTTGGCAAACGACACTAATACTTAATGCATGGGGGTTTTATGCTCTCATTTACTATAGATACCTTGTACTGAGTGGTTACTTATATTCAAAAGAAGAAATATTTAAAATGAGTATCTGTGACTATCCTTGAATTTCTCCCAAGTAGTCTGCAGGATGCAGGTACTCAACCAGACATTTAATTATCTTTATTGGCTACTGCACCCCTAAAATAAGTTTATTTTGCTTACTTGTAGTCTTACTTAGAAATTCCCTGGATATCTCAAAGTGCCCTCTCCCTTGTTGCCTTTTCAGACTTTTCATGCTAGGTACAACAGTTGAAACTATTTCCAATTTTTTTTTCAAGTTTTGGTATTCTTGCGCTTCCTCTTAGTTTCTAGCCTCTGCAAAAGGAAAAGCAAGAGTTGCTTTTTTTTGCATTTATGTAGCATTACTGCATAAACGTGGGTAGATCTATTTTCTTCTCTTTTCTAGTTGACAGCACATTGCTTACGTAGACAGATCTATTACAAACTAGACCCTATTATAATTAACTGGGCCTAGACCACATGGGCATCTGAGCTGTTTGATGTCAGCAGCTATTGTCTGTATTGCCCTAATATATTATACATTAGAGCCTTTTTGAGCCTCTCTGGCAGTGTGAGAATACCTTAACAAGATACAATTTGTTTCTGTTAAATGGCTGCTAATCTTGACAGAGCGAAGAGATCTTAATGCAAATGAGAACTATCATCCTTGTTTCCAGCATGGATCATTCTGGGGAAAGTGATACTATATATTTACATATTTAAGAATGCTAGATCATAAATAAGGAAACTAAAGATGAGCAAATAGACAAATTCACTTGGCAATGCCTTTAAATGTCTTATAACCACAAGTGAAGTTTTGCTTTGTATGATTTTTTTTTTTTTTTTGGCCTATTTAATCAGACATCCACATGAGTTTCTTCTTGCTGAGAAGTGAACCTTGTACATTTAAATACAGTTTAAAAGATTTAAGTTCAGAATCTGATACTTGATAGTTTGCGTTGTCAAATACAGTTTTTAATAATTCTTTAGCGAAACAATTGCAGTTATACTACAATAACTAATGTAGAATCCACAAAATGTATATCTGTTCAACAAAAGTCTTGCAAAAAGATTTTGTGTAAGTAGTTCCATGGAAGATATGGCATACTACTTGCGTGAAAAGGTATTTGTGTCAGCACATGTTGGCAGTCAGGTCTATGTTACAATATTGAATATATCAAAGATGGAATCCTGGCGTTTCCTGTGCTTTATAACTTTTACCGTCACATGAATAATACTAGAAATTATTTCTCTCTTTTTTTCAAAATGACATAGCAACCTTCCCTTCTGTTCCTCACAGCTTTTTTCGGAGCTCAGATGAATGCATTTATCCATGTCATTATGTATATGTATTATGGATTAGCTGCCTGTGGCCCTAAATTTCAGAAATACCTGTGGTGGAAACGATACTTGACTATATTGCAGTTGGTAAGTAAAATTTCTCCCCTTATCTCAGAAAGTATTGTCTTTGAGTGGATTTGCATTTGCAGAGCTTTGGAACAGATGCTGCTCTTTCCAAAAGTTCTTAGCTGTCTAGTACTGGCATCTCAAGTTAGAATACTTTCTGGAGATGGAAGGTTTTATTCCATTTCTCAAAACATATGCAGCATAGATAAGAACTGTGTGAGTAAAGTTTAATACTATTTTGTTTCAAGTGTATTGCGGAAACCTTTTCAAAAGGTAGAGAAAATCTGCATCTCTTAATGTCTTCTCATTTTCCTGTTTCTGAAAACTGGTGCCAGGTACTGCAATAAATTTGATGTGCCTGGTCAATTGTACGTGTGTATGCACGATGTGACAACCAAATACATCTTCCCTGCCACCTCCCAGTTTAGCAGTTTTCATAACTTAATGCATTGATATACATCGGTGCAGTCAGACTTACAGAATATATCCAGACCTTTTTGATTCTATATTTTCTGTCTTTCAGGTGCAGTTCCATGTGACTATTGGCCATACAGCCTTGTCTATTTATATTGATTGTCCTTTCCCTAAGTGGATGCACTGGGGTGTAATTTTCTATGCTGTCACCTTCATTTTCCTGTTTGGTAACTTCTACTATCGGACATATAAGCTGCCCAAGGAACCCATAAAGAATGGCAAAATAGCGAATGGTGCTGTTGCAAATGGAATAAGCAAACCAGAAAATAATGCAGTGGTGGAAAATGGAAAAAAGCAGAAAAAGGGAAAAGCAAAAGGAGAGTAACTTGATCCAGGCCTTAACCATTGTTGGCAGTGAGGAACCTCCAGTTTGGTTTATAAAAGGAAGAAAAAAAACCACTATCTGTACCAATTAACCTTAGGTTACTGAAGAGCTAGAACACAGATATTTTCATTATTTATGAAGATTGTTTTAAGAACAACACTAAAGTTGAATTTCTATTGTAATTATGTAATTATCATGCATATGGTCTCTGTGTAAACTTGTAGACTGCTGGTGTTGGTGAATGTAAGGAAGAATTGCAGTTGATTCTGTGTTTAGCAGTCCAAAAGTTAATACTACCATTGATACAGGCAGTTTTGTTGGCACCCACATTTCTTTGGGGGAGGGAGGGGAAGGAAGTAGCGTTTCGATACTTGTGTTTTCTTTCCAGAAAATTATTAAATTTCAAATTATGACATATTATCTAATCAGAATGCGCAACTTTTCTTGTCCTCCTTGGAGGGTATCTTCAGACACATTATGTTTATGTGCTGTCAGAACAGTGTTTGACTTTTCAGACATTACTTGATTTAATTGAGTGTCTGTTACAGTTTGTTTTGGGTTTGTTGTTTTGTTTTTTTTTTTCTCATGTGGAAATATACCTACCTCTTCATCTGCTGAAAAGAATATTGAGCATTAAATAACTGGTTTCTGAAATATGGAGTCCTCTAATATAAATATCTATTAACACTAATTTAGGTTAAAACATGATTTCTTGTGGAGTAAAAGGGATTTTTGGTGATATTTTTTGGTCGAGTCATCAATTACCTTTTTCAATGTAAACTTACATTTTGGAGCGATACTTTTAGTATAACTAAGTGAAGAACACATTTGAAGAATGTGTAAATATGAGACAATACATTGTTTGAAGCAAGCAGTAAAAGTAGACCTGCTGCTTGTTGTCCTTGACCTGCATTAAACCTGTGGTGCTGACTGATACTGAAAATGGTAAGATAATACTACGGTGGAGAGAAAACAACAGTATGTAATTCCATTTAGAAATTCTGGGGAGGAGGGGGTGGTCATGCAAACTACAAGACAGTCACTTTACTGAGAGAGCGAATTCAGTTTAAAAGTACTAAATACAGCAAACATAAAATGTTGAAAATGCTACTACTGCTTGATACCCATCAAAACTCTGTTTGTTCAGACACTTGCAGACAGAGTAATGTTAGTACTCAGGCCACCACTTTAATGTGAATGTCAGAGATGAGCTTCTGAAACTCTGTTCCCAAAATATTCTTTGGTCTTTTCAACCTGATTGACAAAGTGATTCTGCTAATGACTTTCTAATTAAAACTGTTAAAATAAATAGAAGCCTTTTAGATGGCTTTTCATCTTACATGATACATTAATGGACTTCTTACTGCTCCTTTTGTGAAGAAAATATGGAAAGTGTTTTTCTCCTTCCAAATAATGTGATCACTAAAAGAGGTGTTTTGAGCTGTTCCTCAAGCAGTGAGTGTAAGACAAGGATGGAATTAGAAACCATATCCTGAACTCCCGTGTTCCTTGCTCATTGCTGCAAGAGCTGCATTGTTGCTGTCTAAATGCATTCCTCCCGGCTCTGGTCAAAAACATGTTCATAGTTAGTGACAAACTTGCATCTGGCAAGTGACACCATTGTTGCAGGAAAAAAGTACGTGGAGCTGTAGGTATGAAGTGTGTGACGTGTTTAATATGTTTAATAGTTTTTGCATCTCGATTATCTGTTTGTCTGTTTATAATATGCGAACAGGTCACATCTTCTGTGTCTTGGGTTTGTCTCTTGTCTAGACAAAAAACTGTCTCTTGTCTCAAAAAACAGGTCCCAGGAAAAAGTGTTGGATATAATCTGTTGTATTCGGAAATAATTCCTAATGCTGGAGTTGATTCAGTTGGAAGGTTAGTTCATCCATAATCTCCACCACTGTGGATTTTGTGGCAGAATATAGGATTGCGAAAGAATGTCACTGCTGAACTGTAATGCATGTGGCCATTAAGTTTCTTATCTGCTGTGTCTTGTGATTCTTCGAGCCTTTGTACTGATGCTTTTTGCATTTGCATAACTCTGTGTATTTATGTAGTGCGGCATGGGGAAGAGGGATAGTGATCTACCCTTCCTTCTTGGACAAATGCCACTACCCTTAACCAAGGCAAAATGCTGACTGACTGGGTAACTTTGGAATGGCTGAAGGAGCGAATAACTACAAAGCAAGCGAGCAGATTTACAGCACACCTGCATCTCCACGGTAGTGGCTGGTGGGAATACACTTGCCCTACTGTAAATTCAAGGTAGCATACCCCACTTTGATTAAAGGGTAGCTTCTATTTGCCATAGGATGTGGGCAGCTAACTTGTAAGTCTGTATCATTCCTTGGATTGTGATAAATTGGTTGTTTACTCTGTCTTTTGGTAAACCAGATCGGATACACTGATACTCTTAATGTGATCTAGCTCTGAAAGAGCATTCTGAGAAGTATTCCGGTACAGGTTCAGTTACATCTTTGCTACACTCTATAAAGTAACAATTCTGTCTTGCATGTTGGCAAATAGTTAGGTAACTGGAAGTCAGATCTTCTCTCCCCTCATCGTGCATGGAAACTGCTTGAAGTTGGTACCAACTTGAACCTTAGTGGCAGAACTTGAGTAGAATCCAACCTTTAAACTCTGGGGCACTTGGTAATTTTTAAGAAAAAATGAAACAATGCATTGTGAGAATGCATGCATACATACGCATCGTGTTGTCTGGCCCTGTGGGTAAAACCAGTTTGAGATGGGCATTTAATGGAAAAAAAACCATTATTAAATTGCAGGAACACTGCTGTTTTGAGTCCGTCATCTGCAATAAGGCTTTTTGAGGTCTATTTATGATATATTTGATTATTCATGTGACTTGAGTCCCATTATGATCTTGAATATAATGGCCTTACTAAATGTGCATTTTTGTAGGCATGGTCTTGAGTGCAATACTTCTGGTTCTAACTATGCAGCCAGACTCACAGAATACAGGGCTGAACTTGTACATCTTTTTTTGTTTTAAAAAATTTGAAGCAATGATGCACACGTGAGATACTGCCAGATTCATTAAAGTCATCTTGAGTCCAAGGCACCTTAGAATTTTGCCATGAAAGTAATAGAATATATGTATAAATGTGTGTGTTTGCTATACACAGAACTAAAATTTAAATTATAAAATCTACTTTGGATGGGGTTTTAAATTTTTTTTTCAAAATGCTTCCAATTTATTTAAAAGTGAAACTGAAACCATTTGGAGCTCTTGCTGATGAAAGATACTTTTTTGCAAATAGTTCTAAAGCTCTTGGACTGGAGTCTTATAATTATTTGATGCCATATAAGTAATATCATTTCATTTAGCCTCATCTCTAGCAGTGACAGTTGTTGGATTATTTTAGTGCTTTGTCAGTGTAAAATAAACACAAATTATATATGTGTGTATATATATGTGTACACATACATTGTGTGTATATGTATATATATATAGGTTCTTAGCAGGTTCTTTCAATATGTGAAATAAATTACGTTTCTTTAATGTGAAGTTGGCAGGAGCTAATAGAAAGTTTGTACAGCTCAAGCAGTAAAAAACCCCAGTTTTCATTGATCTATAGATCGAATATCATTCTTGCAGACATAAATAGTATTTGTCAGTTGTTTTAGACATAGGATGGCGGACAAGCCAGAGCCATTTCTCCCAGTGTAATAAAAATTTTGAAGCACCAGTTGTAGATTCTGAAGGGGAGGGACCTCAACTCAGAGGAGCTGAGGAATTATGCTGTTTTGTAGTAGGGATCATTTTAGGAAACAATATGAGTAACTTGCTTCAGGTAAGTCTCTGAAGTCATTGCAATCAAATTCTCTTTTTAACAAAACGCTTTTAAAATAAATAAATAGGGTTTCTCTGTAGGTTTCAAAGCATGGCCTATTTGATTATATGACCGTTAACTACTTCCAGCTTAAGATCAGGAGAAAAAGATGAAGGCGAAATAAAAGTACTGCACATTATTTTTTTTTTTTCAGGTTAACCTTAGGGCACATTTCTTCAGAGTAAGCTCTCGACCTCTGTGTGCTGGGGAGGCAGGTAAGAAAGGAGTGAATAGCTGTTGCGCTGAAAGGTCTCACTCCTAAAAAAAACCGCTTCTGAGCACACTTGGTTTCTCTTAAACTTCAGTAAAACTGTTCACGGTGCATAAAGTTAAACCTTGCGTGAAGTTAGTGTGGGGTGAGAGTCACAATGTTTGAACAATGAAAATGAGATGTTTCAGTTAAAATTTAAGAGAACGGGGAGCTTATTAAGTGTCTGGGTAGTGTATTTATCTTGGTAGAAGCACTGACTAATCCAATTCGGCACCTAAAGCAAGTCACCCATATGACATCTCATCGCGTTGCGGTCTGATGAGTCAGCCTGTTGGGTAACGTAAGCAGTTGGCGCTCCGCTCCGTGGAAATTGGTGGGGTGGTTCCCATTTACCTCAGCAGAGTACACTTAACCCCAAAGAACAGAGAAAATACCTGCTTTCTGCCAATATCCCCAGGAGGATGAGGGAAATGTATGGTTCAGGATGCTGCTTTTGCATAAGGTGTTCATGCTTTTGTAAACAACCAAAATAAACATTACTTTTTTCATGCTGTTTGAGTTTGGTTTTGTACGTTCTGTAGAATGTTCTTCTGTGTCCCATTTTGCTTTGGGGTGCTTGCTAATTTTACAGTGTTGCACAGGTGGGTTTTTATGTAATCTGTTATGTAGCCCAGAATTTTGAGGAAAAACATTTTTGTGGCACATCATCCCATTTTAAGGTTACAAAAACTTTCTAATGCTGGTTTTTGCACCAGAATGGTAGTCTGGTGGTTTTGAAGTCACCCTTAGGGACCCGACTGAAAATAGAATGTCTGCTTTAAAAAACAAGTCTCCTAGGCCTATATTCTGGCTGTACAGCACAGGGATCGGCATCAGATTTGGTCCAATCACCATCTTAAGGCTCAGATGAACTGAAAGTGTTGGATGGGGTTGGCCTTTGCTTCTCTCCCCGAATGGCTTCTGCCTTGGAGGTGCAGAGAGGGAGGGAAGGATCAGCAAAGTGACAAATGGCTGTAATGCCTGAATATAATGGTTCTAGCTAAGAAATCTTCTCAATCAGTCTTCTCCTTTGAAAAGGTGGTGGTAGGAGACTCTGTACTCAAGGCTCCAGATTATTCAGCCTTGGACGTATTAACAATCAGGAATACAATAAACTCCATGATTTTGATTTTGCTGGACACTGCATTGCGTTCATGTGATATGTCTCATCCTGGAGAAGCTGGAGCACTTTAGGTAGTAGGTATTGTACACAGCGACATGTAACTCATGTTACATGTCGCTGTGTACAATAAGTTCCTTTGTAACTAGTCCACTGAGTATGGTCTCTTTAGTCAACCATATAATACTGAGATGCACCCCTGTTGCACTCCTAGCACCCAAGTGCGAATAGCTACTCTGGATGTTGGGTAGTAACGAATCAAGTCTGCCATCACAGCAAAATACGGTGTGGTCAATTATCTCTTGCATAATTTGCAGCTGTTGCTTCAATCCACTGCTTACACCCTCCCCGGAATCAAAACATGCACTCCACGTTCAGAGCAGGATTTGTGTATGTTAGGTGATTAACATGCACTGGTGGTGTTAAGGCATCTTTTCCATAATACTGTCCAGGCATCTTTTCCATAATACTTATTCCCCACTGGTGACTAACAGTGAGCATACATGATCAAGTTCGATGTGTCAGGTGATTGGGTAGAATAGACTGGATCCTCTGTTTTTCATGTTTGGTTTCCTTTATTGTATTACTTCCTCCTTAACATCCAGGAAATTGGGGTTGGGGGAAGGGGTTTTGCTTGCTCAGCTCAAAGCACTGGACCTACCACAAGGGAGTAGGTGAACGCAGGCTATAGTCTTAGATGCAAGTGAAGCCTGTACTCGGAGACAGTTTTGAAGACAGTACTTACTATGGACTAGTGCCTTTCACTGTCTTTTTTTATGCTTGAGACTTCTAGGTAGCCTCATGAATGCACACACACTTTTACATTTCACTTAATTACAAAGATGCTTATTGATAAGCAAGATTTATAGCTCTTGATGATTGTGGTGCCAGTTGTCCAGGGCCTGACTAGTGCATGCTGCTCTGATAGTATTAAAACAGCGCCAGCAGCTCCTGCCAGAGCACCGTACAGTCAGTACAGCTTTAAGGGGGAAAAAGCTCTTTGCATTTTGATTCCGTGTGTCGTAGTTGATAGAAGCTTGTATGGCATCACTGCTGTCTGTCAGATCGGCATCAGGTAGGTTTTAGTCTGCTAAATGAGAAGAAATCTTTTGATTCTTTAAATGATTCAAAGATACACGTTGTCTGTCCTCATCTTTAGATTGAGAACTGTTATTCTTGCAGTAGTGTCATCTTAATTTGTTTCATGAGGAAATCGCCTTTATGCTGGCACCTTTTGGTGTGTGTTCATGAGAGGAAACTAGAGAAATACAAGAAGTAGCTTGGGCCAAAAGCTAGAGAACATGAAGCAGTTGCTTCTCTAGTTTTTGCCCTTGCCTCTAGATGTTGCAGGAATTAAATGACTCTAACTGTTACTGCTCTGTATTTATTTTTTATTGATGCTGTAACAGTATACAAGTAGTGTACTTCTGGATAAGTACATTCTGAAGTGCATAAAAATTGCTTTGTGTTAAATTACAATAGAGCTGTTTATCTAACCACAAATGCTTGTAGAAGAAGTAATGACAAACATCATAGTCCTGCATTAACAGGACTCACAATATTTACTCTGTATTTTCTGATTACTAATCTTCTTCAGAGCTTCTGAGGAACTTCTTGCAGTAACACAAAGCTTTGTGAAGATGAAAATTGCTATATAACTGCTAAAAACCTTTTTTGCAGAGCTCCTGTTACTGCTTTGTTTCTTTTACGTAAATGTGTCTTCAGGTCAGGTGCTCGCTCACTGAATTATTCCAGAGTGGGATGTACAGTCAGGGGTTTCAAGTCCAGGGCATCACTTGGTATACTGACTTTGCCTCAGATGCTGCTCTTGGACACAGGGAACAGCAATCCGAGTCCATCCATCCCATTAGGAATTTTCTTTACTTGGACGGCAAGTTCTCACCTGGGAGTTGGTGTCTGACCCGGTTTCCACACATTTGGCAGAAGGGGCAGGAGAAGTCCTTGAGCCAAAGAGGAATTTTTTTTTTTTTTTGCAGTTCTGCCTACTGTCAAAACATCAAACTTGGCAGAGGCTGTTCAAACGTCTTCTGCTGGTGGCTTGAGGTACAGAGTTTGGAGAAAATGTGGCTCTGGGTTCAGTGCTCAAAGAGCTTAGTGTGCTTTTCAGTTCCTACTTGCTTGACATAAACCAAATGTGCTAGAACTAATCCAGTTAAATGGGGGGGGCGGGGAGGACACCAAACCAAACCACCTTTTAGGATTTCTTCAGAAAATGAGGCTTTATGTATGTAGTAGCTAGTTTTTTTACTGAAAACCTCCCCTTTTTTCCCCTATGCTCTCTGTAACCACTGTGCATGCCTTTCTGCCCTGCGAAGGTGGCTCCTTGGGTGAAGATTGCTATGTGTGTTCAGGAGATAATTTACTGCTGTGATTTGTCACTGGGACATTTGAAGTGACTCTTCTTACGGTCTGAAATACCAAATAGCAGCCACACAGTTTGAGCAGGTTGAGTATTAACAATATTGCGTGTCTAACTGTCTCAGAGCTTCACTACAAAACTGGGTGTTGTGGATATAATAAGCTAGAAAAAGAACAGCTTTTATTAAATTTTGTCTTCCTGCTTAAAAAAAAAAAAATGGGCTACAAGGACAAACTCCAGTTTTGTATTCTATGATATGAAGATGTATTGTACATTCATAACCAGAGCTTATTGCTGGGAGAGACGAAGAGTTTACTGCACTATAAAATCACTTTGTTAGAGATTTTATACTGAGCTATTCTCTTCTGTGATCAGTTTAATAAAAAACAGATTTTCATATAAATCTGTCTTTTGTTTTTTATTTCGAAGTCAGGTAACTCATACAAATATTTTCTTGCACAGGTAAAAATTCTCATCCTGACTTTTTGATGCTTTTTGGCGTTCTCTTGGTGAAGTTTCACTTTTTTCAGTGAGGATTTTTACTAGCGAAGGACACTCTGTGATGCTAACAGAATTTGTAAGAGCTCACTTACCATCTAGACCTCACGTTGCACACCAAGATATTCAGAAAATAATAACTTTTTTAAAAGAACCAAAACCTTCTATTTAGTTGTTTTTAAAGACTTTACAGTGAAGGTGTTATTACTAGTAAAACACTAGGAGAAGTGGCAACGTATTTTGAACTTATACGGTGTTGGCTGTGGCAGATTCCTTACTGAGGAAAACCCGCTTTGTGCTGTGGACCAGTGCATGGGCAGATATTTTTTTATCTGCTTTCTGACACTTTTATTAAATCTGCTTTTAATAAGGGATCGAGAGATGAGATTGTATGTGCGGTGCCTCTAGCTCAAACTCTCCTGAATGCCTCTGGTTGCACCGGCACTATGGAATACACCTATAGTACTGTAACGGTAAGCAGTCAGCATAAGTTATCTGTCTCTGAGGTCTATAAATCTCTTGGATCTGGGAGGTGTTGTCTAAAGCCTGTTGATAGTTACGGAGATACTGATTTACTAAAATCCCTGAACTGAACCATTAGGATGACCATTTGAATTCTAAATTAAACAAGCCTGTATCTTGGGTTTTTTGTACTTAGACTCACATGTTACCTTGCAAAAGTATGATTCAGCTCGGTTTTGGCACCTGTTTGAGGCAATTTCTTACTCTTTCAACACCTTGAGACTTCGATTTTACAAGCCTCTGGTCCTGCAACTGGGAGCAGCTACCAGGGAGCAGCACTGAGCTGTCAGCAGTTCATTGCAAGTATTAGAAGATGGCTACTCTGCAACTCTGGGAGGTGATGCATCAAACAGAAGGAATTGATTTACTTTGTAACGTGTTTTGTTTGGAATTTTAACAACTGACTGGGGCCGATGTGGGTATTTTAATCCAGCTAAAATACTCTTGGTGTTTTCTTCACATCATATCTTGACGTGTGTTTTTCGTGGGGGGTAGGAACATAATGCTGAGTTACAAACGGATGCACCGAGCGTTAGTGGTTTGCTTGCTTTGAACTGCAAGGATGCTGAAAACAACAGGTTGGTTTAGCCCGACAAGTGATTTTTGGGCTCTGTTCTCAATTTAAATTCTGGTGTAGTAATTTTTGGCAGCATAACATCTTGAGGCAATGTGGTTCTTTTTTTGTTTCTTAGAACAGGCACAGAACACTGTAGAGTATATCCTTTAGCGAGAAAAACTCAGACACAGATACGTAATACTAGTCACTAAGATTAGTTACCAGCATTGTTACGACCTGGTGAGCAGCGCATTCTGGATCTGAGTTATAAATTAAGAAAAGAAACATCCATAATCTGCCAGAAAGTAGTCCACAGCTTTTTTCCAACACTGTGGCTAGAGGAGGGTATAGAGGTAAGTACCATTACTAGCTGCAAAATTACATTTAAGAACCAGGAATTCAGAAAAAACAGCTTTTTTTGTGTCCTAAATCCTTGATTTAAATGAATAAATACATATTTCTTAAGTCATTACATTCAACACAACTTTGTCATCTCTTTCTTCAGCATTGAGGAATAAGGTAAAGAAGGAATATCCCTTAAAGTGTGCTCACTGAGGTTATCACTTACTGTTCTTTTCTGTGCCCCCTGCTATTTTAGTAGCAGAAGCAACCAAATTAAGAAATTCCCTCATTATTGCTTACTGATGCTATTTATTTTAAGAAAATCAGTATAAGGTTTTAAAGCCCCAGCTGAAACCTGTTTCTCTTTGTTGCTGTGATAAAATAGCCTTTACAGTTGTGAAGAATGAGTCTATCATTAATCTTTTTTTTTCTGAAGCAACCAGAGATGGGGGTGTGCTAATTGTATTTCTTGGTTTCTTTTCTTAGCTGTTATAATGCAGTCTGAGTGTTTAGGCTAGAATTTCAGATTCTGGAGCAGAAGCAGCATTTTGTGTTAGCAAGGAGGGTTCAACACACACCCAGCGGGATGGCCCTGGCATGCCCAGAAATCATAGGAATATTTGGCCCTGATACCCTTTTAAAATGTCAACATTCTCATCACTGGGCATTCCTATTTCTTGGGACTGGTTTTCCTTTTGGGGACTTACTGGATTGACTGAACAGGAATTCAAATAAGTAAATAAAAATAACTGGTGCTGAATTTCTGCTCCAGGCGATTTAGTGGGGAAGGTGAAAATTCCCGTAACTGGAAACTGCATCCACTTGCAAAACATTTTCTAGGTGGCACTTGGATTTAGCAGGTTTCGCACAACCTGTGAGCTGTCACCAAATTACGCTACATAGGGATGGATACAGGTGAGCGGTGGCGAAGGCACAGACAGCTGGATGACGCATTTCACTGCAGCGTTTCCTTAGGAAAACTTGGAGCCTTTCCTAGCTGCTGGTGTTTTCTAAGGAAGAGCTAAATAATGTTCTAGCATCAATAGGTAGGGCGTTTCTGCAGCTCCACCTCCTTAGCTTTAAAAAATTAACTGATAGGCAACCTTGAAGTGTTTTTTCTAGTGTCCCCTACCACCAAAATCCAAAGCTACTCTTTCAGGAGCTTCTCGACACCAGTAAAAGACCGCTCTTGGGTGTTTAGCTTTGGGGTATTTTTTTACCTGAAGAGGGAAAGGAGACCAAATGAGAAGACCTCTCATTTACCTGGAATGGCTACTGTGTTCTTTAACTGCAGGAGGCTTGTATGTTTTCCAGTGGATACAGACAAGGATGAGAGAGGACTGAAGAGTTTTGAGCAGACTCCCTTTCTGCAGCGTGGTGCCTTAACAATAATTAAATGGGCCTTAACAATGGCCTTACTCCTGCTGGCAGTACTTGCAAAGTAAGGAGATTACTTAGTCAACAATAAAAACCGGGGTGGGTAATTTGTGTTAGTGCTAGTTCTTTGTTAATATTTTTTTTCCAATAATTAAAAAAAAAAAAAAAAAAAAAAAGACAAAGTGGTTGGGATACTTGGTAAACAACCAGGAACAAGACTTGCAAGAATTTGGGTAAGGGTGACTCCCTCCTCTTGATTCTGTTCTTTCTGCAGCCCTGGCAGGCTAACACAGGGCTGCTGCTGCGTCTGCAAGCTCTGTGTGGGACTTGTCACACCAACAGGCTGGGAATGAGGTCCCTGGGCCACTGCTGCCTCCCTGGACACGGTGGTATGGGGGAACACCGAGAACTGGCAGAGCATTTGCTCTCCTGCCCCTCCACAGAGCAGCCTGAATCCTCTCGTGCCATGCATATCCTGCTACATGTGATTTGTACAGTCACAACTTTTGCAGTTTCTGGTCCGGGATAAGAGACCAAATCAGTTTGCGCAGCATTAAATGGGAATTTCACTGAATGCTTGCTGAAAACAAACACTAAATCCCAGTATCTTAATTCATTAATAAATAAAAATATTTTATTTGGGATGTTAATTAGCTTACATCATAAAAAAATTATAGATAAGCATTTTCTAACAGCTGAAAAGCAATCGTATAGAAATATTCATAATTGCTTGAAATAGAGCTAAAATTATTTGCTTAAAAAGCTTCTAACACAGCAGCAGTTGTGTTAACCAGAAAATCAACAAGTGTTTATTTTTGCCATGTATGCCAGATGTACATGCCCAGGCACCTGTGTTATTGAAATTATGATGTTGTCCTTTTCGCTTTTCTTTCGAAGGTGCGTGTATTTTACCATATGTTCAGTCGATGCAGGCTATTTTCTGTATTTCCAATGTTAAAAATGAAATTAATCTGCTGTTGCTGTATCTTTCTGCAGCTCTTGCAAAGTAAATTGTAAAACCCCCAACATCATCCTGGTGTTACTGATGACAGTCCCAGATACATTCAGTTCAGCTGTTTGTATGCAAGCCCTAAAGCCTTCACCAGCTGCACGAGAACGACTCTGCGTTAGCTTTGACTATTTCTGAGCCACAAGAGGAAGATTTTTATGTCAGGGAGCTGCTGTTGTCTTGTGGCTCCAAAGCACATAAAGTACAGTGCCGGTGATCAGCTGTTTTTACAGGGGTGTATATGTATTTTATCACCCTCGAATGATGAGTAACATGTGACTGTACCACAGCTGGCAGGAAAAAGGGCTACAAATAGAGATCGGCTTGTGCCTCCTGCTGAAAGTCTCATCCCCTCAGAGGGGTCCGACCCTTTCCCCTCCTCTGGAGGGCAGGTGTCCCCGCGGGGGGGGCGGTCACTTCTGCACTACACTCGTTCTGTTTCTTTCCCAGCTCCCAGCCTAACTCATGCCCGTTGCTTATGGGAAGGATTGACCAACACCGTTCCTGTCATAGAAGCGCTGGCTAAGGCAGGAAAATGTGCCAAAACCTGGCTGAGGAACAAGGAAACACGAGCAGGTTGGGTCTTGGTGTCGCCCAGGTTGCGTCTGAAGAGTGCTGGCTGGGCAAGGAAGGCCTGCCCCGTGCCTGCTGACAGCCCTGTGTTATCTCCCTTGCTATCCTTCCCACCGGCCAATTTTGCTTGGCTCTACTGGTGACTCAGTCTATTAAATGGGCGTCGTATTTTATTACAAACCTGAGCTGATTAATTACATGCTGTTAGGCAAAAAAATGCAGGGCAGCTGTAGTGGGGGGTAGTGATGCAATGGAGGCGCAAACAGAAAAGCTGTCGCTTCTGGAAAGGGAGAGAAAAGGATTAAGGAGTTAAATGTTAACCAGGAGAGCTACTTTGCCGAGTGGATCAGTCACTGGAGGCACTGGGAGAGCTTGGCTGTGCGATCCCACCGCCGTGGGAAGCGCTGCCCACCCACCGTGCCAGCGCCCTACAGCTTCCCTTGCAGGGCCAGAGAGAGGCAGAGCTCCTTGTTCCGCTTAAATGTGCTCGTTGCCATCTGTTCTAACTACAAAAAAAAATAAAAAAAAAATTAAAAAAAAATGCTTTTTAGGGAAAATTTTGAAGGTTCTTTGAAATGGTGAGCAGTTGTGCTGGCACAGGGGGATCCAGCAGGAAAAAGAGGAAGGAGGATATGGAAGCGTGGCGGCTCCTTCCTCCGCCCAGCAGTAAAGCAGGGGAAGGAGGTGCCCATGGGTTGTGGCTTTCTGTTTGGGTCAGCATCATACCTTTGCAGCCTAATCAGGACAGGGCAAGGCACCCCTTGCTGAGGTGAGCCGGAGGGTTCCCGGCAGCTCTTGCCTCAGCTCTTGCCGGTGGGGAGGGAGGGCACAGCCCCGTCCCATCCCCTGTCCCATCCCCTGTCCCTCGGCGGGGAGAAGCGAGTGTGAGGTGGTGAGTAAGGCCGGGGCGAGGGCAGCTTCCCCGCTGCCAGCCCTGCCTCCCGCCACAGCCTGGGAACGCCACGTTCAGGAGGACACACACACACACACACGCGCCTTCTAAAAACCATCTGGAAATGTTGGGTCCAAGACAAAGCGCGAGCGACGTGTGCGGTTTAGGAAGCAGGGGGTGAGCGTGTGAATCATTCCAGCGGCCTTTGGCAAAGGGGAAGGCGGCAGGCATCGCGCTGGGATTGCCATGGGTGGCAGCTCACACCCTTTGGCGTGCTGGCTAAGCCAATTCGGGTTTTGCTGTACGTGTTTGTGGCTTATGCTTGAAATCACACGGAAACAAACCTTTCTGCTTGCTCTGTAAAACAGACTGTCTCTTTGATGCTTGAGCTGGCACATCCCTGTGCGGTGACCCTGGCTGGACAGCAGGTGCCCACCAAAGCTGCTCCATCACCCCCCACCTCATCTGGGCAGGGGGGGGAGAAAACACAGCGAAAGGCTCGTGGGTCAAGGTGGGATGGGGAGATCACTCAGCTATTACCATCATAGGCAAAACAGACTTGACTTGGGGAAATTAGTTTAATTTATTATAATTCAAATCAGCGTAGGATAATGAGAATTAAAACCAAATCTTAAAACACCTTCCCCTCAGCCCTCCTTTCTTCCCAAGCTCAACTTCCCTTCCCATTTCTCTACCTGCTCCCCCACAGCTGGACAGGCAATGGGGGCTGGGGTCAGTCCATCACACGCTGCCTCTGCTGCCCCTTCCCCCTCAGGGGCAGGGTCCTCACACTCTGCCCGGCTCCAGCCTGGGGTCCCTCCCATGGGGACAGTCCTCCATGAACCGCTCCAGTGTGAGTCCTTCCCACAGGCTGCAGTTCTAAACAAACTGCTCCAGCGTGGGTCCCTCCCATGGGGTGCCGTCCTTCAGGACAGAGTGCTCCAGCCTGGGTCCCCCACAGGGTCACAAGCCCTGCCAGCAACCCTGCTCCAGCCTGGGCTCCTTTCCAGGGTCCACAGGTCCTGCCAGGACCCTGCTCCAGCGTGGAGTTCCCACGGGGTCACAGCCTCGCTGGGGCATCCCCCTGGTCTGGCATGGGGTCCTCCACGGGCTGCAGGTGGAAATCTGCTCCACCATGGATCTCCACGGGCTGCAGGTGGAAATCTGCTCCACCATGGATCTCCACGGGCTGCAGGTGGAAATCTGCTCCACCATGGACCTCCACGGGCTGCAGGGCACAGCCTGCCTCACCGTGGGCTTCACCATGGGCTGCAGGGGAATCTCTGCTCCAGCGCCTGGAGCAGCTGCTCCCCCTCCTTCTTCATTGACCTTGGGGTCTCCCACATATTCTCACTCCTCTCTCCTGACTGCAGCTGGCAGTCGCACGGGTATTTTTCCCCTTCTTAATATGTTATCCCAGAGGCACTGCCATTGTTGCTGCTGGGTTTGGCCTTGGCCAGCGGTGAGTCCACCCTGGAGCCAGCTGGAACCGCCTTTGTCAGTTATGGGGGAAGCTTCTGGCATCTTACAGAAACCACCCCTGCAGCCCTCCCACTACCAAAACCTTGCCACACCAACCAGATACACCCTGGTTTTGAATGCCATAGGAAAGTACAGGCTTCTCTGAAGCCTGTTGAGTAAGTAAAATTGGAAAAATATATCCTCTCTTATCCACTACTAAACTCTCAAGGCCAAATCCATGAACTCACTAACTCTGGAATGGCCACACAAGCCTCCTATGCAGTAGATGCATGCTCGCAGAGCGTGGCTGAAAAGCTAAGGCTGTGTGCACAGTGGGGGCCAGTTTGTTAGAAAATCACTTTTAGCATTTGCTGATGCTGGTTAACTTCTTCCTGTGGTCCCGTGCTGTCTGGTAGGTGTCTCAGAGCCCAGGCTAAAACACAGCCAAAAAGGATATGGATTTTGAATGCATTAGTAATAAACTGAGGTGACTCATCACTTTCAAAGCAGCAGTGTTATCACCGCCTTGTTCGCTGCAGAGTGCAGGTTCTTCATGGCAGAGGAGCCGACAAGGAAAATGTACATCACTGGGGTGTTGGGTACCTCCCTGGGTGGTAGCACTGCAGCCTGGCACAAATGGAAAAGCTTCAAAGCAGTTAGAAAATCATTGGATTATAGAATATAAAACTAAAAAATGGTTACAAGCTTCCTGGAGATTTTTACTTTAGGAAATATTTTTTTTTTAAAGGACTGAAGTTTTTTTTCCATAATGTAATTGAGTTACATCTTATATCTCATCCTGTACCCCAACCTTGCCTCTTTTTAATACTTTCACCTATATACCACATTTTTACATTCAATTATAGAACAATTTAGCCTGGAAAGTCTTCTTCTGGTCCAAACTCCTGCTCCGGTCAGGGCCAATTTCCAATGGCTGAGAAGCTCCTCAGATAAGCCCTGCCAATAACTGAAAATGTGTCCTCACCAAATGTTCACCCTTTGGAAGCCTCAAAAAACCCAGGGACAGGGCAGGTGGAGCCTGGAGGTATCTCATCTGTTAGTGGAGAGGATGGGCTATGGAGGATCTGACGTAAGAGCTTAGAGAATGGGTTCGAGGCTCAACTGGCCCATCATTTACCTATGTGTATATTACAGGGTCTGATTTTCTCTTAAATCATGACAAATAGACAGTCAGCTACTTGCTGGAAATAATGGTGATTCCCAGCAAAATGCAAAGCTCCACGCATCAGGGTGTTCAGTAATTGAAGCTTCATCAGTGACCATTTGGCATGAGAATGGTGCATGAGATCCAGCTTCAGGAGCCACAGCCAAAAGCT
This sequence comes from Falco naumanni, assembly GCF_017639655.2. Lineage (NCBI taxonomy): Eukaryota > Metazoa > Chordata > Aves > Falconiformes > Falconidae > Falco > Falco naumanni. The sequence continues at coordinate 8,894,430 of NC_054059.1, forward strand.
CCACAAGAAAAGGTGAGGCTGAAAAAAGAGGTGATCTTACAACATACCACCAGGAGAGGTCCTGAAGCCTTTTAAGCTGGCAGAGGTACCGTATTTTATATGAAATATCCAGCAGATCAGCGTGGAGCTTGTGCTTCTGGAGAGGAATGAGACATGCAAAGGGCAAAGCCCGACGGGTGTCCCTGGAAAACAGCAGGCGGCAGCCACAGCAACTCCCTGCTAAGGAGATGAGGGAGAAGAGGCAAAGACGAACAAATATTTCTGTTACACGTTTAGAAAGAAGCAGGACGGCGTATTTAAGCAGAATGAGAGAAGTAATGTTTTTTAGCTGCTAAATTATAAGTGAGGACATTAAAAACCCATATTAGACATAAACAGGTTTAAGTCTTGCTACATACTAGGAGGCCTGGAAGATCTGCCTAGGAGATAATTGGCCCACTCATCTTCATTTGGAATACACCCTGGTGTGCCAGGGAAGTTCCTGAAGCCTTATAGAGTATTAGAATTAAGCCACTATTAAAAAGGCATAAAGATGAACCTGGTAATTGTGTGACGTTTAGTCTTGACATCAACACAAGATGATCCACTGAGACTGCTGACAGAGGGATTGGACTGACGGATGGCAGGAACAGAAACTAATGTTGCTCGCTGTGATGAAGAGGAGAAAGGCATGGTTTGGAGGAAGGGGGTGGAGGGTTCTGCATGGAGACCATCTGCACTCTGTGAAGGCAGATACTGGGTTTTCTGTTATATTTTCGGTTCAGTGCCATAAGAAAATTTAGTCAAAACTTTATCTGTAAGTTATATCAGAAAGGGCAGATAACTCTGGACAGGCAGGGGAGGAAGGAAAAAGTCAGAAACAGCAGAAGGGACACCAAGGTTAGAGGAGGAGAAAGAAGGGGGAGGGGGAGGAGGTACTCCAGGGGCTGAAGCAGATACCCACCACGCTGTTGAGGACCCACACCAGAGCAGGTTTATCCTGAAGGACTGCAGCCCGTGGAGGACCCCGTGTTGGAGCAGGGGAGAAGAGTGAGGAGGAAGGAGCAGCTGTGGTGGACTGAGCCCAGCTCCCATTCCCCATCCCCGGTGCAGCCTGGGGGGAGGAGGGGGCAGAGGAGCTGGGGACAAAGCTGGGCCTGGGAAAAATAAGAGAAGAAAGGTATCATTTTAATGATTGTCTTTGTTTCCCACTACCTGAATCTATTTTAATTGACAACAAAAAAAAATATTTTTCCCCAGTCAAGTCTGGTTTGCCTGGAATGGTAACTGCCAAGCGAGCTCCCTGTCCTTACCCTGACACGAGACCTTTTTCACATTATTTTCTGAGGAGGGTGGGTGAGTGAGCAGCTGAGGGGCGAGCCTGGCTGTTCGCGAAGCCTAACCCAACCACATGCAGGTCACAGAGAGCAAAAAGCAAATGCATTAGCTAATAAAAGAAAAAGGGGGGGGGGAGGGGGGGCAGTGATTAATAAAACTAATAAACAGAGGGTAAGGACAATAATGATGGGGATATAACCTTGCCCTTCCCAGGAGCTCCCTGCCGTGAGTCTCAGCCTGTCATTGGATGCCACAAATCGGGCTATTCCCACAAAAATGAAAATGAATGCTATTGGCAACTTGATTTTTCCTTACAGGTATTTTTGCTTTTGTACACATCTACCAGTCGACAAAAACTCAAGCAGTTTCTCTCTGAAATGTTGATTTTTAATCTTGCTTGCCCTTCATCTCTGATTTGACTGAGAGAAGGAGCTCTTGCAGGAGTTTGCAACTGTTAGCACATGCTGTACTTGCTGTAATCCATCCCCGGTGTGTGTTAACTATAAACACAAGGCTTTCCGGAGAGCGGCTGCCGGCTCTCCAGAGATCAACAAAGCGCTGAGCTCTGTTTTCCGAAAATACCCACTAGAGGGTACTCAATGACCTGCTAGTGAAGGCAGGTCCGCGGGCTGGCGGCTGGGAGAGCCAAAAGAAAATGTCACTGATCACCGCAGTAACAATAGCGGGGCGCAGCACGGCACCAGCAAGCACGGTAGGGAGGGATGTGGGGGACAGAAATGTTGCTTAAATCCAGCAGGAACCTGGCTGTGCCACAGCTCCAGCCACTCCAAACCGCCAGGCGGAGGTGGGGCAATGGGAAATGGGGGTTTGGTGGCCTCTGCGCCCCGCTGCGGGGCAGGAGGGGGGGGCTGGCTGGGAGCTGGGTGCGCACCCCCCGGCAGCACGCCGCTGGGCTGGCGTCCTTCCCCTCCGGCTTCTGCTGCCCGGCCTGCTCGGGGGGTGACCTCCCCGCTAGATGGTTTAACACTGGTGATGTTTTCGGGGGGGGGGGATAAATAAATAAATAAATAAATAAATAAATAAATCTGCATCTTTTTTTTTTATACCACTGGCCATTGAGAGAGCTGATGCGGGATACTGGGGTGTAAACAACCATCCCGTAAAACAACAGTGATTGCTGTTCCACGGTGATCTATTTTTATTGTGCTAATCACTCGTTATCGTTTAAATGGGCAGCTGATAACTGCCCTTTGTAGGCGGGCTAAAAAACGAGGTGATTTTACCATGCAGGTGTCACAGGCATCCACAGAGGCCTTACAAAACTGGCGTATTGACTGGTCACAAATTTCTGTTCATATTTATTATTCCAGGTTTTTATTCCCCCATTAAATGCCACCAAGGGCATGTAAAATGCTAGCCATGGTCTCAGAAAGGCTGGCCCTGCAAGGATATGCCATTCATCTTTTGCCTTCTGCTTCCAAAAAATCAATAATAAGCCTCTTGTTTCGGTGTTGAAAGAGAAGATTTTTACTATCCAGCGGGACATCTGAGTTATTGACCTTGAACGCTAATCAGTATGTTTGAATGTTCTCACCAGGTTTAGAGCGAGGCTAAAAAAAAAAAAAAAAATCTAATTAAATCAGCAGGGGGCACGATTTCTTCAAAATATCACAGGATTACCCAGCCCTGTGCAGGGTTTTCTTTCTGTTACACAGCACAGAGCTGCCCACCGATACTGTTTCCAAAGATCTGACGTGGTTTTTCTCAGTTAACCTGTTCAGCCCCTGAGCTGCCCCGTGGGGAAACCTCAGGTGTTATCAACGTCGCCCATGGTCCTGCAAAGGGACCCTCCACCCCTGGCAGGGTGTCACCTGAATCATCCTGGAGTCCTTTTTTTCTTCTTTTCCTGGATGCCCTAATTTCCTGGGGGCAGCCCAAGCCTCAGCTGCTTTGCCATTAACCCGCAGTATGAAGAAGTGCTGGAGCACACCTGCCTGTGGCCGTGAGCCATGGGCACTAAGCCCAAAGGTCCTGGTGGGCTGTGGGGAGGCTTGCCTGCACCCCTGAAATCCTTCTTAGCCATAAGCAAACAGGAGGGTGAATCTGAGACACAGACTAGCATGCAACACCTAGGAGAGCAGGGGTCACTTTTGGAAGCAGGAAGAAGAAAATTCGGGGGTTGTTACAGCAACATGGGACTGCCACACCAGAGGGGACGCTGGAAAAGACCAGAGACATCACACTCATAAGGAAGGTGTATAAAAAGATGGCACGTTTAGGGTATCCATCCTCTCCTTCCAGAAGTCAGCCAGCAGCACTGGGATTTCCTGAGGCTGGATCCAGTCCATGGTGCCTTATGACCACAAGGGCTTTACTCACAGCAAGGCTGTAGTAGGGACACAAGCAAAGGCTTTGAGTCACCATCCTCCCAGTTGAGTACCCAGTTTCATACCAGATAGTTGAATCTTGAGAAGCTCAGGGTTTTGGTCTTGGTTTTTTTTCCTCTGAAAGCTTATCTTTAAGGGCTAGGCATTTATAAATATCTCTTTATAAGCATATAGTACATATATAAGATATAGTACAAGAGATATATAAATAAAGAGATATGTCCAGCTTTACTAACAAAAAAGAGGAATGAATTCCTGAAAAAATTAACTCTTCCCATTTTTAATTAGCAAACCCCATTTAATAGCTGTGAGTAGCTTAAGGTGTGTGTTTTGTTTCCTTCACAGACATACGAGTGAAATGGCTTTACCTGTTCCCACTACCTGTGCTACGTCTCTGTCAGAGCCTTATTTGAGGAGTACACCGGCAGGGAGAGCACCCGAGAGGGCTGGGGTAACGGTGGCAAAAATAAGCAGTGCGGATTATGAGTACGGATAAGGGTGCACTGTGAGGACTTGCTGCCAGAAAGCGTGGTATAGCTCTTAAGGAAAGCTTTTAAATGCTAAAATGCTGAAAGTGAAGATGCTCCAAGTAGCTCCCTGGGGAGTTTAATTTTTTCCCCTATGTTTAGCTTGTTCCCAATTATGTCCCATTGCAAATGCTCTGCTTAAAGGCACCTGCAGACTGGATTCAAAACTTGGGGACAAAGCAAAAGTATAGTTGTAGAGGAGTTATAGAGGACTGTATGAAAGATCTATTTGTAAGAATGTTGAAATGATTGCTAAAACATAAGGTATGAAATGTTAAAAAAAATGGGGGGGGGGAAGTGTAGAGGAATGAAGCTGGGTTAATTAGCATTGATCACATACAGCTGTGGGCTGGCTTCAGGGGCGGTGGGTTGGCCGATGTAGATAAGGTGCAGCTGTGGCTGGTTCTGTGAAGTGGTTGAGAGTCAATGAAGAGAGAGCAGCTGAGGAAGAAGCAGAGAAGAGAGAACATGTGCCCTGGGTGAGGTGAGACGAGGAGAAGGCAGCAGAGGGACTGTATGAAGAGTATGCTGGTATGAGATGGTAAAAGACCTTGTTGCAGCTTGATAGTTTGGAGAGTGCTGTGATGTATAGTCAAGGGTAACTGTAGGTGAATTGATTTTATCTACTTTTAGTTTGGGATAATGCAGTTTTCCCACTTCTCTAGTATGCCAGCTGGGTGAACTTGCCATTTCTTAGCCAGTTACACCACTGGCTGGTTTTCATGTTTTTCACCTGCAGAACAGGCAGGACAAAAGCAGTGAACATACAGAAGGTGGCCAGTAGGATGCTGCTCCGAGGGGGAAAGCGGTCAGGTCTGAGTGCCCACAGCGGAGTGGACAGGTGATGAAAGAAGGGGAGATAACCTTCTTTAGTATGTCATCTTGGATACATTTTCGTTATGAATTCTTACTCAAACTCTGCCTCAGGGTCTCGGGAATCCAAGTTCACCTTCAGTCTATGATCATTAGAGAAGAGGATTTTTGTCCTTGCCATCAGTGACCACACATAGATTTCAAGGCTCAGATCAGCTGTGCTTGTTTTTTCTTGTTATAAAAGCTGGCATGCAAGACATGACTATGTGAGTCAATCAAAGATCAGAATACAACATAGCCCTAAATATGTGGTTCATTGTAGTTCATAAAGTAATGGTAGTTATTTTAACAATTACACTGTCTTTTTGTTTCACCCAAATTCCCTGTATTCACTTTCGTGCCTTGGCCTTCAGTATCTGGGCCTCAGATTACACCCGTTTGCTTCAGCTGCCAGTAACTTTTCATATCCATCTCCCCCATTCTGGCTTTTTGATACCTCAGAAGCCCAAACTTCGTTTCACAAGCCTAAGTGACAATGTGGTATTCCACTTTCTGCTAAGATGCTGTCAGGATTTGATCTGCACGCTCAAGCAGACTTCCCAGAAGATTAAGTACTCCAGCTTTGCTGCTTCCCCAGTGGATATGCAGGTGTGGATTAAGGGCCACCCACCTTCTTCTGATCTCAGGGATAGATCATGCACTCTGAAGCGGGCACATGTTACTATGACTGCCAGTTGCTAGAAAACCTTGGTGATGCATTTAAAAAGAGCCATTAAATGCTGAGGAGAAAAAAAAAAACAAAAAACAAAAAAAAAATGAAATATATGAACAACTGTTTTCCACTGGAGAACTATTTCCCAACCATATTAAATCAAAAGGCAGAGGTGAGGGAAGCCAGGCTGCAAAAAACCTGCTTTTTCTTTCTCCCCAGTCAATGCACATGCAACTCCCCTTCTGCACATACATATGCAACGGACTTCCTTGATCTGGACATGTAGGTCTCCTGCCTAGTCGAGACCTGCAGACCAGGTGGAGGGATGCTAATGCCTGCCCACAGCCCCTCTGACACTTCATTGTAGAGATATGTGCTAAATGGGGTGATGGGCTGGATTGCTCAGTAATGTGGTGTGAGTCAACTGAAGAAGCAGTGGTCCCATGAAGAGTCAATGGTCCCATCAGCCATCGTTAGCAGCTTACCATCTGGGTATTCCCAAGAGGGGAAATAGCTGAAGAGGACACATGCAAATAAAACCTGATTTTGTAGCTTCATGGTTAAGGAGAGGAGCAGATATTCCACATTTGCTCACCATAAAATCCATACAGCTCAACCAGGGGGTATAAAATAAGGAATATTTAGGTGTTCTTGGTAGCTTTTGGACATTTCCTTAATCCAGAGCATTACAGTTTCTTTTCTGAGCTGGTTTCTGCCAGCGCACAATCTTGCCAAAGGCTACATGAGCAAACCCTTTGCTGTCCCTGCCTGTGGCAGCTGGCTCATCTGTGTTGGTCTCTCTTAGGAGGCTGCTCAGGGGAGGATGTACTTCTGCAAAGGTGGATGGTAGATCAGTTTGTGATTTACAGCTCTCCATGACATAGAACAAGTGTCAAAATCCAAACTGGCTCTTTCAAGATGAATGGAAAGCCTTCAGCTGCCTCCACCTCAAGGTGGAAGAAAGGGCTCTTCCCTGTGTGTGCTTGCTTGCTGACACCTCCCTGGAGCCCATGAGTTTCAGCCTCGTGTGTTTTAAGATGAGGTGACCAAAACTGACTAAGGCGTTCAAAATGCAGGAGGACCACTGACATGGTCGGTGTCATTTTCTCATTTCTCTATCACAGGCCTTTCCGTGTTTTGCTGAGGGTGTCTAGATCAGAGCCTGCTGTTGGATTACAGCCCTCAAGATTATCCACGTCTTCTCCAAAATGGTCAAATTTATCTGAGAAATGATCAGGGGGACAGGACAACTCAATTTATTTCAGTGACGGCTCATGGTCTCAGACTGACAACAGCCCATTTCCCCTGTCACCCTGCTTTGTAAGGGCCTTTCTTTTGCCACGTTCTGTTGGAATTTCCCAAGTCCATGAAAGACCGATTTATGTAGAAAAAAATGCTGTCCTCTATGAATTGTTGTCGCTGTGGTCTGTAATTTTAAGGTCTCTAACTGAGTTTTAAAATGGTTGCTAGGTTTTCTTTTTACAAGTCTCTCATTTCAGTTTCTGCTTTTACTAAGTTTGACCTTTTTTGTTTTGGTTCAGTTTGTTTCTCCTCTTGTAAAGAGCTGAAGAAATCTCTTCTACGTAGCCCCTGCTGCTTAGCCAAAATCATAACTTGTGTGTGATGTGTGGGTGGATATACATACTCCTGAAAGTCTCTGTGACTTCTATCATGTGAACTGCTCCCCATTTTACTATTTATTTAGCAAAATGTAGTGGCATTCTTTGTTTTCCAGTGTGCCAGTATTTTTCCAAATACAAGACCATCGTCACGTAAAATATTTGTGACTTGGTGACAGAGAGTAAGCCCACACCTCTGCTTGCAAACCTGCCTGGTACCAGTCTTTGGCATAAATGTAAGTGTGTGTGTATATAGGCATACATATGTAAATATATATACGCACACACGTGCACGTGTAGATATATATATCTCTCCTGTATAACCCAGGCACCATCCAAAAGAGGGGTGCCGCATCCAAGCTGTGCGTGGAGGCAGTACCTCTGAGAGCGGCAGGGATTAGCCCTGGCACTTCCCAGCAGTGTCTGTGCTTGCTGGGGAGAGCACGCGCTGGCCCAGGCTCCAGCAAGCTTGTTGAACCGGTTATGAAGCCCCAGACTTTACAACACGGGGCTCCCACCTTTCTCACACCACTCGTAGGTGCCACCCCCACCTGCAGCTGCTGCATCGGAGACACCAGTTTGGCGGTGAGTTTGGGAAAGAGCTCGGGGAGCTGGAAGACAAAAGGAGCAGCAGCACAGTGGGGAGCGGCGTTGGATGGGCTGAGTCTCACGGGGGCTCCTTTTGGTTTGCATCCCCTTAGATGTATTTTGTCCCATTTTTAAAAACTGAGGCTGTCTAGCTGGCACTCAACTTATCATATGCACCCATTGGGCTAAATTTCTGAAGCAAAACCAGTGATATTACAGCAGAGATGGGTTTCTCGCTTTACTAGATTGTGTCGTCATATTGATGTATGGACGCCCAGGAACGCATCTGTCTTGATTTACTCACTGCAAGTGGGCAATACGCTCTTTGTTTTCCAACTTCTCAGCAGTGCAGGCCATTAATTAAAATGTATGGTTCTCTCAAGTGCTATTTTAATTGCATTTCAATCCCAAATTAAAGGGCCAGCCAATAATAAAGCCTGCTATTATGTACACTTTGAAATGCTGACAGACTTAGGGCGAATAGATGACTCCTACAATCAGTTTGCTCTCCCACACTGCTCAGTTCCTGAGCATGCCATTTGTTTGATTAATGGATGTTATTTTTTTTTCTGTAAAAATCAACAATTTTAATACTGTCTTCCATCAGAAACTATTTATGCCTTGCTTGTGGATTAAGGAGAAAATTCTTTAGCATCTCTCCCACATGCTGGTGAAATCCTTAACCAGAGCAGCCTCTCCTGACCTGGAAGGATGGGAGCTGTAGTGCACACGCATGGCTTGGTTGCTCTGCCAGCTCCTTCACGTCCATACTACTCCATTGCCTGCCCTGTACCTTCTCTCGACAAACTTCTCCTGGCCCTTTCTTCTCACCCTCCTTGCTCCCTTCACTTTTCCTCCTCCCGCCCATCTCAGCAGGTGGGCTGTGTGGGAAGCCCCTGTGCCCGCCCAGGGCAGACTGCGGTGCTGCAGGGCAGCTCAGCCAGCCAGCGGATGGCAAAGGCTCAGTGCTACATCAGCTACAGCAACAGGGTAGAGGTTTGCACCTCAAGCTCCCAAACCTGGCAGGACCATTAATGCCTTCACTTCCGTGTTCATCTCACTGGCATCAAAACCCACATGGCCTGTGGTCTTCCTGCCATCCCTTCCCACCCTGTGGACCCCAGGACCCATTGTGGAAGGGACATGTCTGCAGGGAGACAAGAAGCCTCAGAGTTTCATGGTAAGACCTGGATGTCACTTTCACCCCATGCATCGTCGTCCACAAGTATCACCTGTCCAAGCAGCTTGTCTCATTCTCATCCAGCATTTATCAGAAGAGATTTAAAATTTCCCTCCTCAGTCAATACTGTCTTATCAAGGTTTCTTTTGATAGAGAGATTAAGTAATTATGCTGTGGCCAAGCAGCTGCATCCTGTTCCTGGTGACCCCTGACTCCATCAGAAATACCTCCTGTCGGCATTTCTTCCCACACACTACTTTTCTTTCTTAGCAGGAAAATCAGAGGAAAATTGTAGTAATGAAAACTCTTTTTGAAGTACCCATTAAGCTTATTACCAGAGGTACTGAGCATACGTATTTTCAAGATACAGGAAGAGCTTTCCAATAGGAAAGTCTGCCTCTTGCATTCTGTAGCACTTGCTCTTCCATCCTCGCTTCTTTTGACTTAGATGGTGCAAAGGGACTTGAGCCCACCCTTAGCTCGAGTCTATCCTCACACGTGGGCTTCTTAGGCTGAGGCAAAGCCGTATTGTCTGCTTGGAAGTGTAGCAGAGAAAGGCTTGCTGAGCAGTTTCCGTTTGCTGAGGAAGTGCTTTTGGCTTCAGGAAGCTCCTGGTTGTTTCTGAGCTTTGTCAGAGACCTGGTAACCTGGAGCATGACGCAGATGCTGCCGGCATGGACAGCAGTTAAGTTTCAGCTCCAGCTTGCCTTTGTGCGCTCAGTCCTCAGCCTCCCACTTCCCCATTTCTGCAATATCACTGACAGTATTTCACAGCTTCACGAAGGGATGGTGGTTCACAAAGAGTTTCAAGAGGCTAAAGGTGGTAAAGGATACAGAGGCACGTATATTTAAAGGTGGTTTAAAGTCAGTACATGAGTATGTATTTGCAGGAGCTGTAAAGGAAGGCACTGTTTCTTGCTCTGTATGCATGCTTTCCTGAGCATAGCTGCTCACACGTGCTGATCATAGCACACATGTCTGCCCATGGATTTCATGTCCATATATATGAAAATTAGGATTCCTAAATCGTCGTTGTAGAGGAAATGTTTTTCTTTATTAACTACTAGCCTCAGAGTAGCCTGTTTGGATGGAGTTCACTCTGCACTCATAAATTTTATACCACTCCTAGGAATATAGAGATTAGTCCTGTGTTTAAGAGTGCAGCCGGTATCAAAAAAGATGAGCAGATGAAGAGACACCATTGACTTTAACGCGAATAATCTGCATGGTTTACATATGAGCAGCTGAAATGGGCACCACCTGATGCCTGCCCTAACATCCCGTTACCAACGTCACACATGTTTATCACATATAAAGAGTGAGGCTAACAGCTTTCATGCCAAGACACCTAAATTCTCACACTGGGACTTCTCATTTTCCATTGGAATCACGAGCCTTTGGACCATTTTGGCAGACCTAATTATTTTTTTTTTTTAAGTCCAGTTACAGCAGATACTTCTGTAACTTACACAGTATAATACCTTTGCTGCCTATTTCATCACTTGTTGCCTAATATTTGGTCCAATCTGACACCTATCTGTTAGATGTTAAAGCTTGTCCCCTTCACTGGAGGAGACCATTCCCGACCCGGGCAGTAGCAGACCCCTATTTATCGAGATTTCCTCTCCCTCTTCTGTCAAGATGAGCAAGAGCCAGATAACATAGAGAAGAGCATGTCTAGTATTTACTAGGCCATCTGAATTTGTCTAGTATTCCTTTAAATATTTTAATCAAATGAGTGGGAGGGGGAAGCTTGGTCTCCTTAATTGGTACACTGAAAATATTCATGGATAAGCTCCTGAGGGAAGAATTGCAGAATGTGGGTTATTTTAAGCAGCTTTTGCCTGTCTATGCAGAACTGAAAATGCTTGTGATTTACAACAGTTGACAAATAAAAATTTGAGCAATTACGTGAAGCCAAGGGAACCTATTCTGTGCTGAATTACAAATCACGCTACATGGACAGGTCCAAGGGAACAATTGCACTGGCTAATGAAAGGACAAACAAGTCTAATTACATAACAATGACATCAAATCCAACTTTTTATCTCCCCTCAGACTCACATCAATATGAGAAAGGGAAAATCTTGGAATGTTTAATTCATCGGCAAGCATTTAAACTGTATTAAACACCCAGGGAGCCTTAAGAACTTAAAACCTGTGCTATTTTGGACAAATTAAAGTTGGCTCTGAATAAATGTTAATTTTGCTTTCACGTGTTCCCTCTTTAACTCAGCAATGTGTCATCCCAAATCCTTTCCCAGTGCAGTGTGCCTGGGCGTGTTACAGAAGGGTTAAGGTTTAATCTTAAGAACTTGGAAGTAATTATGCATCCTAAGATCGAACAGTTAGTGTTAAGGTACCTTGTTTGTTTGAAAGTAATCTTTGTATACTTGTAAGCAATACATTCAGATTCTAACAAAAAGGTAGCCCTGGAGGATGAAGGAAAACCAGCCCAAGGCCAGCGATTCCAAGCCAAGAAAGAGTAAGAGACCAAAATGACCTGGTTTAAGACCATACGTAGGGACTACAAAGGAGAGCTCTAGCCATCTGGGTAGAGAAGCGGGTGAATTTGCACACCCTCGAGAGCACTGAAGACCCCGCTTCAGACAATTGGGCACGTGCGAGGGGGAGGGCAAATATTATAATTAGTATTGTGTGATCTCATGAATATGCATGTCTTCTCCAGGAAATTTGTTGAATATGTATATACGTACTGCATAAAAAGAGCTACCTGAGTGTAGAGGAATTATAGAGGACTGTATGAAAAATTTATTTGTAAAAAAGTTGTAATGATTGCTAAAAACATAAGGTATGAAATGTTAAAAAAGGGTGGAATTGTAGAGGAATGAAGCTGGGTTAATTATCATTGATCACATACAGCTGTGGGCTGGCTTCAGGGGCGGTGGGTTGGCCGATGTAGATAAGGTGCAGCTGTGGCTGGTTCTGTGAAGTGATTGAGAGTCAATGAAGAGAGAGCAGCTGAGGAAGAAGCAAGAGAAGAGAGAACACGTGCCCTGGGTGAGGTGAGACGAGGAGAAGGCAGCAGAGGGACTGGCATGAAGAGTATGATGGTGTGAGATGGTACAAGACCTTGTTGCAGCTTGATAGTTTGGAGAGTGCTGTGACAATTGGTGCCCTTCAGATTATGAGACTGAGTGTAATGAGCGGTGACAGTGGCGATGGCTGCGCCAGGGGATGTTTGAAGTTTTGAGTGGTGATGGCGGTGCCCAACGTAGCAGAGACAGGCAGGGGTAGCCTGTGATCCACATCACATTGAGATACGCGGGAAGAGCCTGGGGATCTGGATCAGACACCGGTAAAGGTGAGCCATTGGGATCAAAGAGAAGGAAGCCTGACTGCCATGGAGTTAAGAGACTGAGGGTGATGGGCGATAGCGGCAGAGTAGAGTACACAGCCAGGCATGGCAGCAGCCCCGCAGCGGTGGTGGGTCCAGAGCTGGTCCGGCCAGACAGCGGTGATGGCTGTGCCGGGGGAAGGTGCGGGAGCAGCGCGGTGCTGCAGGTGGCTCCTGCCGTTGCTGCTGCTTGGCCTGGTGGCATTCTTGTAGGCGTTTATGTGCTCGTTGAAGGTGTCTGCAGTTGAAGAAGAAATGGGTGACCACAAAGATGTTAAGAAGTTTTTCCGGACACAGAATGATGCGTCAGTGCTGTACTCTGGATCTGCTGCTGAAAGCTCACTCAGGTTACTGTCTGGTATGATCCAAGAGGCGAAAGGACAAGGCACTGTAAGTTCATCAGAACCCCCCTCTGAAGAAAACAAAATCCCAGATGCTAAGAAAGCAGATAAGAAGAAAGACTATCAACCTGCAGAAGATGAAAAGCTCAAGATAAAAGTGAAGAAGGAATTCAGGGTCAAGTTGTCCAATCTGTATGAAAAATTTATTTGTAAAAAGGATATGATGGTTGGTAAAAACATGAGGTATGAAATGTTAAAAAGAAAAAAAAAAAAAGTCGGGGGAATTGTAGAGGAATGAAGCTGGGTTAATTAGCATTGATCACATACAGCTGTGGGCTGGCTTCAGGGGCGGTGGGTTGGCTGATGTGGATAACGTGCAGCTGTGGCTGGTTCTGTGAAGTGGTTGAGAGTCAATGAAGAGAGAGCAGCCGAGGAAGAAGCAAGAGAAGAGAGAGTGGGCCCTGGATGAGGTGAGACGAGGAGAAGACAGCAGAGGCACTGTATGAAGAGTATGCTGGTATGAGGTGGTGAAAGGCTTTGTTGCAGCTTGATAGTCTGGAGAGTGCTGCGACACCTGGGAGAAGGAAGCTGTGCATCTTAGGCGGAGCAATGCCCCGTGCACGCAGCGTGCAATGAAGAACCTGCTTCTTAATGCTACGTTGGTGTTAAGGAGTTTCATATCCCGGTTTTGGTGACAGTTTTGGTGACCCGGATGAGACTTCACTTCTGAAACTTGACGGATCCGTGGGATCGCAGGACCACCAGCTGGCACCAAGGGATTCTTGGGGAGAGCTTCCAGTCCCTGGGCTGCAGAGATCAGAGCAAGACCCCTGGAAAGGTAAAAGGTATTATTTTCTTTTAAGGTAAAATAGTCTGCCCGTCCGTTGATGTGAAAGCCTGACAGCGTGGGACTACAGGGTATCATGGTGAAGGGGAACGCTTGCCCATCAGCCGAGATGAAAGCCACCCAGGGTGGAGCTGGAAGGAATCTGGACTGGTAAGGTTTGGTAACTCTGGGGATGCGTGGAACTGATATTTTTTGTACCAATGTGTGTGTGAGTGAACTGTCTGGCATAACTCGGAACAGAACTGGATATTGAGATCTGGATTATGTTTTGAGGCAAAATTTTTTGTAACAATGTGTGTATGAGTGAATTGTCTTGGATTTTCATACTGTTCTAAGTTGTCTTGTCATTTATTGCAATTTGTGTTTATTATCATGGTTTATTATCAATCTTTTGAAGGAGGTATTTTAAAGATATTTTTTTTTTTTAAGCTTTGGGAAACTTGGTGAGAAGTCTTCTCACTCAGAAACAACTCAGGATATTGTAATCATTGGTGGCTAATGTATACCCAAGACCAAGAAAGATAACTAAAGAATGGAACTTTAAGATACTACTATATTGCAATTGATGTTATTTTGCTGATAAGAGAGAAAATGGGGTGAACTCACATTGATGTGCTATGCCAAAGGTGTGATCAACTTGTCCAAATTGTATGAAATGAAACAAGAGCCAAACAAATTACCATTGTCTTCTATGGAAATGTTAAAAATAACTGCAAAAAAATCCCAAAAAATAATTTAGATGCAGAAGAAGGTGTTCAGTTGGCCTCTAGGGAACAATCATCCCCAGATAAAAGAAAGAAACTTTAAAAATTAAAAGGGGCAGATTCAACGGATATGGGGAAAATACTGGAAAGAGCATGGGTTGTTTTAATAACTGAGAAAAGGAAAAAGGGACACTGAAAAGAGAATGCCCTAAGCTGGATCATGCTTTGCAGACCATTAAGTTGATGACATTAAATGATGAGCCTTGAAGGGGACCAGGGAAGTAATTCCCAGGTGAACCCCTGATTATATTAAAATTGGGGAATAATCAGAACTTCTGGTAGATGCAGGCTCTGTTCTCAATACTTGTAAAGGAGGTCTTTGTCAAGAAACACCAAATGTTGTTGGTGCCACAGGGAAAAGCAAGGATTGACCCTTCCTGCAACCCTTAAAATTTCAGTTAGGAAAGCAATGGGTAACTCGCCAGCTTTTATACGTGCCTGAATGCCCAGTGGCTTTGATGGGAAGAGATTTATTGAGCAAGTGGGATGCACAGGTAGTCTTTACTAATGGAGAAGCACAATTGTTAATACCTGAATCAAAAGCTGTGAAGCTGAAGATTTTTTTATGTTACTGAATACACAGAAATCAAAGGAAGAAATCCCTGAAGTAGTAACCCCTTTGGTATGGGCTAGTGGAATCCCGAGTCAATACAAGTTGGCCAAGCCAGTAACAATAATTTTGCATTCCAAAGCCAGACCATTAAGACAAAAACAGTATCCTATTAAGTGGGAGGATAGGAAGGGATTGGAAGAGTTAATGCGAAATTTTAAATTATGAATTGTTAGCAAAATGTGAATCAGACTATAACACTCCAATATTGCCAGTAAAGAAACTGAATGGGGAGTATAGATTAGTTCAAGATTTAAGAGCTATAAATCAGCTTGTTTAAGATATTCACCCCATGGTAACTAACCCACATACCTTGCTGACATCCTTAGAAAAAAAAACATAAGTGGTTTATGGTACTTGATCTTAAGGATGCTTTCTTCTGCATACCTCTAGACAAAAGTAGCCAGGCAATATTTGCCTTTGGATGGGAAAGCCCCACCACTGCAAACAAAGCTCAACTTCCTTGCACGGTATTGCCACAAGGGTTCAAAATAGTCCAACAATACTTGGCAATACGCTAGCAAAGGAATTGGAATTGTGGAAAAAGCAAAATCCAGAAGGAACAATATTACAGTATGTGGATGATATTCTACTGGCTGCAGAAACCTGGGGAAAGTGCTTACAAATGACTATAAGCTTGTTAAATTTCTTAGGACAACAAGTATATCATGTATTGAAGGGCAAAGCCCAAACAGGAAAAGAAATTGTGCTCTATCTAGGATCTGAGATTTCCCAAGGACAACAGAAACTGGGAACTGACAGGAAAGAAGCAATGTGCTGAACTCCAGAACGAAGAACTGTGCAGGAGCTGAGAGCATTCCTGGGCATGGTCGGATGGTGCAGACTGTGGATCCTCAGCTATGGACTATTAGTAAAAACCCTTTTTGAAACCCTGAAGGAGTCAAAAAAGAAACACTTACTATGGACCCCTGAATACAGAGCAGCCTTTAAGGACTTAGAAGGTGCTCCGATGTCAGCACCTGCATAGGGACTACCTGACTTGTCTAAGCCTTTTGAGCTCTTTGTACGTGAACAACTACATTTGGCACTGGATGTGCTGACTCAAGGATTGGGAACATGAAGGAGAGTTGTGGAATATTTTTCCAAACAATTGAACAATGTCAGCAAAGGATGGCCAGGATGCTTGTGTGCCATAGCTGTAACTGTTCTCTTAATTCAAGAAACAAGAAAATTAACAAAGGGACAGAGAATTACTATATATGTTCCGTGTATGGTAGTTTCTGGTTTAGAACAAAAGCGAGGACGTTGGTTGTCTCCAAGCCACATGCTCAAATATCAAGTTATCTTCTTGGAGCAGGATGATGTGGAACTTAAAACCACCGCAATGGCTAACCCAGCAATGTTTTTAAATTCAGAAACAAAGGATTCTAATCCCTGTACCATGATTGCCTATAAATTATTAAACATGCGTATTCAAGCAGACAGGATCTGAGGGATGAGCCATTAACTGATCCTGCTTTGGAGCTGTTCACCGATGGTAGTAGCTTTGTACAAGATGGAAATTGGATGGCCAGATATGCAGCGATTACAAATACACGGGCGATGAAGACCGAGGGCCTACACATCAATACGTCAGCAAACAGGCATTTAGGATAGTCCATGAACATGGGACTATCTGGAAGGAAAGAAGACTGTGGTCAGCCCAAGGATCACCTATTAAACACAAGGAAGAAATTATTGATAATGCATTGCAAAGCATGTCAATTTGGACAAACTGCAGTAAATATGGGTAATCAATTGGCTGATAAAGCTGCTAGGGAGCTGGCTGAGCAAACCATCCTTGCATTAGTGCCAGTAGAAGAGGTACAGCTAGGCAAATCAATAATTGGCATCACTGTTAAAAGCAACCATAAACAGAGAGGGCTGGTTAATAACCCCCACAAAACGAGTCATTGTTCCATCGCAGCCAGTGACTGGGATCATAGAAAGGAGACGTGAAGGAGCACACCGGGGTGGCGAGGCCACTAGCCTTCCAAATCTCAGTGACAGGCAGGTTTGGTCGCACCACGAAGATATCAATGTGGGGTACAGTTAAATTGCTTGAGCCTATGCTAGATGTATGCATTTACTGAAAGCACATTTTAGGTCAATGATTACCCATATCTTAGCAGCTTATTTACTGAAGACGCCAGCTGTACTGCCTGCCAGGCTGCCGTTTGACAAAGGTTCTCTTTGATGGCTCCCATCCTGCCCTGCCTCTCAGCACTCCCAGCCCTATGTCACCTCCTCAGTTTTGCCTTCACAGCTTTTGTGGGACCATAAAATCACCCTGATCTGCATCTCAAATGAACTTTTAATTAATTACTCTTAACCAGATCAGTCCCTCAGCCTGGTTCACTGCATGGCCCCAGACATAGAAGTATTGGAGTGATTTTCCCGTCAGGTGTAAGTACCACTTTTATTTATTGTAACAATGATTATAGAGTGTCCTATAGTGTTCATGAATTCCAGAAATAAGTAAACAAACACATAAATAAAACATAATGGCCTTCACATACATGGCCAACTTGTGTAAATCTGCTCAGGTCTGCCTGATTTACATTCAAGATCCCAGATCCCTTCCACCTTACCGCACATAAACAGAGGACACGTAGGTAGCATCTGAAAAGAGTTGTCCGTTGTCTTAGCTCTTGTAAATCATTATAGCTGACAATAGTTAGGCAACTGAGCTTCCTGTTGCTGCAGTACCTCTGCTCATTGACATGTCTCATCCAGACACTTCCTTGTCCTGTGGTGGACTTATCTTCAGAGAAAGAAGCACTGAAATTTTTGGAGCTAAGAGGTCGACATAAAAATGGACATTGGCAACCAAAGATGAGCAACTCTTAAATATGCAGAAATGCCTGGCATGCCAAATTACCACTGGAATGGAGTACGCATCCAAGCACATAGCTCAAAATTCACCTGGGATGTTTATGGTGGCAGTGACCAGAGAGGCAGGCACTGGGAATGACTATTTTGGACTGAGTGGCCATATTTTTGTTAGTAAATGAAAGGGACCAGAGCTCATTTTCTGGCCTTATGCTCAAGTGGCCTGGCAGAGTTTTCAGAGGACTTTCCCTAAATCCGCCCCGCGGCCCCCCCCCAGTTTAAACATGGTGGATAATCATGACAGGATTTGATGCGGTCCCCCAGCTCCATTTTATCTACTCCAACACGCGTCATTTAGATATGAGATAAATTAATAATGAATTAAAGTGATTGAAAGGAAGGTCAAAAGTATAAAGGTCCAAGACAGAAGGCAGGAATATTGCAATCACCTCAATACATGCAAAAATGCAGAATGGTTTGCTGGTGAAAAAACACATCATCTAGAAAGAGTCCAGACCCTTTCTAAGGGTGCCTCGGCCATTGTCTGGAGTGCTGTGAGGTGGTCTTGTGATATCATTCCATTTCCACCTGTACATTTGGGCTGGCCCTCATCACTTCAGCCTCTTCCACATTGCCTGGATGATACCGGACATCAGTTACAGCCCGTGAGAGTCCATGCCAGAGGTTTTCACAGCTATAACTTCAAACCTGATTTACAGACACTAGAAAGAGGCTCTTTGTGATGTGTTTGTAGAAAGGAGCAAGCTTGGAGCCAGCTTCCACCCCAAATCAGGACACCCTCTGTTAGTGAATTGGAGAGCACCGTGGGTCCCAAATGGCTCCACATAGCCTGCATCCTATAGAGCTGGTGGTAGGATGGGCTGACAGAGAGAAGCCACCAGACCAGGGAGTCCCTGGAAAATGCTCCCTCTTTCCCACAAGAGCGGTCTGGGAATATGCACACCTGCTCTTTTCCACCTACATTTCTACAACAGCAACAGCAAGCTCCCTTCAGCTTCAAAGTTAACAGAAGGAGACCTTTTTAATGCTGTGGCGCCATACTTTACCCGTTTGGTTTTTTGAATGCCCACACACCTTGGGTGCAGGCTTCAGCCATCAAATCACGCACTGCAGAAATTAGTTCCTCCAGGAGCTATCTTGAGATAGTGTCAAGGAATGGCACTATTTCAAAACAGTTGATTAGGCCTTATGACAAGAGATAGCTTTACCTATCTCTAGTCCCAAAAGTCTTTGCTAGTCTTATTTTTTAGACCTTATAAATCTTGCCATACTTGCTGGGCAGTGATAAAAATGGACAACAAAACCACAGCTGAAATATTTAGAGAGATGAGCTTCTATGAAGTACAGTTTTAATGACAGATGATGGAGGTTGGCAATAAGGTCAACCATGATTCAGAGAACAAAGACAGCATCTTAAAGGGTATTTTGTTACTGTTGTTCTAGTGGAGCTTAAAAAAAGACATGAAAGAGGTTAGAGATGCTGCTTGCTAATATAACTCTCCAAATTTACTTTAGCAACTGACAAATCAAGTTAACGATGTAATTGCAAAAGCTAGCAAGTTTGATTCAGTGTTAAAAAACGACAATATTAATTAAAAAAAAAATAAGCCTGGAACACATTTTGTTAAGGTATTGATCATGAAATGCATGTTGTTGTATATAACCTATACTAAGGCAGAAATTTTGAAACACCTGGAAGGAACAAAGCTGTGATTATCTCTAGCAGAATCTAATGCATACCCTAAGAGAAGACAGAAAAAGTGAAATGGGACACTTTGTGCTATCATATGTCTCTTTTTCTCAGCTAACAAACCTGTATATAAGCAGCTGGTCTCCTTCCTCCCCCCCAAAAAAGTAAACAGACTTTTTTCCAACTGGCAGGAAGATGATGTGAAATAATTATGATGTCTGTAATCTAGGAATGAGCAAAAACACCAATTACGATGGCAAGACACTTCAAATGCCATCTTTTGGGAAATCTTACATTTCTAAATAATGCTGTCTAATTAGAATGTGACTGTCACTGAGTGTGCACATAAAACTAAGTACGAAAAGCAATGAAATGTCTTGAGTCCAAATGTGAGAGGACCCATAAAGTGAGGATGCGGATGCATTTCTGGTAAGCAGGGTGTTACAGACCAGCAATGCAGCACCACAGTTTTGTTGATTTCAGGGTCACTTGTTTTTTTATTTGCAGTGTCCTTCCTGTTATTCCTCATGCGTATTCTCTTCACAGAGAGATGGTGATTTGCTCCATGTCGCTGGTAATGCCGTGCCACAGTCAAACGGCTTGCTATGGCACAAAGGTAAGTTTTATTACCTCCCACACCAAAAAGCAGTGAGTTGTTCAGACTTCCAAAAACCTGGGTTGGTTACACCTCTGTCTGTGCAGTCTGGGGATATTCATACAGCTCGTGCCTAGGTATCTAACCCAGCTTACCAAACTCCCTCTGTCAACCAGGGACGGCCTAGAATATGGCAATAGAGAGTCTACATCAGTCAGTGCTGTCTTCAGTGCTGGCTCTGTTGCAAATGACCTGAATATGTCCTTTTGTGACTACTGGCTGTTTCACATTTACTCCTCTACTAGTTAATAAAGCAAGATACTTGGAAACAGAAAGTTAGGACTTTAGCTCTCTGTTGTTTTGCTATTGCTTAGTTGCTTGGGGTCTTGTTCCAGGTGATGGAGATGCTGTCTCCTGCCTCCAATAATCTAATTCACTGCTCTGATGCTTGTGATGAGGCAAGCTGCAGGAACTGCAAGGAGAATGATGATGTCCTCATTGGTCTCACTATGGTGCTGATCCCAGGGTACCAGAAGCTGTGGTCCTAGCCCTGTGCCTTGGCATGTTAGAAAGAACAGAGAATAACGCCCAGCTAGAGCATCTCCTTCTGTCTTCAGGCAGAGCAGAATTTTGCCAATCCTGCACTGCCTAAGGGGTTCAGAGGGGTTAAATACATACATGTTCAAGCAAAATTCATCCAAGTTCCTTGCTCCCTCCTCCTGTAGAGGAATTACAGAGGAATGAAGGCAGGTTAATTAACACTGATAACATACAGCTGTGGGCTGGCTTCAGGGGCGGTGGGCTGGCCGATGTAGATAAGGTGCAGCTGTGGCTGGTTCCTGCTAAGTGGTTAAATAGCTCTAAGGGGTAGGGAAGGGGAGTGCTGGATGAAGAGAGACCTAGAAGGAGCAGGTGTGGGTGGGAGAGCGCCCTGAGATGCCCCAGGAGAAACTGGGAGAAGAAGGGGACCCAGATGAGGGGAGGCTGGCTGGAAGAGGAGAAACAAGAAGAGAGAATTCAGATGCAGCAGAGGCAAGAGGCAGGGTGGACTGGCCTGAAGAGGGTGAAGAAACAGTACGGACAGAACCTCTGAAACCTTGTGGGGGATTGGTGGCTGTGCCGGGACAAGGCGTGGGAGCTACTTATTGAAGTTAACCTGGTGTGGGGTGGTAAAAGCCTTGTTGCAGCCGGCTGGTTTTGATAGTGCTGCGACACCCTCCTGTCCCCGCTATGCCTCAGAATGGCTGGAAGTGAGGCCAGCAGAGCCTCTCCACCGCTGCAGGCGTGCTGTGAAGGTAAGTTAATGTTTGTGAAGCAGATGCATTATGGAGTAACGAATGCCACAGGAAAAAAGTATTAGGAAATTAGTATTTGCAAACAGGGTTTGGCTAGCATGCAGTGAGTGAGGCCTTGGGGCCGCACATTTGATGGCAAGGAAGAAGAAAATTTTGAGCAGCTTGCTCCCAAAGCAGGGCTAGCATTTCCACAGCTCCAAACTGGGCAGCAGCCCCACCGTGGGTAAAGCCACATGGGGGCTGGTGGTGAGCACGCACCAAGGGCCCGGCACAGGCTGCAGCCCTGCCCCAGCGGGCCACCGCTTCTCCTTGGAGGGCTGCTCGTGCAGCTCCGTGTGCCTCTGTGTGTGTGATGTCATTACCCATGGCCAAGCAAAGCAAAGTGTGCTGAGCTGAAGTTCGCAACCTCCCACCCCCACGAGTCGGGAGACGGTGCCAGATGGTGCTGGAGGTCCGCAGCAAGGTCTGGCACTGGGACTTTGTGTCCTCGCTCACATCAGGGCTGCCACACGGCCTCAAGCACTACTGGAAACTAATATGAGAGAGGGTAATTTCAGCCCCCATCCTGGTAACTCGTCTTATGTTTGCTGAAGGGGTTTGAGTGCAGAAATGTGTTTCAGTGTGGAAATCTATTTCTGTGATGAAGAGAGCTTGCGGTGAGTTAATCATGCTAGCAGCATACTTCACCATATCATCCTGCAGCGTTTGTCTAACTACTGTAACAACTCATTAAACTTGGAGCTCTCCCTAGGAAATACTGCTCGTATGAAGAAGCGGGGGAAGGAGGAGTGTTGTGATGCAGCAAGCCAGATGTCCTGATTTACCTTTCATGGAAATCAGGACATCTAAACGGTCAAGGAAATGTAATACAGGTGCCTCCGAGCTTTGTTCAGAAGATTAATGTGAAAACCACATTTCAAATCAACAGGGGGAGGAGGGGAGAAATAGTCTCATTTAAGTCGTGAAAGAACGCTGATTTATTTCCACATGGAGCTGACACGCAGGGAAACGTGCCTTCCCGCTGGCATCACAACACCGGTGCGGAGGGGGTGTTAATGGCACACAAATACCTTCTTGGGTAAATGCTCCAGCTGGATTTAAATCCAATGAAGCCAGCTTTCATGAGGAGTGCTGAGAAAGCAGTAATGAATGATTCTATTAGTATTAATGCAGCTGGCTTGCGCTATTTATAATGTAAATATCGTCTGAGTATAAAAACTGTCTCATTGGCAGAACAGAGGTAAAATTTCCACTAATAGATTTTTAAAATAGCCTAATCATGCAATATGCACTTGGTAACCAAAAATGAAAGGTTTTCTTAACATAAAGATGATTAATAATGGGCAGGTATCTGTTATGCATTTTCCTGCTGATGGAAAACATAAATATTTTGGCCCAAACATAAAAACTCTGATTGTATAATGAATCATTTACATCAATCTACCAAAAAGTTTCTTTTTATTCCTGCAGGGATTAGGGCCTTTAAAAGCACATGAAGGAAACATGATTATATCTTACTTAGCTGAAGAATGAAACATAATGCAAGAGCCATACATGCTCTTATGTTTTCATGCCATTACGGTCAACAACCCTGGGGGCTTGAACTGCACCACTGTGAGGTCTCTGAGGGAGACCTGACCACCAGCTCCAGTCCTCAAACTAGCATCATTTTAGCTGGGGCTGCTCAGTTGATTTTATTACAGAAATAATGCTCTTCCAGTATAGTCAACAGAGGAGCAGCCAGAAGGTGAAGGAAAGATCTTCTTTGGGTTCAACACCTGGGTAATATTTGGAACATTATGTGTGAAATAATAAAAATATCTTCCTCCCAAAGGCTTCATGCATGTTTGAGTGTGAGACTGAGCTGTGTATGTAGCCCCCAGAGCAGAGGTACCCAAATGCCTGTGCTGTCCCCAGCATCCCTCCCGGCCACCATCCTACCCCTCCCCGCTCCCCATGGTGGCTTTGTTTCCTCTGGGCAGCGTATGCCCAGCCAGAAAGAGCCTGACACCACTAAGCTGCTCAGGACTTTATCTCCCACCTCATCCACAGGAGGATTTTCAAACCAGGCATTTCCCTACCTGCTTTGTCTGCGAGATCCTACTGCCCCAAGAGCATTTCTCAGAGGCTCTCTGCTGAGCCAAACAGAAGATGCAGGTGTTCACCTGATATACAGAAGTATGGTCTTAAAACCCTGGCTTCACCAGTTCAATATGAAACATCCTTGAAAGATGCTGGTCTCCCTGGTCACTGGCTAGGCTGGACCTCCCCACCTGAGCTCATACTGCCATGCGTTAGGGACTGCTGATGCAGAACCTGTCCAAGATGAAGCTAGTGCAACCCCCCATGTGATGTGCTCCTCGCACTGTGATTCATACTATCCTACAAAAAATAAATTCTAGCATGTAAGTCATTGAAAGTAAGGAAGATTATGTGCTTTTATCAGTCCTCCTGTATATTGTTTAAATTCTGCTTTGAAAGCAGATGGCTTTCTGCATTCAGCTGGAAATTATTCCAGAAGTTATATCACACGTGGTTAGAAATCTTTTATCTCCTAGTGTAAGTTTATTCACAGCCAGCTTACATCATTTGTTCTTGTGCCGATGGTGTCTATAGCTCAAACAGCTCCATCCTTTCTGCTTATCCCCTCCACCCTTGCAGTGTCTGGATGCAGTAAACACATCCCCCCTCTGCCTTACTTTTGTTACATAGAACAAGCCGAGTTGCTTCAATGGCATGTAATAAGGAGCTTGTGAGGTCTAAGAGAGCCTCACAGCCCTTGTCTGCCCCTGCTCCAGCTTAACTTTGCCTTTCATGAACATGTGTGCTCGTTTTGGCTGTGATAGTCACTTTTCTTCATGTAGTTAGTATGGGGCTGTGTTTTGGATTTGTGCTGGGAACAGTGTTGAAAATACAGGGTTGTTTTCATTATTGCTGAGCAGGGCTTACACAGCGTCAAGGGCTCTTCTGCTCCTCCCCCACCCCAGCAGCGAGCTGGCCGGGGGTGTACAAAGAGTTGGCAGGGGACACAGCTGGGACAGCTGATCCCAAACTCAAGGGATATCCTATCCATACCATAGGACGTCAAGCTCAGCATATAAAGCTGGGGAAAGAAGAAGTGGGACATGTTCAGGGTGATGGTGGTTTTTTCTTCCCAAGTAACTGTTACGTGTGATGGAGCCCTGCTTTCCTGGAGATAACTGAACACCTCCCTGCCCATGGGAAGTGGTGAATGAATTCCTTGCTTTGCTTCACTTGCATGTGCGGCTTTTGCTTTACCTATTAAACTTTATCTGAGCTCACAAGTTTTCTCTCTTTTACCTTTCCCGTTCTCTCTCTCTCCCACCCCATCAGTGGGGAGCGAGTGAGCAGCTGTGTGGTGCTTAGTCACTGGCTGGGGTTAAACCACCACAAAGTGGAAGACCAGGACTACGCACAGCGTGTCCAGCAAAGCCTGTTCACTTGCTTTGTTGGTGCTTCCTACTGGTTGTTTTGGGCAAATTTCAGCTTGGCTGGGCGGCTCTGAGCTGCCCTCAGGGGCCATTTCCCGCAGGGATTCTGGGCATGTGATGGGCACAGCAGGTCCCCGAGGGGCAGGATGCCAAAGGGTGAGCACCACAACTCCAGCACCTCTCTGTAGGTTATGCCCTTAGCCCTAGGAACGGTCGCTGGTTTTAGACATGGTGAAAGTACCTGGCAGAGGTGGACCACTGGGTAGTTTGAAGGCTTAGACGAAGGTGTCATTTTCCTTTTCAGATGCACATTTCTGAGCCCCAGACTAGGCAGCAGATGACAGGGCCTGGGTGGGATTTTGATGAAGTAGATGTTGGGGGGTGCGGTGCAACTAAGTCAGGCAGTCTTTTTCTCCCGTTTTAACTAATTACTCATACAATTGGGGAACAAAGTTTGGCAGAAACCACGAGTATCACCCAAACCCAGGTTTGCTCACACAAATCACTCGGAGTTGTTTAATTTCCAAAGAGTGCTGAGGAAAAATGAACAATTGTTCCAAAATTCATGTCCGAATAAAATGTCCCCTAACACTGCTGTACTGCTCTAGTGACTGGATGTGAGCAGTGGTACCATGCTTACAGGCACTTGCTCATACAGACTTCCATGATTCATAATTCTGCCTTCTGCACCATCAAGTCTCCCACTAATTCAAAGAATTCAGCACAACTCAGCAGGACAAGCAAGGCAGGCTGGTAATGATGTGATATGATAATAGCAGTGAGCAATTCCCACTCTCCGTTTCGAGCACTCCCTTGTTCCCCTGGTTCTCAGAAGAGGTAGGAGGCTGTGATGAAAACTCCCCACTACCAGACACCATACCTGCATTTTAAAAATGCAACGTCTCACATTCCCCTTGCACCAACAGGGTGGTGCAGAGCCCCCCAACCCAGCCCCCCAACCCAGTGCCTCCCTCCAGGCAGCACAAGGATGCACCTGGTAATCCTGCCACGTCCCTGAAGAGAAGGCAGGACCTTGGAGGCACCTGAGCTTCCCTCTCCTGCACCAGCCCCCTGTGCTGGCGTAGGAGCGCAAATGGACCCTTGCAGGGACTGAAGCGGAGTTTGTCAAGGATCTGACCTGCAATTCCCAACCCAAAGATTTTCAAAACCTACTTTATCATGTGACTCACCATTATGGAAACAAAAAATAGTTCCAGGAGAGTTGGTCTTTTCCATGCAACCACATCAACCAACACTCCAGATTTTCTACAATCAGAAGGATGGCTGGATTTATCTTGGTTACTAAGTTTACTTTATACTTATTGTATCAGATATGTACTTAATGAAAAGCTTTATATAAAATGTCCATACGCAAAGACATCCACTTAACCATATCAGAAAAAGTTGCTGACAGAAAGCCATGAAAAGGAATTGTAGTGTTTGAAAAGGACAGCACTGTGACTGCCAGCACTTTCCAGGAGTATGAGGATGCATATGCAAAGCCTTATTCTTCAATAACCTCTCTGAGATCCAGAAACAGATTGTTCCCTCTAACCAATTGGGTAGCCTAGAAAATATCAACTGTGTTGTTGATGTGACTTGTGGAGACACTAGAAGGACCACCCTCCCACACCCAGGGGTTCCTTGGCACTTTACGGTCATCCATACCCATAACAACTTCTGTAGGAGTGGGGGGGGCAGGAAAAAGAAGGTTTTGAGTATTAGGAGACTCAGATAAACTGTTGTTCCTGTTATAAAAATAATGTTCCTGGATAGGCTTTTCTTATCAGTATAGTCTGACAGAATAACTGCTACAAATAAAAGAAAGCAGGGGGAAAGGCAGCCCATGACCCCTACATCCTTGCAACTACAGACATCAGGCATAAAATTTTCAACAAAGCATGAATGAGTATGGTACTTTTCAGTTTGGATAAAGTTGTTCCATACAAGGACTTTGCATAAACACTGCCTAACTTCCAGTAATTACAGCTTGACTCTAAATATTTTGCTTCTCAGACACTTGTGCACACACCTCTGCCACCTCCTTTTGGGACACTCTGCCACCTGTAGCATCATCTGTGCTAATAACTCTTACCAGCATCTCAGGTGTGTTCCTGGCTGAGGCTGGAGAAGCTCCCAGACACCCGCTGCCTTGGCAGATGGGGGTTTCACTTGCTCTTTCACCTGCCAGGCCTGGCCCAGCGGCATTTCAGAGCACACCAGCTGCTTCGAGCCTCTGCAAAACCACGCTGCAGAAGTGCCCACTGTCCCAGAGGAGGCTGCACTTCCCTGTGCTTGGTTCCTCTGCTGACTAAAAAGGACCTGAAAACCCAGAGGTGTATTGGCTCTTTGGTAAACGCTTGAACCAGGAGGCAATTCCAGTTCTGAGCTGACCCAAGTTATCTCCTTCGGTCAATATTGCATGGAGGGACACGCGTTATCTCCCGTGGTTATTTAAGGGGGATGTGAAACACACATATCCTCAATGCCTCAGCTGCTTGTCTCAGATATCACACTCTCTGTCTCCTCCTCAGCTAGATGAGTAGCAGTCACTTGATTTGCTTCTTCACATAAGAAGCAAAGAAACTAACATTTAGTATGGGACCAAAATTGTACATGCTATTGCCCTGCTTTCCAAAGGTGCTCCTGTATGAAAATTAGAGCTGAGTTGTGGGATTTATCCAAAAGAAAGAGAAAAATCTCTGGGGTCTGCACTGAGGGTATTGTATTATTATAACTGAAGTGGGAAAAAAAATGTGTTTCATTGGGTTGGCAAGGACAGCAAGGTTTGGCTACAACTCTTCCAGGCAAAATGCAGACAAACACTACTCTAAAATACTCTAAAATTCTCTAATCTTTCTTTTATTTCTCTCACTAGAAAAGAAAAGCAAAAGAAAACATTGGAATTCAAAAAGTATATCTAAAAATCACAGCGAAATGAGATACAGAATTGTCTCGCATTGTAGGGCTGATCACTGGAAAACAGCTGAAATAACAGTATTCGGAATAAAAATTGGCACTACAGAGTGAACTTTCCCAGTTTTCTAACTACCTTAGAAATAAGATACTTTACAAGATGGGTGTTGTCTTTCAGGAAAAACCAGGCTCCAACATTGCCATTGCTTTGTGACTGAGCAGTAAGAAACCCTCACGGGAGCACCCGCAGGAGCAAACTGACTGTTTTCCAGCAGAGATAACACATGCTAATAGAGCAGAGCTCTCCGTGAAATGCTGAGAGCAGGATGTATCCCTTGCTTTCATGAAAGATACCTTTCAATCACACAGCTTACTTTCATGCTGCTTTATCCATGGCAGTCAACTAAAAATCGTGCAGAATGGATTAGAAGAATAGAGTGGCATGGACCCAGCCTGAGAAGTAATTTCTCAAGTTATTTGGCAAGAAATGGAAGACAGAACTGTAAATGACAAAGGGATTTAAGATTTCAAAGCTGTAATTATAAACGATGAATGCATTTGGAAAATGGAGAAGACTTTGAAGGAATCATCTCCCAGAGGAAGGAGAGAGGAGCGACCCAGCAAGACCACGGGTCGGAGAGGGTTTCCCGATGATGAAAATGAGTGCAGGAGGATAAAAATAACAAATGCCTAAAAGACTTTTACAAAGAGAAAGGGAATTACTCATTCTCATATCTACTGTGAGAAGGATGAACAGCGTGAGCCTTAGCCAGGGGGAGCTGGGAAGCTGGAGCTGAAATGCCAGGAGGAGCTTTCCAGCCGTGAAGACAGTGAAGCCCTGCTGTGGATCACCTGGGCAGCACAAGGGCTCTCCGGCACTGGAAGGCTTTTAGGTCGCTCAGATCTCTGTTGGGGATGGGTTGGGTACAGATCAGCCTCTCTGGAACTGGAGGGTGGATTGAAAGGTCTCCCAAGAGCCTGTTTCTGTAGCTGTACAGTCATAATCTTCCCCACCTACAATAAATCCTTAATATGTCACCAGAAATAAAAAGGTACAAAATATAATTAATACTAGCCATCTAGGAGTTGGTACCTGGTCATATAGGATTCCTTGGTGGTTAGGGGTAAGAGATGAAACTGAGCCAAAATTTATCAGTTTTTTCATTGCAGAAGACTCACAGGAACAATTATCAGCAGCAGCCTGCATGGTCCTGGACATCAGCCTGCTTGGTACGTCTGGGGACACAGCGGTGTCCTGCTGGCACCAGTAGTTCAGATCATCCATTTAACCTCTGTGCTTTTTGGGTGTAAAGTAGTCAGATGTAAACTGTGGATAATATTGAAACACAGTTCTTAAGCACAGCTGCCCTGATGCATACTGTGTGGAGCATGAAGCATCTTTCCGATGCTGATGGTGGGGGACTGAGCTTACGGTTCTCACTCCCATCCAGCCATTTGCTTTTGAAAATGGGAGTTTAGAATTCAAATCAGTTATGTAATTTTCACTCTTGTGCATCTTGTAATAAATCACTGAATTGTCTTAGTGAATTGAATAAATCAGTCAAGGCTAAATAAATTTCAGCATTTCCTCAAGATGTCCAAATCAATTGTTCTGTATCTTGTTTGAAGCAATTAGTCATCCACACTGCTGTATTAGCAGTGGATTTTTATCTGGGTGCAGAAAATCTATCCTACTCTAAAGTAACAAGTTTAATTTGTAACTTGAAGCGAACACCTCTCTTTTAGGGAAAAAAAACATGTCTGTACCTATTTTGTACAGAAACTCACATATGTTTTGAGAAAAGGTGTAAGCCAGACCAACTCTGTCCATTTGGAAATGCAACTGGAAGCTGCTGTTGACCTTTGGGGAGCTTGCCAGAACCCCTGGTTTTAGCCCTTTTTCCTGTAAATTTTTTTCAGTCACCACCCAGACGAGAAGGAGGTGGCCTGGCTGCCTGAGCTGCTTCTCCCGCTTCACCCGCTTCTCCCCTCTAAGTCTGAACTCATTGATCAATGATTCAAGCTACTTTGAGAAGGAAAAAAGAAGGGATGGGGTTTTTTTTAAATTTTGTGAAAACTGGCTGGTTAGAGGCAAGAAAGCAGCAATGCCCCTGCTGAAGGCAGTGACACCTCGTCTCTCACTTTGTATCAGAGACTCGCTGGGAGTCACTGTGATAGTGACCAGCATTATCAAATGCAACCTGCTACAGTAATTATAGAGGAAGTGCTTGAAATGCCTACCTTGGCTCTAAGTCCATTATCTTATACACTAGAAACTAAGAATCTGTTCAGAAACAAGGCCATGTTATACGCAGGAGAAACAGGAGAGCCCTACAATGTATAACAACTCCACACACAACTCCCATCTAACAAATGTTCTTGTGGCCATGCTGGTGAAAGTAATGTCACTACAAAGGAGAGCGAAAAAAACCCTTCTGTTAGATTGGAAATTGTAAATTTGTACAATAATGAACATTTTATTTAGAAATCCATCCAAGTCAGGAAGGCTTTCCCAAATTTCCTGTCTCGCAGAAACTGTTCTGGGCATTGCCAGTACATTGTCTTATGCCATTGCAGTTTTGCTCTTTTTTTAATAACTATTTTGAATTGGGGTTTGTTAACCCTGCAGAAAGGGAGGCTGAGGGGAGACCTTACTGCTCTCTACAGCTACCTGAAAGGAGGTCCTAGCAAGGTGGGTGTTGGCCTCTTCTACCAAGTAAGAAGTGACAGGACAAGAGGAAACAGCCTCAACTTCACCAGGCAGGTTTAGATTGGGTATTAGGAAAAATTTCTTCACGGAAAGGATGGTCAAGCATTGAAGCAGGCTGCTCAGGAAGGTGGTGGAATCACCATTCCTGGAGGTATTTAAAAGATGTGTAGATGTGGCAATTAGGGACACGATTTAGTGGTGGATTTGGCAGTGCTAACATAATGGTTAGATTCAATGATCTTAAAGGTCTTTTCCAACCTAAATGATTCTATGGTTCTGTGAATGCTATTGGGCACCCAAGGACTGCTTCTTCTGCCACTGCAGAAAAGTAGTCTCAGCAAATTTTACTTATGGATTTTGAAATGGGCTTTACTAAATAAGAAACAGAGAATCTATCTGATTGGTTTTAGTCTTTAATTACCTTTTGATACCAGGAAAGTGAAGCATAGGAATACAAAGATTAGTAAAATCAAACTGGAAAAACAAATCTGATAAACAGTCCGGTGAAAGCTAGAAGAGAAGTGAAAACATAAACATTATACAAATAAAGTTTTACATAAATACATATAACATTATATAAATAATGCAATGGATTTTCTAAAGCATATGAAAAGCAGACACCAATGTGTAAACTAGAAATAATAAATTATCGAAAGGAAGCTATTATCAGAACTCAAATGAACCAGACTCGTGGATGCACAGTTTTCTTCCCAGCGGATATTCAGGAAATGCATCACTAAGCAAGTCAGAACCGTAAGCTGTCTGCAAGCAAAGGACTATTTACTATGTCAGGACTTAGAAACCAGAATATCAGTGAAAACCTCTAGAGACAGTTAAAAATAAATTAATAAGTAGAACTAATCCATATGCTTCTGTGTGAGTGTGAATGTTGCCATTTGAAACTAACTCAGGGTCAGTATACAGCTGGTAAAAATCAGCGATGTCCATCACGCTGGGTTTTTTTAGGGTAAATGTGTGTCAGTTCTCGATGGGGACCCTCGGCTGATCGCAAGGAGCACACACTAGCACAGTCCAGTCCGTCACGTGCAGTGCTCAAGCACTAGACAGGGAGGACTGACGACCCCTGAGAAGAAGAGGCTGGACAGTAGCAGGGATGGTGGTGGGGACACCATTTCGGAATGGCCAGAGGCCCGTTTAAGCATCAGAAAGCAGAGCAATGGCTGTTCCTGCCTGGTGAGAAATGCTGAACCTACCTGGTGGATGTATGTATAGGTTTTCCCCAGGGGGTGTTAAAGAAAATGTATTTTGAATTAAGAAATTTAAAATGCTGGAGCTGCTAAATGGCAGGACCAGGCCTCAGCCCTTGTATATCCCTAATCCAAGGCTGGTTTAAAACTTAGACAAGTTAATCAGTAGGAGAACAGAGAAACAATAGATGATCAATTTGTGTACACAGGTGCTCTAAGAAACGCGAGTATTATTAGAAAAATTAATATATGTGAACAGGAATTGCTTGTTCAAAGACTAAGTGTGCTTGAAGGATTGTGTGAGTTAAAGCAGCAGAAAGAAGATCATGATCCGAGGAGGACCTTGGAGCCCAGGCAGAGACTGGAACTGGATAGATGAATCAACTGGGACAGGCTCAGATGGTGGATTCGCAGAACTGACAAGACCAAAGGAACTTCTAAAAACTTTGGACGTTGGGTGATGGTTTGATAAGTGTATCTAAGCTGTGCTGTATCCCTTTGTCCTCTGCCACTCACTGGGGTGGTGGCCCAACTCTGAGTTGTGACTAAAGCAAGCCCAGTGGTGCCCACGTCTGTGTGAATTTTTCCTTTAACAGGGGATCTACAAGAAGCTGTGCTCCGTCATGGTGACTGGGTGAGCTGGCAGGGAGGGAAGGGCTGAAATTTGCTACTGGCACAAACAATTCAGTCTTTTTCCAAAGGTGGGCAGGGTAGGACACAGAAATGTTTTTAAATTAGGAAGAGAGTTGTAATTCCAATAGAACAGTGGATAAATCTTGCCCAGATCTTTACCAAATCCAGTTTACAAACAAGCTCAAGCATTCCTGGGTCCCAGCATACAGAAATCTGTCCTCGTTCTCCACCTCCCACGCATGCTGGTTTCACATTTCTCTGTAAGATGAGAAACAGAATATAAATTCATTGCACAAGAGCATGATTTTTTTCCTTGGAATAAACCAAGAAACTTGGTAGGGTAAAGACTGAACAACAATTCTTTAAACTGTGGCTACTTTGTCACCCTCTGAAGTAGCTGACCTCCAAAATAATAGACTCCGCGTAATAGACTTGCCTCATGTAGAACTGGATTAACTCAGTCCTCCTCAACCCAGAAGCACCTTCTCTGTGCCGCTGCTCCCTTTCTCCGGTTCATTTTCTGTCCCCTATTCTGTCACTGTTCACTGAGGTCCACACTGCAAACAGAATCAGGGAGATGGGGAACAGCAACGCTCCTGAAGTGTCAACCAACTTCAGTGCCTTGGGATGGAGGAACCGAGAAGGGGAGCAAGTGGCCTCAGGCAAAGGCACTCGGGGTGCGAATTTCTCAAGCTGGCATCATGGCAAAAAGAAATACGTCTCGTAGGAAACACCATGAGATGGTAATGAACTCCAGAAGGTCCTTCAAGAACGGCAGAAATGTGGTGGTCATCCACACGTGGTTGGGGCGACACAGGGCAAGACACATAGCTGGTGGTCTCATTCCACTGACCTACTATGTGTATGAAGTTCTTATCTCTGTTATAATGTCTGCGTCCTGAAAATGTATTATAACTTTTTATAATATGTATTATAGCAAATACAAATGTAAGAATGTTTAGTTGTTTGGGATTTTTTTATTTTACTTTATTTACAGGGACAAAACCACTTCAAAGCCAGAAAAAATGAGTCCAAATTTGGAAATATTTCTCCAGAGAAATTTTAATCCATTTTTATCAACTTCACAAAAAAGAAAGTACATGTGAAGGAAGAAATTTCAACTACCCTCTAGTCCTTTCCTTTCATCCTAGAAAAAGAAAATGTATATTAAGCATAAACAGTGATAATAGAGCGTGGAACCTTTAACGTGGTATCAGCTTGCTGTTCTGCAAGATCTTCCAAAGGAGTGAGGGGTCATCTCAAATATCCACATACAAATATCTGCCCATAGTATGGTGCCGATTTACAAAAAAAAAAAGCAATATGGAATATATTAATAATACAAAATTACTATAGAAAATCATGCAGAATTACTGGGGAAAATGGAAGATTCTGTGAAGGTTAAATGCAGATGATGCCTGTGGGAATACAGCACAGATGGGAAGAGAGGTGGTCAGTTAAACCCCTCCGGGGCTGAATCCAGTGAGCAAATGGCTTCCTCAAGTGGATCAGCAGCAAAAGAAAGACAGGGTAAATGGCCTGCTAATGAATCGGACAGGAGACCTGGTGACAGAGGACATCCAAAAAGCCAAAATCAATGCCTTCCTTCCTTGGTCTTTATTGGTAAAACCAGCCTTCAGAAATCATAGGTCCCTGAGGCCAGTGGGAAAGTCTGGAGCAAGATTTACCCTTTATGAAGGAGGATCAGGTTAGGCAACATTTAAAGAATCTGGACATACAGAAGTCCAGGGGACCCGACGTGATGCACCGATGAGTGCTGAGAGCGCTGGCCGATGTCATTGCAAGGCATCGTTTTGGAACAAAACAAATGTTGGTCCTGTCTTCAAAAAGGGTAAAAAGGAGGATCCAGGGAGCTACAGGCTGGTCAGCCACACCTCGGTCCTTGGGAAGGTGATGGAAAAAGCCAAGGTACTTAATGCTGCCTTTACCTTGATCTTTCCCATAAAACCAGCCTTTGGGAATCCCTGGGACTGGATGTGCCTGGAAGGGAAAAAGAAGTATAAAAGACACCAAGTAACGGTCACCATAGCATCCACATCTAAGGTATAAATACATATTTAAGGTAAGGAAACAAAAGGTTGTTTAACGGCAGATTTTCAGTGATAACTTGAACAAATGCAACAGCATATAACACTGCATTATCAAGAGAGAGGCATAATTCCATCCCCTTCATACAGCCAACCCCCTTGAATTGGTTCACACTGATATTTATATATGACTTTAAAATCTAAATATAATATAATGTATAGGAATCTCTGTGCCTCCACACATTTAATGAGCACCATGGAGAAGAAACCCCTGCTTTTTATCTGAATTCAGCGTTATTAGTTCTGCTGGAAAATGCACTGGGTTTTTTTCCCCTGTAATGTTTATTTGCCTTTTGTCTATTTTGTGGAACTCTCCAAGCTGACAGCAGACTATCATCATCATACAGATTTCTTCTAAATGCTCATGCAGGCAAGACAGAACATCTCTGACCGACTCAGCAGCAGTAATTTTGAGCAGGGCCAGCATGCTGCCTTTGCACAGCCTGAGACCCTCTGAAATTTGTGTGGACTGAGATGACCTCCTGGGCAAGGTTAGCAGGATCTCAGCTGCTTGCTTCTCAACCAGCTTAACCAGTAAGAAGATTATGGGTGCACTTGGAGAGTTTCTGATTGCTTAACGCAATGAAAGCCTTTCCATATTTTGCGCTCCCAGCCATATGCTGATGTGCAAGACTGCAGAGGCCATCGCATTTTTGATAAGACGATGCTCAGCGCTGAACCTTTATCTGCCAGAACAGATGATTAATAGGAGGCAGTCTCACATTATTAGTTCACCATCCAGGACATAAATGATGAACGGTACCCCATCACTTTCTAAATGCAAGCATGTTTCATCATCATTCGTTGTAAAGAGGAAAAGCCAAGTTAACTATGTATCCATCAACAAATATTTCATCTTAACTGCACGTGTATTAAGAAACACCTGCTGAATGCAAAGATGTTTTTTCAGCAACAAAACAGATGTTC
Organism: Falco naumanni; assembly: GCF_017639655.2. Lineage (NCBI taxonomy): Eukaryota > Metazoa > Chordata > Aves > Falconiformes > Falconidae > Falco > Falco naumanni. Next base: position 8,929,841 of record NC_054059.1, read on the forward strand.
AAAGCCTCACGCAGAATATCTTTTCTTTTTTTTTAGAATAGGTGATACTAATTTTTAAATGACACCTATTTTTTAGAATGGGTGATAGCACTATGATTTTTTCCAGTGATTGGCTGCAGTTTTATCTGTTTATGAGACTGAAAGATGAAATGGGAAACTGTAACAGTCTGGCAGATCACACCTTGGTCATTTCCAAAGGGTCCCAGATCTGCCACCCCTCCTGTGCCCCCACGCCATATGTCACAGCCGTGCAGTTCCACCCCTCTTTGCTTTGCCCTCCCACAAAAGTCCTTTGAATGCAGACCTGATGGAGAGTCCAGTGGGTTACCCAAGGGGTTTTCTCCAGCATCCTGGTGGGCTTGGGATGTGCCCATCAGCTTCAGCACTGCCTGTAGGTGTCCATGCTCCTGCCACTGAACCTCTCATCCCCTGCTGTTCACTGACTGATTTCATGCCTTGTTCTCCACATTTTTTCCATTTCTGCTCTCCTTTTCACCACCTTTACTTCCCTTTCTCCACCCAGTCTCCTTCTAAGCAAACCACCTTGTTATCCTTATATTGCTACAACCATTTCCAAATTCGGTGTTTCTTATAACATCACACAAGCAATCTCAGCGTTAAATGGCATTAATGATATGGTTTCTTATGTATAGCTGCCCTTGCTATCGCTCCATTTCCCAAAAGAGCCTCCAAGCTCCCCTTGAACTGTCTGGTTCATAGTGGTTCCAGTCTGCTTACCTTACATGCTTTCTGAGATGTGCCATCCTGCCTGTGTCTTCATTCCTCTATTCAGCTCCAGGTAAGCTCAAGCACAGTCTTTTCCCATACACAAACCGTGTCAAAGCTGAGACATGTAGCATGTTTTTCTTATTCTGTTTTTGTGCTGACAGCGCATCCTGCTCTGCCTTTGCTGCTCAGTCACAGAACATTAGCCCAAACGTGTTCTTGGTATAGTGTCCCGCTTCCCACAGAGGAACCATCTCAACACCATCCTGATGCTCTGCAACCCGGCACCCTACAGCGAGGCGTTCCTGGTGCTGGAGGGACACCCAGCCTGAGTGCAGCATCAGCCTGGGCACCGCAGCAGGGGTAGGGCAACGGGACAGATACAACCCCCTGCTGACTGGAGGCTGTGCAAAACGCCTCTGGGGCTCAGGTCCACCTGGATTTGACACTGCTGGAGGCAGCTGATCTGCTTCCAGGTTTGTTCTTGAGTAGATGTGCATACTGCTGCTTCATTTCAGGGAGCAAACAAGTTTTCTGGAGGATACACCTTTAATAAGAATTGACCAAGCCTGGGTTTGGCTAAAAAGGGGAGTAAAAAACCAAAACATTTTGCCATGTTATTTGACATCTGATGGGGACAGTGCAATTTTCATTTGTAAGTATCTGAGAAAGCTACTTTCTATTGGCAGATATTTTCCTCTGAGGTGATAAATTATTTATTGTAATAATTTTAGTAGAAACACAAGCTTTGGCTGACCTCTTTTGTCCCTGCAGCTGGTCAGTTACCTTCTCAGCCACCGGCTGCAAATTCAAGACAATTATGTGAAGCTGAAAATAGGATGGTATGATCAGGGCAGCCGATGAAAAGGTAGAGGAAAATACAGAAGAAACCTGGCCTTCCTTGGAAACAATAAGTACACCCAAAAAACCAGGCGTGATGCTTCACTTCCCAAGCGCAGGTGAACGAGGCTTTATTTCTATTTCTACCATTTATAAAACATTTTATGAAGGGAGTTGGCCAGTGGGAAAGGAGTCACTTGCTCCATTGCTTGATCTTCCCTCCCAACACCTAAACCCAATTAAATGCCAGTTGAGTAGAAAAGTTTAAGTGTTGTCCATGTAAGGTAATTTTTTTCCTATGATCTGGTATCAATAAGGACCTGATTATGTTCTTACCTGACCTTCATTTCATAGGAAACATTTTTAAAGGTTATCATTGTTCATGGCAGTGATACTTCTGCTAAGTACTGTGCCCCTCCTGCTCCTTCTTGCTGCTGCTGCCACTGCATCGCCACTAATCTTATCAAAAAGAAGGTCATTCTGTATTGTTTCTAGCTCAGTAATATACTGACAACCACTGAATACGTGGTAACAAGCCATGGAAGGTGGAGGTATTAGAGAGGTAGCTGGAAGACCATGCAGCTGTAACTGCTTTGGAGTATTTACTTCTGCTTTTAAAGCAGATGTAGTCATTCAAGTATACATAAACTGGAATAGCTGGATGCTATGGGAAATCTGCTGTAAAGGCAGATGTCAGCCAAATTGTTTTAGTTCATACAAAGCACTTGTAAACTCCAGAGGGTTATGGCTTCTTTTAGTTAAACTACAGAGTCTATAACATATACTGCTTACTGTTCATTAAATGTTGTTCATTAAAAGCAACTTCTTAGGGAATGCTGACATCACCCCATTCCCTGACTTTCTTGTCCTTCCCTCAAGAACAATTCAAGGATGTTCTGCTCTTTTTTGATAGAGAAAATCAGACACAACCATGGCAGTACTTTATTAGCAAGAAGTATATTTTCAGTCAAAAAGAAATCCAGCCCTTTGCAGAGGGAAGCACACTCAGTGATGTAATTTTTGGGTTCCATATTAGCGCTCAGAAGGCAGGACCTCTGCTGCCCGCAGGTGACACCATGGCCCATGTTTTGCATGTGCTCACGCATTGCTTGCTCTAGTGTTAAGACAGCAAGATGAAAGCCAGAGTCAGTCACTGCACAGTGAGAATCTGTGGTTCCAGGTACTATGATGAGATAATTCTACGTCTGGCAAGAGCCAATTTTGCTACCAAATGCCCTTCCTTAGACAACCTTTGTTTTTTAAAGATGCTTCTTTGAAGAAGATAATGATACACAGGGGCTGTTCATGAACCATCTTTGAGATATAGGTATGCCAGTTAAAAAATATTTTTTAAAATACCATATTTTATGAACTTACATTTATTGTCATCAATGTAATGTAAACATACAGGTTTGGAGAAAATCTTCTTGAGCACAGCTGAAACATCCAAAGTTCTTTTAAGACCAAATTTGACTGTGATGAGCCTCTCATTTTATGCTGAGATAAGTTTTTTCTCTAAAAGATAACAACTGTTAAATGACCTCAAGCAGACGTTTTCTCATTTCCCTCCATCCCCAAATCTTGCCTATAGTGACTGTATTAAAGTTGTGGGCAACTGTTGTAGGGCAAGTGGGAAGAAAATGCATCCCTGGAGGTCTGAGGGCTGTGACAGCTGGTGCATCGGAGATGGGCATGGAATAAAATATGGAGATCAGTTATCCTTTCCACAGAAGACAGGTTTTGGGTCCAGACTTAGATACCCAAATGCCTGCATTCAGGTAGATGAACTGAGCCTTCCCTAGATGTCCATTTGGAGTAATGGGAACTCTGATATCTTGCTCACACAAGAACATCCATTTAGATATCTGAAATGGAGCTAAATCACATCCCGCTGTTCGTATGTCTTCTAAACTGGGTAAAATAACACAAAGCCAGAGGATGAGTTCAGTTGTTGGACTGTACTTAATGTCAACAGAATGATGACCTATTTATTTAATGATAAAGCCAGCTGATGAGGTAGGGGTGCTGGGAAGGTATTTGTAGACTTGCAGTGATCTTGATGACATCGTTAATGTTGAAGGATTCTAACCTATATTTCAACAATTGAAAATGGTGCTACTCAGGTCTTGTGGCTGCTATGGCCATGGTTCGCTCTAACAGAACTTGTACTTCAGGTGGCTTGGGTTGCAGGAAAGCACACGGCTGCTTTCAAAGTATACCTGTAACATTTGTTGGTCACTTTGTCCAGCCAAGTGAGTGTGCAGGGACACCACTGCCAGCAACCTTCTGCTTTCTGTGAGTGCTGCTTTCAACCCAGCAGTAAGGAGGGCTAATTTTACCCCATGAATTTTGGTGAACTTGTGTCACACTGCATAATTTCTGCCTGACTGCTCGGAAAAGCGTCTAGCAGAAGCAACGCGTCTGTCTAATCTCAGCCTAATTTGCTGTCTGACAACAGCAGCGCTGAAATTCTCTGAGGGGCTTTTTCCCCATTTCTGTATGCCTGTGCAAGGCATTTCACTCCAGCTCTCCCCCAGCAGCCCAGAGCTCCTTTCAGCCTCGGTGAAACAGCTGCTTCCCTGGAGAAACCACTCCTACGTATGCAGATACCGCTGCAGAGCATCAGCTCTCGTACAACTGGTTTAAAATTGCACTTTTTATTTTTAAAATGAATGCAGCAAATATTTTGCTCTGCATATCATTATTAATCTGTATTTCAGGTTTTCTTTAATCTATTTCTAGGCAAAGTAGGTATGAAAATAGGAGTTTATATAAATGAAAGCATCTGTCAAGTAACAGGAAAGAAAAAAGTACGCAAGACTTGTTAATAAAACAGTAAAAATATCTAGAAACACAGCATTACAACAAAGGACCCTGGCACTCTATTTAAATCATCTGCTTTTAAAATGTATTTTCTTTAGCAACCGGCTTAAGCGCCGGGGCAGCCCTGCGTGGCACTGAGCTGAGCCCCCCAGACCTGCCTCCATCAGCCTCCCCCTGGGCGTGCAGGTATCATCCTCCATGCCAGCTGCCTCAGGTGGTGCAAAACAGCTTCCACAGCCGTCGTCCTCACACGGGAGCACTCCAGAGAGGTGGCTCCTGTACCAGGGCAGTGCTGTCCCCTGAGCTGGGGGCATTTCTGCCTCGTCTGTATATCTCCTTCGCCAAGGCCCACACTGAAACTGTACCTGACAGCCCCTCAGTTTGGAGGAGTAGGGAGGAGGAATAAAGCACCCTTTCTCTTTCCATCCACTGACAAATTTTCCCTTGGTCTAAGGATAGCAGCTACCGACTGGTTTGTAAGGCGAAACAGCCATGATTTGGGGGTTCTGCTCCAGGGTACAAATGGAAGAAACTTCGCAGTCTTAAAGCTTTGTCAAGAAGTCAACCCCTGTGTCATCCAGCTCTACTGAAACACCATCAAGTGCCTACTGCCCAATTTATTTTCCACGTGTAACACACTTTCATTGCAGATGAACAGGCTTTCCCGCTTTCTTTCCATGCTGTTCCTGGCATGGTGTCCAGGGGCAGCAGAAAGGCCATCTCTAACACCACAGCTATGGGGACCATGCTCACTGATGACCTCTTTCTACTGGAGATGCTTTATCAATACAACAAAATAAAATAAGCTCCTGGAAATGCCAGCCACTGGGGTCTGCTGCTTGAAAAAGCAAATGGGTAGGAGCTGTCCCAGCTGCAAAGCTGCGCAGCCGACATGGAGAGCGGCTGGGAGGCGGTGGCATGGGCTACACCTACTGCATTACCTGCCCTCACTGACCTCAGCCCTTTAAATCCAGAGGACAAAGCCAAAAGCATGGGAAAAGCTCATTAAATGCAGCACTCCATTAAAATCCCTCTAAAAGTTTTTATTAACTTTGTGCAAAAGTTTACGCATCCTTTTACTATCCTGCTTACAGTCTCTTTATGAGGACAGCCTGTTCAGGAGTGCTGGAAAACCAAGGTGTGGGATAATCCATTGATCCTGGGAAACTGCCCCATGAAGTGCCAGTTTGGTATGGTCTAAAGCAGGGCAATGAGCTGCTGTGCACACGCTCAGCCAGCATGAAAGGAATCATGGAATCATAGCGTACCAGGTTGGAAGGGACCTCAAGGATCATCCGGTCCAACATTTCTTGGAAAAAGCGTGGTCTAGGCAAGATGCCCAGCACCCTGTCCAGCTGAATCTTAAAAGCGCCCAGTGCTGGGGAATCCACCACTTCCCTGAGGGGATTATTCCAACAGCCGGTTGTTCTGATTGTGAAAAATTTTCCTCTTGTGTCCAGTCGGAATCTCCCCAGGAGTAACTTGTAGACATTACCCCTCGTCTTTTCCATGTGGCTCCTTGTAAAGAGGGAGTCTCTATCTTCTCTGTAGCCACCCTTTAACTACTGGAACATGTTGGTCAGGTCTCCCCTAAGCCTTCTTTTCTCAAGGCTGAACAAACCCAGTTCTCTCCGCCTTTCCTCATCCAGCAGGCTTCTCAGTCCATAGATCATCTTTGTGGCCCTTCTCTGGACCCTCTCCAGACTGTCCACATCTTTTTTGTACAGCAGGGACCAAAACTGAGGACAGTGTTCCAGGTATGGGCTGACAAGAGCTGAACAGAGTGGGATAATGACCTCTTTATCTCTGGTGGTGATGCCCTCACTGGTGCAGAAGCAGCAGCTCCTTGGCTTGACGCAATTAGTGACCACCTCCTGGGGCAAAAGAAACCAGCCCAGCCCAAAGAGCTCTAAACAGTTAAAAAATAATCCCACTACAGCTTTCTGGAAATGGTGTGAATTGCTGTTTCAGTCTCTGCAGTTGTTTTCTACATCTGCAGAAGCTTGGTGCCAGCAGAAAGACACAGAGGTGGCTTATCTATGACAACTTTCCTCTTCGTCCTCTTTAGCTTTGCCAGGAAGAGGAGCCTACTGTGAAAATACGTCTTTAAAGTTAAAACTCATTTCCCAGAAGCCTCCCTACTTACTTTCTTTAATTTAAAAATTTGGCTTACCTTGCATTAACAGGAGCTTGAACAACACATTCTTTATAGGCAGGTGCCAAATATTCATAATATCCATGGATGACGCCAGGATCTTGTAGTACTCCTGACCGTTCCTCCAACCAGAGGGACTCCGTCCAGCCCCCAGCCCCAGCCCAGCAGGGCAGCAGAGGTACCTTGCAGCAGGACCTGCACTATGCAGTGCCCGGCAGCACCCCACAGCCTCCTGCCGACACCCCGCTAAGAAACATTGCTAAGAAACAGATCTTGCGATGGACAAGACGGCTCTTGCGATGTGGGATAGAGGAAGCTAAGAAAACCTGGAATGTATTTCTAGTTTCCAACCACCACCATCCCTGAAGGCAGATTAATTTAAACTTTGGGTCGTATGTAAGCCTGAGAGGGTGACTAGCCTCTTAACGTTACTTTAACGGTAAAGAAGCTCCTGTAAAGTTACAGTGATCAAAACTCCCACCAGCCTTTAGCTGGGAAAAACTGCTGAAGTAGTCACCATTTCAAATTTTATTCTCAGGGGGGTTAGGACATATGCAACACTGTTTTTCTTACTATTACTAACCAGAAGAACATCTGTCCCATTGGGGTCTGGAGAGCATAAACTCCATCGCACCCCCCAGGGCACCGATGCGTCTGCTCCATGGGGTCTCAGCCAATACAGTGAGAGGCGTTTTCTGATGGGAGGTGCTTTGTAATGGCAATGGATTATCCTGGGAAGAAAATTATCCAGATGTTTGTTACATTTCCCCTTATCAAATATTCCATAATATCTCACATATCTTCCTAATGTCTCAGCTGGTGATGCAAGGCTGGGAGACAGACGTGAAGTTGGGAAGAGTGGCAAAGGGAAGAGGCCGCCGGCACGGAGGTTGCATTTGAAGACACAACGAGGTGTAAAGCAAGGAGAGACGGGTGGAAAGCCCGGCAGCAGGATTGTGCCCGCTGAAAGGGAGGCAGCAGCAAGCGCCAGCAGAGGAGCGAAGGGGGAGAGCCTGAGCCCCGTGCTGCAACAGCAGCTGCTGAAAGGCAGCAGAGAGACTGGGCCCACGCTCAGGGAAAGTGGCTGTTGCCCATATCCCGTCCCGCACAGCACACGCAAATACAGCCGTGACCGCAGCAGAATCGGGCCCCTCACGTGCAGGTTTTTATGCCCCAGTAACAGCTGTCTGCCATGGAGGGTCACGTTCCTTGTTCAGATTAGCGGGGAATTGAAATCTACCTTTACCTACTTTTTTAAATATATATATGTATGTATGTATTAAACTGAAATAAATTTTAAAAATATGGCTGGCTACTCAACGGTCTTTCCAAGATCTGTATTTCACTCCTGCAGCTGGTTCAAGTAAGTTCAAGGAGCACATCCGTGGATATCGATTTTTCTGACACCTTTGAATTAACCGAAGGTTAAAGTCTGCAAGAGAATGTTTAATTCATGTATTTAGCAAGCGCAGTTCTTTCATCTGCCCACACAATATGCCCAGGACATATGCGAGGTTGGAGCAATAGCTTAGTCAGGACTAAAATGAGAAACTGTTAAACGGCAACACTTCTGCCAAGGTGCTGAAGGCAAGTATCAGGATCATCTCTAAATTATTAATTCTTCTAGCTGAAGTAATTAAAGAGCTCTGGACTTGCTTCATGGAGTTACCTCATGCTACTGTATAGAGAAGATCTCCTCATCCCAAGATCTCAGTTGTCCCTGGACATCAGTGGCACCGGCAGCAGAACCAGACACTGGACTGGCTCAGCCACTTCTTCCACCTGACAAAAAGCATAACGAAGGCAGTGGAGGAAACCAGCATGGAGCTGCATGTGGCAGGTAATTCCTGCAAGGGAGACTTGCTTAAATGAAAGGATGACGAAGGCAATGGAGATAAGCTGGCCGCAAATAAACTTCAGCTGGAATTTGGAAGAAGGTTTATTTTTTGGTGCAAGAGAAGCGGGGTTTTGACACAATCTGCCAAGTGGCATAGCAGAGCCAAAAAGCCACAGGAAAAAAACATCAACCCAGACCCAGTTTGGCGCTTTTAGCTGGAGCTGGGTAGTTTTATGAAACAGGATCTGTGACGACAGAAGCAGCAGAGGAGCTGGCTTTGTAACCCAAGACATCTCCTTCTAGGTTGACTGTTTAATGCAGACCATGAAAATTTGTTGCACTGAAATGCCATCACCTCTGTAGGTTTCTATAGGTATAAGTGGGTTTGATGGATACTCACACTTTGCCTGGAGCGAGAATGCTCCAAAGGACATGAAATAGCCACTTAGGGCTTAAGGATTATAGCCTGGCCGGAGTAGTGCTGATGTTACAGCAATTTACCTTAATGACTGAAGAGGGTATTTCACAGCAATGCTGTATAGCTGTCCCGACCTAATAGCCCTCCCATGGCTTAAGCTCAAATTTATGCCACTCACAGAAGACATCTAAGAGAAAAAGCATATCCAGCAACACTAGAAATGAAAATGGAAGAACGTAAAGCTGTGAAAACCCAGAGAAGAAAATGCGTTGAAGGAAAATTATACCAGTGGTGCCAACAATTATAAAAGTCTGACAGAAGGAAGGCCATTAGCTTGGGGGTCAGCAGAAAAAGCCACCATCAGCCATTACAGGGCACAGCACGGCGGGACAGCAGCAGGACGCCTAGCCCCCATGGGTCACAGCATCAGCCAGGGTCAGTGCTCAGGGGGCTACAGCCAGCTCAGCAAGCAGCTTTCCTATCTTTTGGAGATGACATAGGGCCGTGTCACCACTGCGGACAGGTGACATCACCGAAGAGCTCTGCAAGAGCCATTCCCAGCAGAGACAGTCAATAAGCAATAGCTAAAAGAGGACAATATGGGTATATTGGTAAAGGAAGCTGAGGCAGAAAGACCTGAACTTTTATCCAGATATAGCTTTAATTAGACAATTTATAATTAAATTATAAAACTTATGCATTTGAACACATTAGTATGCTGCTCATATCATGCTTAAGAGTGATTCAGCCTTCTTAGTTCTCACATATGAAAGGTTGGTCAGTACATCATCCGTCTCCGCCTCTTCACACTTACCTTCTTCCCACCTCCCTGCATGAAGAACATAACCCCATGAAATTTAGAGATGCCAAAGAAAAAAAGAAGACCTGTTAACACCACTTCATCCCTGGCTGCAGGCTCTATGGGATGGATTTTGCAAATGGAGGGAGAAGCATGGACCGGCGCTTGCATGCTGTGAGACCAGGAGCCCTGTGGCTCTAGCGCTGTGTGTGCCGTCCCTGCAGCTTTGTCCTTCGAAAGAGAAGCTGGCACAGAAATTGGCAGGGAAGAAAGAAAATTGGCTGAAGTTATCTTGGAAATGCATGCAAAAGCCATCAAATCCAGCAATTACCCTTTTCCTGTGAGGAAGGTGTGAGCTGGAAGCGTTTAACAAAGAGGAGGGATGGGCTAGCAGCGGTCAGAGAAGCAGGCTGGGGGAGATGCGAGTTGTTACCTTCAGCAGATGTCTCCCACTAGAGCCCTGCATGCCTTGCCTGGCTTTGTCCACAGGCACCTGGTCACCCCCTGCGGGTTCCCCTCCCGCCGGGGATGACAGGCGTCTCACTGCTTTGGTCACACATCAGTGAAACAAATCCCTCATGTGTAGGTGCAGCCCGATCCGATCCCTTTGGGAGGCAGAGGGAAAAGCAGTCGTGGCTTTTGTTTGGTGGCTGGGGCTGGAAGTCCTGCTGTGGTCTCAGCTCTGGCACTTCACAGCGAGGCGTTTGCAAAATCTTGCTCATCCTCGAAGTGCCTCACCCAAAGAAACGAGGCAAAAAACCAAGCTCCTGATATTTATTTTTTTTTTTTGTTCTCAGCAGAATTAATTTGCCAAGTTTATTTATGAAAGGTGCTGCAATGCAGAGACATGTAGGCTCAGCTCTTACTTTACACATCTTGATGTTCATCGATTTCACTGGAATTGCTCTTGATGGCCAAAGAGGTGCAAAGAAAAAGTAAGCACAGTTTGCTGTCCGGTGCAATCAAGGGAAATAGCACCTGGACTTGGAAGAGGCATATGATTGGGGACTTGAGAGGTGCCAAATCAGTGTGCAGTTTATTCCCATTATGTGAAAAATACCTTCTCTCCCAAGCAGCAGGGAGCATTCCCAGGTGGATGCAGGGCTGCTGCGTGCCATGTCTGCAGAGGATGGCAGGAGCACCACCACATAAGGGCTCCTTCCCTTACAGGGTGACACCATTGCGGCCATCCCGGAGGGTGGGGAGAGGGGTGGCGTGTTTGGGGTCTGCCTGCTTCCCCAGACATGAAGGAAGGATTTTTTTCCTACTGTGCCTACCTACATTGGCTTTGCATCTGAGCTCTTCTGGAGGGGAGAAGTGGCATTATTTTTAAGAGACAAATCATTTGGCTTCTGCATATTGCCCTGGGATGAAATGAGTCACAGCCAGAAGTGTAAGCTTTCTCTGGAGAGTAAGGTTCCTCTCCCCACTGTAGCTATATGTGCTGTGGACAGCTAAAATGGATGGGGCAACCAAGCAGCTGGAGACTGGCGCATATTTCTCAAGGACTCTGCTTCTGAACTCCCTTTTTCCATGTCAGAATCTACGTATTTCTTTCTTGCCTTCTAAACACAATTTTTCAAGGCTGCAGTCGATCTTTTCTTTAGGGCGCTAATTCCTTAATCCTATAATTTTCTAATGTCCCAAATTCATCAGGGGATTGGATTACGCGTAATGGTCACCTTTGAAGTCATCAATGTATGGAGGACTTGTACCCAGAACCACATTTGCCTGTGACGCATCGTGCAGCCTGGGGGAAGTTACTTCAGATGACAGCAGGAGGGCACCTGCAGTGACAGCTTGGTTGAAGCCTATGGCACGAACAAGGCAAGTCCTTCTGGCACTTAAAAAGCAAATCAAGCGAAAGGGCCGGTTCAGGAGAACTTTCTCACGGCCCAGACTGACTGCTCCAGGGTAAGAGATGTAGACAGACTGGCAGACACATGCATGCGTGCACGCAGACACAGCGATGACTTTCGAGCACTTTTGCCCACTGATGCTCCGCTAGCACAGGGAGCGCGCGCAGAGCTGGGATGCACGGGAGGACGAGAGCTAGTGGCAAAGCATCCTGCACCGTGCGACCTCTCCCCACTGACTGCCCTCAGTGTATTCTCTGGCAGCCATGCAGAAGGAATGGCAGTGCCACGGGTCTACACACAGAGCGCAGGCAGCGATGCTGCATGAGCAAAGTGATACAGAGCATCTCTTGTATCTTCCTCTCTGGAAATGAAGAAGTTTCTGCCCGCAACTGCTGCTTCTACTCACCATGACACAACAGCTGAGCTGCCACAGCTCAGCTCACTTCAGACAGCTGCTACCGATCCCACATCAGCTGAAGATCGCATTTCAGGCATTTCAGGCTCGCCTTCCCCATCCATCTCTCTTTTACTCATCCTGTCTTACAGCAGGTAGCACTGAACCTCCTCCAGGGTGCAGAGGCAGCCACAAATGGGTAGTTTTCATAGCAGGGCTCACACAAGAGAAAACGGGCAAGTTTTAGACAGGAACAATAAAGTATTAAAAATTACATACTAGACTGAGAATCAAGGGAAGACTGTATTCATGCAAACCCGTACCTTTGGTTAGCCACTTACTGGGTAAAACATATTAAATACCTTCTACAGATTGGCAAGGCGGATAGGCAAACCAGGAACTCACATTCCTTTCAGATGAGAAAAAGCAGCACTCCTCCAGATTTTAGCCCTAGGAGCGAACCTTCACCACAAGAAAACTTCCGAGCCCCACTGTCCAAGCCACCCTGAAGGATTTGTGCTTTTTTTCCCATGGTATTTATCAGCTAACCAAAGCACAAATACGGAGACGATAAACTACAGAATCATAGAATGGAAGGCACCCTAAAGATCACCCAGTTCCAACCCCCTGCCATGGGCAGGGACACCTTCCACCTCCCACCAGACCAGGTTGCTCCAAGCCCCATCCAGCCTGGCCCTGAGCACTCCCAGGGATGGGGCATCCACAGCTTCTCTGGGCAGCCTGTGCCAGTGCCTCAGCACTCTCACGGTAAACAATTTCTTCTGAATATCTAATCTAAGTCTACCCTCTTTCAGTTTAAAGCCATTCCCCCTTGTCCTATCACTACATGCCCCTGTAAAAAGTCCCTCTCCAGGTTTCTCGCAGGTCCCCTTTGGGTACTGGGAGGCTGCTGTAAGGTCTCTCTGGAGCCTTCTCTTCTCCAGGCCAAACAACCCCAACTCTCTCAGCCTGTCTTCACAGGAGGGGTGCTCCAGCCCTCTGGTCATCTTTGTGGCCCTCCTCTGGAGTCAGTCCAACAGGTCCATGTCCTCCTTACGTTGGGGGCCCCAGAGCTGAGTGCAGCACTCCAGGTGGGGTCTCACAAGAGTGGAGTAGAGGAGAGAACCTCCTCCCCTGACTTGCTGATCACACTTCTTTTGATGCAGCCCAGGATACAGTTGGCTTTCTGGGCTGCAAACACACACTGCCACTGGGTCATATAATCCTTTTTTTTTTTTTTTTTCTTTTTTTCTTTACTACTATTTACCTGGGAGGACCTAGACGCTAACCCAGCAGGTATTCTGCACATTGCAATTCCCACTGAGCCACCAGGGATCAAAGCCACTTAGCATCTTACAGAATCAGGCTCACCCATCCCAGGTGAGGAGTTCTGCAGTGCTTCCATCCGCAGGGGCTGCCCAAGCCAAAGCACCACGGTGTCACCAGGCAGCTGCGGCAAGAATAGACACGTATTTTCTCATTGTTTCCTTTGGCACAAAGAACACGGTCCAAATGTCTTTTGTGAATTACATTTTTTATTAGATGAACACAGTTTTAATATATAACGTGTACATGGCCTAGGATGCAATGTGCTCCCTCCCCCACCAAGTTACAAAACACTGACGCCGTGAAGGTGAACATCAGCTCTGCATTTGCGACCTTGCAGGGATGTTAGCAGATGGCCAGGAGTGGAAGCTTTGCACACACGTAGGTCTATGCAGGACAGGATGGAGCACATTAGGAAGAGGTAAAGGAACAAGGGAGTAAAAGCTGGATCTGACCTGGCTGAAGAACTGCTCTAAAGAAGCTGTTCTCCAATTCCCCTCCCAAATTCCTTGGGGAGCAAGAGGGTGAAGAATAGGCTGTGCTGCAGCCGGAGTTCCGTGGGGAGCAGCACCGCGTGGTTTCACACACGGCGCTGCCAGCCAAGGGCCCCCGTGAGAACTGCTGCTCAGGGTGCCGTCAACAAGCTGTGGGCCACTCTGCACCGTGTCTTCCACTCCCGCCCTCTGTGCAGGGCGAATATGAGGGGCTCCCTCCTCCCCCCGCCGCTCGTGCCAAGATTTAGTGAAATCGGTGGACAAGTCCCTGAAGACTAATGGTATTTGGCACTTTCCTGGTGATGACTCCACTCTTGCACTCCTATGAAGGGCCACAAGGCACTGCCTAAAATCTCAGGGTCCTACTTCTGAACCATGGTATTCCCAGAATTGGACTCCCTAAATAAATGGCCTGAGGGGGGGACAGGGCAGGGAGGGATAACCAAGAGATCCACTGAGAGCTTGGCAGCTCCTTTTCACTTCAGTGACAGCACTTGGGCTGCTCAACACTTGAATCGGTTATTTTGAAGTGTAAACATGGATTTAGGGGCTTTACTCCAGGTCCACTTCCCTTGGAAGGTTTGATTCTAGACAGTCAACAGAAAGGTGAAGAAAAAAAAAAGAAGAGAAAGCCACACTATGAAAAATCAAGAGTTCAGAAGACTCATCATCAAAAACTGATTTAACCTTACAAAGCGTGCGTCTTGACTCAGGCCTCAAAATCAGTTTACTGCGTCATTAAAAAAATAGCAATATAGAAACTACCCCTTTCTCAGTTCAAAGTGTACGCACATCTAAGAAGACCCTACAGAAGCAGTCCTCTTCTGGCAAGGCACTATCCAGTAGTGTGTGGCACAAACAAAACCACATCTATCAAAGCCACTGATACAGTGAATGTGCACGTGCACATCGGCCCACACAGCAACTTCAGCTAGGTACAAAGATTTACAGCTTAATTCACATGGCTCTCCCTCTTAAAAAGTGGGGTAGCTACAAGTATTAGCTAAAAATTGGGATCATTTGGTTCTTAAGCATACCTTTATATGCAAGTATTTTAAACAGAATCAAAAATTTGCTGTTTCTTTCAATAAATAGCTCCAGTTTCCACAGACCTTTTCGGTTACCCGATAGTTACATTTCATTATTAAAAAACTAGTTTAAAAAATTCCAGATCATCTTAACAAACTAGAGTAACAAACTAGAACTCTGCTTGCTTTAATTACAAAAATAAGGCTGTCACATAACAAATCAAATTCATATTCAAGCAACATATATATACCTCTTTCTTTTTTTTTTTTTTTAAACTAGCCACTTACAATTCAAAAGCACATATTCTAAGGGACTTACACTGCCAATCCACCTAAGCAAGCAGGATATCTTTGGAGCTAGTGTTGTCCTCCATAGAATTTATTACGTTCACATGTGTGCTCTGAAATAAGCTATGTTTACCTAACTGCTGTAACAGGACTAGCTCTCCACTGAATGGGAGATTTCTATTTTACAATTATCAAAATTCAAGAGGAGTTTTGTGAAACTAATTTCATCCCTGTAGAAATCAGTCTAGTTTTGCCTTTGACCTCAGTAAGCCTGGGATTTCACCCAGGATTACTCGTGTATATACTTACATACTTCGGTAAGTTTTTCAAAACTGGGACTTCAGGGAGTTCTCAAAGTTTACAATATATCAAGTACATGACAAATCCAGGATGGCTTCTCTGTAATCAACTGCATAATTATATAAATTTATATCTGTATTCATCTGCAAAGTTAAATATTTTTCTTTAAGTTTGGGTTTTTTTGGGAATAGCTATATTGAACTCGGTGAAGTTAACAATGTACAGCTCTATCTCATGTCGCATTCACTTCCTACAGCAAGGTTCAAGTCTCATGAAAATACAGGATTGGTGACAAGAATGTCACAATAACGTACCACAGACAACATAACCCTTAAAAATGCATGTACATACATGTATATGCATGCTACCAACTCCCTTTCAGGATTCTTCTAGAAAAGGTGCTGTAGGTAAGATTTTGGCCAGTAGATACAACCATGGACTTGAAACATGTGTGTGCTCTTGCTCCATCTAGCCCTTTAACCAGGCTGAGGGGGCACCACGAATCCAAAGAAGAACTTATTTACGGATGGACTCCTTTAACATCTCCTTTTTTAAAGCTTTCTTGCCTTTGTACTAGAGGGAAAAGCCACACAGCTGTAAGCAGTTGGCAGCTGAGATGACACGACAGGAAGGCAACCTGTTCTTTACTCCAGCAACTGGTAGTCATGAACATCGTTCGTGTCATACCTGTGTAGCCATGAGTAAGTCAATGGCCAAGATCTGAGAGGCTACAATTCTCCTGTTGTTCAGCAGCTTCAGCAGGGACTTGGATGATGACCTAGCATGCACCCTCAAAGTATCTGTGAACGACACCTGAACCTGATTCACTGGTTGGTAACAGCTGGCAGAGCTTCAGTCCAGCAGCATCTCAACAACCTTGAGGACTGGGCTAACAGAAACCTCATGAAGTTTGACAAGGACAAGTAGAAAGTTCTGCCCTTGGGGGTGGCAAAGCATCAGTATGGGCTGGGAAGTGACTGACAGAGTAATACCCCTGCTGAAGGGACCTTGGGATTTTAGTGAACGCCAAGCATATTGTAAGCCAGCAATGTACTCACTGCAAACAGGGGAAAGCATGCAGTGCACCACTTCAGGAGAAGCACGGCCTGCAGGCTGAGGAAAGTTATTACCCATCTCTACTCAGCCCTGGTAAGGCCACATCAAAAATACTGGTTTGGGACCTTCAAATTCAAGAGGGATTTGAAGAAACTGGAGAGTAGCCCTCCAACAAAGCAAAGCAGTCAGGGGCCTAAAGCACACAGCCTGCAGGGAGGCTGAGGAAGCCAGGTTTGTTTAGTCTGGTAAGAAGGCGGCTAGAAGGTGCTCTAATGGTAGCCTGAAATTATCTCGAGGACAGTTACAAAAAAGGTTGGTGCCAATCTCTTCCTGTGAGTGCCAGAAAACAGCAAAGGCAACGGCCACAAATCACAGCCTAGGAGTTGCAGCTGGACATTAAAAGAAAGTTTTCACTAGGAGAGTACTGCAGAGCTGTCACAGGTTACCTAGAGGGTTATGAGAGCTTCATCTTTGGATATTTTTAACACTTTGCTAGACAAACCCGTATATGATCTGAGCTAGTGCTGATGTTAGCCTTGATTCTGACAGTGCTAGACCAGATGACCTCCAGTCATCCCTTCCAATTAATATTTCTCAGATGCCACAGTTACTGATTTTAACAGAACGTGATTTGTGGCACACACAGTGTTGCTTTCTGACACTTTTCACAAGTTTGGCTTCCTTCAAGCCACACAGTCTGAGAGATGTTGTGACTGCAAAGCTTTGCCGCATAATGGTTGTCTTTCATTTACCCAAAGACATAAGGACATTTATCGGAATGGCACTACCCCGTCACTATGAAATCACTTGACTAAAAAGCTACATTACAGCATAGCTGTTATTTTCATAGCCAGACTTGATTCAAAATGCATAATGCAATTCGACTTCTGTCTAGAATGCATTTTGTAATGGTTATTGGCAAGTCACGCGCCCAAGTTCTATGTGCATCAAGGCGGTCCCACTGGAATAATCTCCACTTCCTTTACTTGGCTCCTGTCCATCGGCTGAGCTGACCATTGTGCCCTCATCCAGCAAAGCCCACACTCAGCTTTCTGTCTTTGTAGCACCTCCTCATTTCCACACCTGGGGATATAACCAGGACAACAGCTGGGCGAGTTAGGTGCGCTCTTGGATGACGGTAGTGTTTAACCACCCATGGGACTAAGCCCTGACTCTCAAAGTATCCCCCTGACTCTCATGTGGCTAATGGTGGAGATGTGTGTTACAGAAGGTAAACTCAACGTTTTGGCAAAACTTCATTTTAAGGAAGTCCAACTATAGAGCTCCAACTTTGCGTGTTAAGCCTTTCTCGTTTAAGAGATAATATTATCATTAACTATGACATCTCTTCTCCTGAACTACCCAGTATTTCCCACGAAGTGTTTTCCTGCACACTTTACTTGCATTTGGGACAGGAACCATGTCAGAATACTTCACTTTGGCACCTCCTCCATGATAAAACTGTTTTTAAAGTCAGTTGCATCATTAGACAAATCAAGTTTTCATGAACAAGGTTAGCAGCCCACGTTTCTTAGAATGAACATGATCTAGCATAAACATCACAATAAATAAATGTAGAGCAAAAATACAGCAGTTCTTGGCTTAGACTGAGATCTTAAGATTGACAATTTTTACCTTCTGGATCATAGCCAACACAAATACCCTAATAACCACCAGCACTTCAACTACCATGATGAGCTGATTTCAACTACAGTAGTTGGAAGAATTTAAAAAGGTAAGGAATCTGACTACATAAGTATATCCACGAATGATAGAAGCCCTACACTTCCACTCCTTATTCTCAAACATAGGTCTGTTAGAGTATCAGTGCCAGTTGCAAAAGCAATCCAAAGACAGAAGTGAAACATCAACAATGAGTATTTAAAAAGGAAGATGAGCAGCCTGGCCTTAAACATTTTCATATACGTGTTATTAACCCCACATTATTGGAGAGCACCGTCTCATGGCAAGCAGGCTACAATTAGTGATGCGTGTTTGCTCTATCACAGTGATCCATTAGGGAAGCTGTTGTGTGCTGAAGAACAGGGTCATTCATCCAGATGTGCTTGTTGATACTTTAGATAGGATTTCTAGGGTTCTGACTCCTATTTAAGAGAAAAGAGGGAAAAAAAAAAAAGATTATTAATGCTATGAATGCATTCTCACCTCCTGTGCCTGTGACCTTCACATGTAAGGTGCCCTTAACCCTGGTCCACACGCCAGCTGAGGACACATCACTCTGAAGCACTACCAGCCCGAAGCACTGACCCGGCCAAGCTCACAGAGACACTTCTCCAGGCCTAAAACCGGTTATTTCCTAGGAAGACAGCTGCACAGAAGCTGCTATTTCTGATTGCAGTAGGACATCATCTTTTTCCTAGGACTTAGTTCTTCAGGCTACAAAGCAAGGCAGGCTGCCAAAATAACCTGCTTTAACAGCTCCCTGCTGAGGTTTCCTCCCACTCCTGTCCCTCACGGGGTCCAGAAATAAATGAATTCCTGGCACAAGAAGAACCCTACAGATATCCGACAGATGCCATCCAGGCCTGAAACAGTGCTACTACCAAACACAGCTATACCTACAGTAGTCAAGGGAAGAAAAATACTCCCCTGTGTGTCTGATCCACTGCCAAAAGGTGCACAATACAGTCTCTTTGAACAAGTGTCCAGGCTTTCATATGGGAATAATATCTCCTCTATTAAACTGCCCTCAACAGAAAGATATTATCTGGCTTTGTGTTCTGACCTGTATATATGTATTTGTTAAAACCTAATTATTATGCAAAAAGTTGATAAAACTCCTGACTGCTCCAGCATTTCAGCATTTAAAAAAATATATATATATTAATACCTAACAAATATATGCTGTCCTGGTTGAGCCATTATGCCAGGCTGGCCCAGTAAGATGTTTTGGTGACATAAACTGCAGATATTCCATTGATTAAGATTCTACTTCTTTCTCCTGTTACAATGAAGTCAGTTGCTTTCAATGTCAAGGAGAATGTATTCTTTAAACTTTATGTATCTGCTGTCTCAAATTAAGTCCCATGTATACACTTGATTCCATTTAACATGCCTTGCTTTTCATGGCAACTGTTTCAATTACCTCATTAGCCTGAAGCTGATATGGACAAGGTATGGATCAGCACGGTGGTGCATCCAAACACAAAAGAGTTCTTTCAGTTCAAAGAAAATTCAAACTCAGTGTGTCAAGAATGCCCTGAAAAGTCTGCAATAGTACACTGACCTTTGATGCCAAAGTAGGTTTCAATCCAAGAAAGGAGAAGACAGTATTGCTCTCCTTTGATTCAAAAAAGCTGTCATAATCCTAGAGAGAGGAAAAAAAAGAAGAAAAAAAAAAAAGATGAGTCAACATTTGTATTCATGTTTTCCTGATTGATCTTACCACACCATGTATTAGACTAATGGGTGATATATAATAACGCCCAGGAAAATATGGATACTCATCCATATTCTCCTATGCAAACCTAAAAGCTATTCTAAACTGCAATGATCTTGATAACTACAACGATGGGGAAAAACACATAAATTCTCTAACTATAACACAGAAAAATATGAACATGGACTTTCATTAAAAAGAAATCTATTGTAGGAATTTTTTAAAAGTATTTAACTGCCTAACAATGCAAATATGTTTCTGACCGGGTTTCTGATTTGCATTTTAGCAAACAAAATGCTTCCTAACATGGAAATCTCCAAGAAGTTCTAAGGCAGCTGAACTGCTTATTCTGTGGTGGAACAGAGACTTTGTCATCGTTGTATCCTTTGAAATAAGCAATTGCATCTCAGCCATGGACAACCACATAGTTAAATACAAAATGTTACCTTAAAGAAACTGGTATAGAAAGATAAAAACCAGCCCTCATTATCATGATTAAGTCCCTTTTAGATTTCAGCTGATTAAGACCAGGGTTTGATCTCAAAGTGTTACTACTGCTTTTACTGATCTGTTTACTGCATTGACACCTGCTACTCCTCTCTCATCTGATGAGCGGACAATACTCAGTTTTCAAGGGAAAAAATGGAGCGCAGTTTAATGAATGGATTTCGCATATGGCAAGAAGCCAAGAAGTTTCAGATTCTATCCATGTTTTGGAAAGATTTCCTCTGTGATCACCAGCAAACAATAAAGCACCCAGTTCAGACTCTTTCCCTCTACCATATAACTGCAAAATGGAAACATTAATCCTTACTTAACCACTTCTGTTAGTAAAGTAAAATTCTTTTAAATGTCAAAAACTTCAGGTATGTGCCCATCACTACATAGCAATTATCTCTAAATATTTAAGAATTGTAGTTACGCTTAACTTGAAAGCACTCAACAAGAGAAATCCCTTTAAATATTGAGTATGCACATACATGCTTTCAATACAGAGCAGTAACAGGCAGCCTCCGTGCCTCCACACGCTTCCCACTTGGTAACAGTCATTCCCAATGCACCTGATCCCCAGTTAGCACTTCTTTGGTTCCGAACCTCTAATCTCATTACTTTTGAGGGCTCATCTCTCATTGTTACAGTTTCGGGTGCTTTCCCTGAAATTGCACTTCAATATTGCTCAGCAGCAGCTGCTTTGTTCCCTTGTCTCCTTCCACTCCTGTCTTCTCTTGAACCTGTAACCTCACAAACCACCGCACAACCACAGGGGACCATGTAAAATAAACAGAAGTTCTAATTATAAAGCAGAAATCTTTCTGTGACCTGGCTGTTCTGGGAAGGTTGTCATAGGTTATGCAAAGATTAGGAACCTTCTTTTCTCTTCCAACCAGAGTTTACATGCCTAGTCAATACCCACTTGTGATTACATTTTGGCTTCTCGGTTCCGAAGCAGGAAGCAAAAATGGTCTGGGCAAGCAAACATTCTGCTTCCCAGTATTTCTCTGGGTTTTCACAATGCAGTGTGAATCCCTGAATAACCCCTTCATCCCACCTGCCAGATGCAATTACAAGATATACCGAATTATATCCTTGCAGAAGTAAGTTGTGAAATAACTTTATAAGGGAAGTGTGTACTTGTAGATAAAGACTTGACTTCTCTTTGTTCTTTTTTTTCTCTCCGCTAATGTAAAATAAAAGCCTGTTTGGACAGAAAATACACAGTCACCACAGCAAGGATAATACACATCCCACGAGACACCTAATCATCCTGCAGATGTGCAGAATTTCTCTTAAAACCTTTATGGTGCATCAGACAAAGATGCTTTACTAGCATTTCCATAACGATATACTGCTATTCCAACGTGAACAACTGTCCTAGCAAAGTGATACTTTGCATAATCATTGAATAACCTCAGCCCAGACAAACACATAGCTGCACTGATAGTTTCCCAGCTTCACCCTCTATACTAAAAGCATTGGCCCTGAAAGACACAGAGAGGCCAGCAGGAGTGTATGGTCGTCACCAGGCCTCAGACATATTAGCTGACGTAAGAAGAAAGAGTAAACCTTCTTAAGATGGCTTTTTGTCATCGTCATCTTAAAACATGGCATATTGCTATGCTGTAGCCTAGGGCAGTAAGTCAGTATTCCAGTCCTAAGCTTTATGTCTACTGATCGTTTCAGCTTTCATACACACGTCTATCTATGTATATACATAGAGAGTACACTCATTTCTTCTATCTGGTTTTCAGTTCCATGGTTCTCTATGTGTGATACCTAATTTCCAATGAATACCATCTACTCACTTCGCTCTATGGGAAGAGGCAACTTTATTTGCTTTCCCTGACAGGGGAATGAAACACCTCAAGGAATAAAGCAGTTCAGGAGCAAAAGAAGGTAGAATCTCCTGCAACGATTGGCATCGTAGACTGGAAAATAGACTTTGCAGACAGATGCTGCTTATCATTACGAGCACAGAACTACTACCATTACTGTTTAAAATGCTAATATATGAAGTTATTAGACAGTTTTAAGTTCCCTCACTATTAATTTTAGGTATGGTCTGTTCTACCTAACTTTGCAATTAAACACAGAATTCAACAAAGGAATTGGCACTTTTACATCAATCTAAAAAATCATTAAAGGTGATGGATAGATGCTAAAATCTGAATTAACATAAATTTACAATTAATATCCAGAAAGTAAATCAAAATAAAATAGACAGATCTCACAACTAAGCCATGGCATAAGATGAAACAGTACTGAAAGCAACCCCAACAATGCCATGGATTAAAAAGGGACAATGTAATCAGTGGATACCTATAGGAATAACAACTAATGCTGAAGCTCTGCAGAAGGATGTTTGATTAAGCCCTTGACCTCTACGAACGAGACTTGAAAAACTGCGTGGATGCTGTTAAACTTGAAACAGAACCAGCCTGACTCTACTAAAATAGATGAAAAGCCATGAGGGACACAAGCTATATAAGCAACCACCTGTGAAGACAGCACATGATTGGAGAAATAACCTTTATTTTCTCCACTGGGTTCATCTACAAGTGAGTCACACTATCGCTGCAGGTAGGGGAGTAGTGGATGAGTACAACCCACAGGGAGAAGAGCAAGGGCACCCTCCCTCTGCTATCAGGGTAAGTTTAAATTGCCTTAAGCTGCTCATTACAGCCCTGTAAACTATAAGCAGCCAACCTGCAGGCAAGTAGCTATTGCAAGCATTTCTGCGGTAACATGGCTCAAGACAGGCATCGTTTTCACTCCCCACCAGGAGCACCCTTTCCTCCTAAGCACACAAGCAGTTTTCACGAACCCCCAGACACCTCTTTGTCTCAACAGTCTGTCTAAGGAAGGCTCTCTTGTTTGTTTGGGTGAGTCATCATCTCCCACCACTGTTTCCAAGTTCTGGGGTTCTCCTGAAGTGTGTTAATACCAGTACTTCAATTAGCGCTAAAACTATCACTACTCTAACACCATGGTTTTGTCACTGTTTGTTAATAAACTGGAAAGAAAAACGGCAGGGAAGGGTTCACGGCCTGAAAATAATGCCATAAGAAATAAGACTGTATTCCTGACTCTGACAACGACGTTGCAACTCAGCTAATCCACCAATATCTGTGAAAATCTATTTAACTTAACCTCTGTAAAGTAATTTAAGTCTTACTCATAAAAAGCTTTCTGCAAGTACTAGTTATCACTTATTACTTCCAGAAGCATCCAGGGCTGATTTAGTTTGTTTTTTCCACATATTTACAGATTATCAAACCTGGAATCACTTACTGAAAAAATCCTGAAGGTTAAACAATGAGCTAAACTGAGTAACTGCATGTTTGAAAGAGCACAAAACCCAGTGGATTGATTAATTTTAAAAGGAGCAGAATATTTAATAAGCACAGGAGATTATCCACAGAAGCAATCTCCCTGATGTTTTGAAATATCTGCATTGCGAAACGTATTAAAATGCTATTGACAGTTCCTTGCTTTTATGGGGGATGGGGGGAAGAAGCATCACGCTTTTAGATAAAGTAGCAGTAAAATTTTTATAGGAGTATTTTCCTACTGATCCCGGCAATGAAAACATATGGTCCCAAAACAATCAAATGTGAAAAAGAAGTCACAGAAATGCATAATAGTCCCATAAAAGTTGGAAGAAATCACTTTAGTATGGTAGTTCCTTGAGAGATTTTTGAAAAGTATGATCTCAAGGAACATGATCTGAAGGAACACAATCTCAAGGACCTGTCGGTTGTGCTTTGGCATGTGGTAGGAGTTCAAAGTGGGCATCCCTGGCTTCCCCTGTAACACAGGCAAGATAACAGCTGTTCAAAAACATCCTCCCTTTGATCTTACCTTTACAAGGAGAGAAAGTCTGTGCAGATTTGGGCCACATGTAAAGACACTAAATCCATGGGTGAGGACATGAAAATTCTTGTCTCAGATAAAGAACATCCCAGTGCTACCAGCAGCAGATGCAGAGGCTGAAGAAGGAAAATGGTGCCAAGTTCAGTGGAAGTGGAGAGCTTCATGCACAGGCAAGAGCCCAACTTACTTGCAAGCCAATGGGTTCCACTTGGAAAACTGGGACACTCTGCCTTCTCACAGAGGAAAGACACCACCATCAGCTGGTTTTGGCAAGGCAGTGGTTCCCTGTTTCTGCACTAGGCTTCACCACTGGTAGCAAGTTACTACAATCCCCCTGTCACTGTCCCAGGCAGCTCTACCAAACGTGCAAGTGCTGCAGCTTCGCTGGGGTCAGCTGAGCAGTGCTATCTGGCCCCTCTGCAAGGAAGTGGCTCCCACTGATGCCCTGGAGGCATTCCAAGAGCAGCTGTTAACCTAAAAATATATGAGTATGACAAACTGCCACCCACTGCCCCACTTCAAAAGGCAACTATGTGCACAACCAGAATTTTGACTGTATCACTTTAAATTACAATCCTCGGTGCTTTCCAGAGCAGCTAATTACACATATATGCATAAAATTCTGGTAAAATCAATAGCTGATTAAGGTTACTAAAACTGAGGGGACATAGAGATGGTGTACGTCAATCATCAGTGATGCAGAGATGTTAAATCCATCTGGAAAAGTTGAAAAGCCAAAACCACAGGTGATCAATCACAAAGATGAGGGTATGAAAGGTCACCAAGAATGACAAATGCCAGGAGAATAAAATATATCTCAGGATGGTTTGAGGACATAGAGAAGTGACAGGAGTATAAATAAGGTAAGTAAAGAGCTATTTCAAATCGGAAAAGGCTTCTTAACACGGTAACAGCCGAGTGCTTTAGGCCTGGCTCCTCATCCTTAAAGTCAATGGCAGCTTGGTCACCCACCAAGTACTCTAAGCAAGATACAGCCCTTCTGTTTTACCACAAGAACAGAACAGTTACAGCATCAAAGATGTTCTAAGAGCTACTGAAATCAGCTGACCAAAGCTCTTGCTTTGTTGAAAATAAACAAAGCTAACTGTACTGAAGTTTCAGCAGCTCACCTACAGACAAGCAAAATCTTGCTGGTCTTGCACAGCATAAAGCTTTGCTTTCCCTGCACCTGCTGAGTGCCTCTAAACCGGGATAGTTTCAATTTACTCATCCATGCCCTGGATGGAGGGACAGAGCGCACCCTCAGCAGGTTTGCTGATGGTACAAAGCTGGGAGGAGTGGCTGACACACCAGGAGGCTGCGCTGCCATTCAGTGACACCTGGGCAGGCTGGAGAGCTGGGAGGAGAGGAACCTAATGAAGCTCAACAAAGGCAAGTGTAAGGTCCTGCACCTGGGGAGGGACAACCCCTGCACCAGCACAGGCCAGGGGTGACCTGCTGGAAGGCAGCTCTGCGGAGAAGGGCCTGGGGGTTCTGGGGGACAGCAAGCTGCCCATGAGCCAGCTGTGTGTCCCGGTGGCCAAGAAGGCCCATGGGACTCTGGAGTGCATCGGGAGCAGCGTGGCCAGCAGGTCAAGGGAGGTTGTCCCCCACCTCTGCTCTGCCCTGGTGAGGCCGCACCTGGAGCCCATGTCCAGTTCTGGGCTCCCCAGTTCAAGGGAGACAGGGAACTGCTGGAGAGGGCCCAGCGGGGGGCTATGAAGATGGTGAGGGGACTGGAGCATCTCCCTTGTGAGGAAAGGCTGAGAGAGCCGGGGCTGTGTAGTCTGGAGAGGAGAAGAGTGAGGGGGGATCTGGTCAATGTTTACAAATATCTTAAGGGTGAATTCAAGAGGACGGGGCCAGGCTCCTTGCAGTGGTGCCCAGTGACAGGGCAACAGGCAATGGGCACAAACTGCAACACAAGAAGTTCCACCTGAATATGAGGAAGAACTTCTTTACCTTGATGTTGACAGAGCGCTGGAACAGGCTGCCCAGAGAAGCTGTGGGGTCTCCTTCTCCGCAGACATTCAAAACCTGCCGGGACACGATTCTGTGCCACCTGCTCTAGAGAACCTGCTTTAGCAGGGGGCTGGACTAGATGATCTCCAGAGGTCCCTTCCAACCCTGACCATGCTGTGACTCAGAGAGAGAGGCAGGCCACGGCTGCAAAGGTCTTTAGGAGCTAAGTTAGCCCAGGTGGTAACAGGAGGAAGGATATGAGGCTCACTGTGGCGGCAGGATGGTTGGTAATAGATCTAGAGCTCAGCAGACCCATGAGCACATTGCCAGAGCACACTAAAGAAGATCATGTTTACATGGCTTCACCAGAAGGCTGAAGTTCATGAAAGAGAAATATAATAAGAATTACTAAATACATTAAAGTGATATTTGTTTCAGAAGAAAAACTAGAGACAGGGAAAATACTCAAGTATTTTATATGTATTTTAAATGCTTGACTTGCTTGTAGTCTTTCCTAGGCATATGCTTATGGCCATTGCTAGGACAAAACTGGGCCAGATGGACCTTCAGTCTCACACATTTAAGGTCACTTATATCAGATGCATCTTAACACAAGTTTTAAAATAATCAGCAAAGCAAAATGATATTGTCCACTTAGTATGCTGGTAAAAGGAAAAAAAAACCCAAAAGCTTCACACTTAAATATCCTTCCAGTTTATCCTGAAACTAAAATGGTGCTGTGGTTGCTCTGCACCTCTTTAAAACGAGATTAATCAAAGACAGGAGAACTCTCTTAATGTCTAGATTATGCAGAAATCCCAACAGCCATGCACTGCCCAAATGCGACAGTGAACTAAGAGTAGCTTAGTCTTTGAAAGAGTGGACAAGCATTCAGGAAATCTGGATTTAACTCTTCTTTATGACACAAATGTTTTATGCCAATCTACTCCAGTACAAAAACTGCTGGTCCTTGGGAATTGTTTCCTCTTTAGATCCCACTTCCAGAGTAGCTGCTGCTTCTCTCAACAGCAACTGCCAAGTTCACAAAGCTCAACTTGACTACAGCAGTATCCCAACTGCGTTGCGGAGACTTTAAGCATGCTAGGAAACCAGATCACTGTAGTGATGCGATTACAGACACTGCCATAATTAATTTGGCTCAGCATTTTGTTAAGCAGGTACACTGAAGCTTGTTTAAATAAACACTGTTGCTGCTGGGAGAAACTATTTACTGCACACCAATGTTAAAACTGGCAGTACTGCAGATCAGCATAAATATTTGCGCTTCAAGAAACATAACACAAGCATGATGGCATTGGGTCAAAGTAAAACATTAACACAAAGTAGATTTAACTTACAATTAGCAATTACACAGACACTGTCTATCCATTACTGCAACTGAGATTAGGAGAACTTTATTTCTAATGAAGTTTCAAAGACAGTAACTGTGAATAGAAGTCCTTCCAGTTGAGCAAGTTGGCTTTGTTGCTGTTTGCTTTTAGTTTGCTGCAAGAGAAAGAGCAAGCTTGCTAAACATCTCAGACAAACCCTTACTGCTTACCACACCAAGAGGCAGAAAACCAATCCTTACCACACCAAAAAGCAGAAAAATAAGGAACATGCCCAAATGTAGCCTGCACTGATTTTCAGACAGATTTTTTTAAAATGCACTGATTATTGGACAGCACTTCAAGACTGGCATGCTGCTTGACTTTGCTTATCTTTGTCAATATTTTTTTAATATATGATTATGATCTCTCCATTCTTACAAAAGGGGCAATGTAATTTGCCCTTACAAGAGTGGGGAACGTCATTTAAATGCACTGAATCAGCACTTTACTACTGACTGAGTTAATACTGTATGCCATTGAGAAAGAGCTGTTAGCATCCTTCCTGAAAAGGGCACTTCAGTTCTCTAGAACAGATGACATTCATTTACTGATCTGATTAGGATTACAATGGAAAACTCTTACTCAGCACAGCTCTCCTTGGAGAATGAGTGTGTGTGCATGTGTGAGGCTTTTTAAATATTATATAAATACACAAAAATAAGAATCTTGTCCCCACAACACAGGACAATCTAAACATGACAGTTTTCAATTACCTAACCTTCTGATAAGATCTCTGCACAGGATTTTTAAAGAACTTATTCAATTGACTCTACAAAGCAACCTGTTACTCTTCTCCTAATGGCCAGATGTTTATTTCAGTAATCTCTTTAGTTGTAGGCTTCCAGAAACAAAGGCTTTAAATTAAAAGGGAGCAGATGTCAGCTACAGCTCTATTGTTGGGACAGTATGGGACAAACTCAGGCCAGTATGATGTTTGCTGTTCATTCAGTAACAGTGACAGGGACACATACATCAACAACGTAAGAACCGATACTCCTCACCTCTAAGACAGGGAGTCCAAGTGCAGAAAGGCTTCCCCCAGCCAAGCACTGAAGAGCTCAAACTGGCACAGCACCCACCTGGGGCAGGGGAATATTCAAGGGACTCAGTGGCAGTATCAGTAAGACTATGGATGATCAGGTGCCACCTCCCCCTTCTGTGCACCTTCTAGCTCATCATGTTATTTTACTAATGGTTCGGATAAGAATATTATCAAATCAGACCGTAACAGGAATTTGAGAAGAGGGAGGGATGGAAACGTCAGGGAGTTAACTATGGTAGTCATCCTTTTACATGAGGTTGTGGCCAAAAGACATATATTGACTGTGCTGCACAGAAGCTCTGCATGCACATATTTTAACTTGGACATGTTTTAAGGTAGCTGTAACTTTACATGGGACATTACAACAACGTGTCGGTTGGTTTTCCTCTTAGAGCGTTTTACTCATACCAATATTAGGTGACATCTCAGAACACTAAATAAAATATAGATTTTCCCCTTTATTTTAGTAATTGGACACTGTCAGAATCATCCTTCAACACATTCTTTCTTTTCCGCAGTTCCTTCAGAGAAGAACAAAATCAGAAAGCTACTAAGAAAGAAGAAAGCCACAGTAATTGTAGTGGCACTGCAAGGTATCAACAGCATTCTTACTTAAAAATTTATTATAACTTTGCTGTATCTTCAAAGTGTTTCTCAGAAGATAATCTTAGTAGCATCATTACAAGCGGAGCAGCGGTGCACAGAATTACCTATTTCATCCTGGTTCTTCACTGACAACAGCCATGGCCTTCTCTTAGATACTGTTCCAATACACTGCTACATGCATAATCTGTGCCCTCAAAGTATCACTGCCACTTAGTAAGCTTTCTTATCTTTTCCTCATATATCTCATACATCATGTAGGCTATACTTAAGTAGAACGGGCCCTTTAGAAAAGACTTTAACCAAAGCAGTCATGACACCTTCAAGAATAAACCCCTTTTCTTCAAGAAAGTGTAGCACAATAGGAAGTTTCCATTCCATGCAAAGGAGAATTAGGATCCCAAAATTGTTAGTAATTATGTGACGCTTACTGATTATCAATGAGTGCTGCAGAACATCAATGTAAATATTAAAACTAAAAAGAAAAAACTTTGCAATATTTTCTACTATATCCTGTAAAGGTGACAATTTTAATTTTATACCAGTCATCTTTAAGTGTATTAAAATACCTAAACACATATTATACATAACACATACGTATATACATATACATGCATATCCATAAATATATAAACACATATATTATTATTATATTTAGGAAATAGAGTCTGCACACAGAGTAAAATATCTCCAATTTGTATCAAATCTTGGACAGCTATCATCTTTACGTGGTGAGATAGTTCACAAAGTATCTGCTACTTCACTTTGAAAGAGATATTGATAAAGTTTAGAACTCAGAGAGGAAAGAGTTCAAATAAAAACTGTGGTGCTCAACAGGAATGTACTCTCTCCACTACAGGGCAAACAGCAGCATTATAATACTTTACTGGTACCAGTTCTAACCGTTCTGAGGATAAAATTATTGGATTATTTTATTTTTAGTCAGTTGCTGAGCTTCTATTTTTCAAGCCCTACCACTGGACAGGCTGGCTACTCCACACTTTTGCCTCTGGTACCACACTCCTCTGTATCAAGCATATATCACATGGAACTAAAGCTCTTTGCCTCAGGACACAGAAAAGCAGTGGAGAAGTGGATGGCAAAAGCGTAGGCATAGCCTCTAAGTTATAACCATACAGAGCTTGTGAATGGTCCAAACAGTATCTTGCCAACATGGAAAAAGACACATGGGCAGGGGTTGCCTTCCAGCACTAGCCCTGCCTTCTATATTCCTTGCTTGAGAAAAGGGCCTAATCAGGAAGATAAAACAGTGCTGTATCACTGACCTCAAGTCACTCACATACAGCCTGGGGTCTGTGGTGAGCCACAAACTACTCCAATACAACTGCAAAAGGTAATTTAGAATGATTTCAAACAAACAGCTTGAATTGGCCATACAGGAAACTCTACCTCTGATGGGAAAAATAATTAATCAAGAAAGTTTCAGCATCGTCAATCATTAACAGCTGTTATATGAACTCTGAGCAAATACACACTAACCTCTATCTAGCAAGATTATCATTCTTCTAAAAACAGACCTGGACCACCAAGACACTGAGTCGGGTAAGACACCTCCAAGGGTGCAGGGAACCAAATGTAGATTTGATGAACACCAAATAGCCTCACAACTGCCCTAGGTCCTGAAGTAAACACGCTATAGCAGGCGTGCTAAGGTGAATTGTGCCACGTTGCTTGAGGATCTAGAGACAGAGCTCAAGCTCTCTGTATCTGTAGGCACAAGAACAATGACAAACTCCCCAGTGACAGGCCAGGGCAGAAACTCTGAGGTGGCCTCTAGCCAGTTTTCTTAAATCTTCTTTCCTATTCTTTCTCTTATCAGTGACTGAAAAGCCACCGATATAGTTACTGATTTGTCATTTTACACATATAAAAAAGGAAGAAAAAGAAATGCGTGTGACTCTTTCCAGGATCTTTAAAAAAACCAGAACAGACTGATACTTAACAGTGCAAAGAAATCAGTGCCACAGTAATGGCCTGTGCGCTGAATAGTTTCTGGAGAACACTGCACCTCTTTCAGTGGCTTATTTTATTTCTTTCTTGTCTATAGGCCTTCACTGTTTTGATGGAGCTGACACCCATATATTAAATTTCAGGGAAGGACAATAAATATCACGTATCTGTGTCTCTGCTGCTGCCCACTAGGCACTCTATCAGGACTTACTCTAACACTAAACCATATGAGCAGCTTCAAAAGAAAAGAAAAAAAAAAGTCAGCTTGATATGTAAATATTTTCTCTTCAGCTCAAACTCCCACCTGAAAACAGATTTCCTTTTTAATTTTGGTTGGCCTAAATTTCAGGCTGTCTCACATCAGTGGCAGATTTCTGCATATAAAACTGTCACTGTTTCAAAGTGCTAACTTGTGCTTTGTAAGGTTAAAGTAAGAGTGCACTCACTGGGAAGCGGAGACTTCCAATCTTCTGAAAGATCCAGGAGTCACTTCTAGTCTAAGAAGAGTCACACATTAAATTGTGGAGATTTCAGAGAAAGCAGAAGAGGGAAGTGGTGAGGCACTGGCCTAATTTCAGACACCACTTTTCCAGCATTTCTTGCTTTCTATTTTAAAAGCTTTCCATGTCTCCATGCAGTAGCCAGAACATGGCAGATCCTGTTTGGATACATGTACCTATGGCTCCTCACCGGCCATGTGAAGAAGTTAGAGCCCTAGCTGGTGGCTTCAAATTCCACTCTAGAAGCCACATGCCTAAAATTTAGGTGCTTGGCATCATGCTGTAGTCCCTTTGTGAATCTGGTCCTAATGCACCAACCTGCAGTGATCTCTCTCTGTTTGGATCTTCTATAGTCTGTGCAAAAAGGGCAACAGTAAGTAATAAGTATGCAAGGATAAGTAATTATTTGTTCATTCTTTTAACAGTGTTTTTAACCTGCAGGATACTTAACAGTTAGTACTATGTTGGTCCCTAGCAGCAGTACTTTAGAAAAATCTAACTTACATGCAACATCACTGATCTGGCTGTGTAAAATAAATTCACAATGGGAGGCAGAGGATTTAGAAATTTTTCTGTAAGCTTGAAAGCAAAGGATTTAGTTAGTGAAAACTTAGAAAACAAACTGCAGTTTTCATCTTCATGTTTTTACTGGGTCCAGCTGTGATGGAGCTGACTTCCTTCACAGCAACCCCTATGGTGCTTCGTTTTGGATATGTGACTAGAACAGCCTTGACAACACAGCAATGATTTGGTTGCTTGCACAGCATCAGGGTCTTCTCTGTTTCTCATTCTGTTCCTCCCTGCTGCCCCCAGAGAGTAGGCTGAAAGGGCAAGAGGGACAGAGATTCCAATTAGCCAAAGGGATGTTCCACACCATATAACTTCATGCTCATATAAAACTGGGGAGTGTTTGTCTTCCAAGGTACCCATCGCTGGGAGACTGAGTGGGCCTAGGTCTGCTTTTGGGAGATGGTGAGTGACTGTGTTTGCATCGCTTGGGATTTTGTCCCTTTCCTTCACTTACTAAACTGTCTTTATCTCAACTCATGAGTTCACTTGCTTTTTCTCTTCCTATTTTCTTCACCTTCCTGCTAGGTGAGTAGGGGGGAGCAAGCAGCTGTGTGATTGCTGTCTGAGGTCAACCTACAACAGTTCTTTTTGGCTCCTGAACAGGGACTCAAAAAG
Organism: Falco naumanni; assembly: GCF_017639655.2. Lineage (NCBI taxonomy): Eukaryota > Metazoa > Chordata > Aves > Falconiformes > Falconidae > Falco > Falco naumanni. Next base: position 8,962,609 of record NC_054059.1, read on the forward strand.
GTTCAAGATAATGACAGATGTGATCAGAGTGTACTAGACTGAATTTACAGCTGGTTTACCTGTTTAGCTGTTACTTTGCAGGCTGTTACTTTGTGTTGCTGGTCACAATGTTGACTTGCCTGTTCTTGATCTCCTTTTGTCTTTTTCCTCAGTTGCTCTGTTGCTTGCTCCCTTCCTTCCTGTACATCAAACTCAAGAGCTTGTAAATGGCTGTTTTCAGCTTTTATTGTTTGCCCTGTTGTTTATCACTTTCTTTTGCTTTGCCTGGGAGAGCCATGATAAAAGCACCGGCCTCAAGCCTAATTTGCTCTTTGGCCCCTGCACCGTTGCCATCCCAGTACTCTGGGAACCATCTCGTGGAGACAATGCTCTCCAGGAGCCATTCTGTAGGGAAAATGAAGAAGGGCATCTTCTACTCCAGGACAGAGGCTTCTACCCTTGTTCCAATGGCCCTTCAGTTTCTTGAACCTTCTAATGTAACCAGAATGTTGTACTGGTGTGTGCAGTGACACTGATTTTGGCTTTTCCTAATGTTAACTGATCAGTTGGGAATGCCACACAGGAATGTGCCCTGAGGCAACAGTTTCCTGGGTGGCAAGGTGTGTGGGAGAATTTGAGCAGGTGCCTAGAGCAGTTTTCACCTCCGATGGCTTGGGACTTCTCTCGTGAACATCCTGTTGAATTAGCAGAGCACTTGAGGGAAGGATGCCTTGCATATACCACAAAGCCACAACTTCCAGCGCTGTGCTGGGGCCAGGGGTAGACCTATGCCTATGCTCAAAGGAAGAAGAGGGTCTCTGGATCTCATGACACACAAAGAGACACTGTGAGGGTCTCTGGATCTGAGGACATAAAAATAGATACTGTGAGGGTCTTTGAACACGCGCACAGACACTGTGCATAAATCAGAAGCCCAAACCCCAACTGCAACTGTTGTTCCTGCAGTCAAGAAGAAACCATGGGAGCATAGGTTGACCCAGTTAGTAAAGGAGAAAGAAGCTCCTCTTGAGGGAGAGCAGGAAGAAGACATCATGGACTGGCCAAAAGGCAGACATTTTGAAGCATCACCCAGGGAGGTGACCCATGCCAAAGAGGCCCCGCTGTATAATAAACTACTAGAAAATGAAAAACAATATGCTCTACTTGCTGATGGGTCCTGTCATATCGTGGGAAAACATTGGAAGTGGAAAGCTGCTGTGTGGAGTTTCACAAGACAAGTCACAGAAACCGTCACAGGCAAAGGCAAATCGAGTCAGTTTACAGACGTGAAAGCCATCCAGCTGGCCCTAGACGTTGCTGAAAGAGAAAAGTGGCCAGTATCCTATCTTTATACTGACTCATGTATGGTGGCACATGCCCTGGGGGGGTTCCTACAGCAACTGAAGCTGACATACTGGCAGCACAGAGATAAGCCCACCTGGGCTGCTGTGTTTTGGCAAAATATTGCTGCATAGGTAGAGAACCTTGCTGTAAAAGTATGTTACTTAGATATTCACATGCCCAAGAGTTATGCCACCAAAGAAAACGGAAACAAGGAGCAGACAGACCAGGCTGGCAGAACTGAAATGGCAAAGGTGGACCTGGACTGAAAACCTAACGGTGAGCTATGACACATCAGGACACCTAGGAAGAGATGCAATGTATAGACGGGCTTGTGATCAATGGGGTACCTGACCACTGAAGCCACTGAACAGGTTATCCCTATATGTGGAACATGAGCCACGATCAAACAAGTCAAGTGGGTAAAGCTTCTCTGCTGTGGGGAACAGTGGCTGGGAAAGACAGTGTGGGTTGCTCCTCCCCCAGGAAACGGCAAACCTGTTTGTGGGGTTCCTTTTGCTCAAGGGTGAGGGTGCACTTGGTGGGTAATGCAGGAGGATGAGGAAACCCAGTGTGTCCCTGAAGGAGACTTACCCTTGGGGGAAAATAATCCATTATTTGAGTTGTATGTCATAGCACAGCAGGAGCCACTAAAACTAACTGAGGATGAGCCTTGTACGGAACCGAGCAAGACACAACTGGTTTCAATGCCCAACAACACAACACAACACCTCCTATTAAGGTTCTACTTGTCCTTTTTTTTTGTTTTTGATCTTTTCCAAATTACCTCCACTTTAATTTTCTTTATGCCAAGTGCATGAGCTCCCTCTTGGAACATTCACTAAGCATGAAGATTTCCTTACTCTTGCATAGCACTAACTAGAGCAAGATAACTGTAATAATTTCAGATTTACACTACTGTACATTAGAAAAGCAGGTTCATGTGTCTGATTTGTCTGAAATGTAGACTCTCTTCTTACACACTTGCAATGTTATAGCAATGTCACTAAGATGAAACAACATTGTAAAGTCATAAAAATATGTAAATTATCATAGTGTCAGTGCTATGACATAGCACTGGATTATGAGTAAAATGATTTGTGTTCTTGTGTGCTCACAGCTCTATCTTGTTTGCAGGAAATAAAAATGTTTCTTGCTGAGTACTTTATTTCAAAATCCATCGGCAGAACTTGTTACTGAAAAACTAGGTAATGCATCTCAGAAGACTGAGAAAAGGAGAAGATAGATTAATGATCATATTTGTGACTACATCGACTCAAAAATTACACGGTCTTGCTCACACTTTGAAACACGGAGTTTGTCCGTTGGTAGCACAAGGATCCTTCCCCCTCTGGTACAAGACGTTTTGTGAACCAGTAAGCACTGACCACCTTTTTGTACCTTTCTCCCCCCTTACACCAGCTATCATGTTAAAATGGCTGACAGCAATCCATTTTGGATACTTACTGAAAATACTGAAGACAAACTACTTCTATATTGCAGTTACATTCTGAAAAGTGATTATTTCAAATGGTAATGTCCTAGCCAGAAAAATCTGTTTTGAGATAATACCCTTGTATGCATTGCTATGGTTTTCTACTAAAGAGAAAATGGGCGGGGAAGAAAAAAACCCCAACTATTAATGCTTTACTAATGGAGAAAAACCAGCGTGGCTATGAATATAACATTGCATCATGGCTTGTACACCACATGCTTGTGTACCTCTATAGAAATAACATGAACAAAATACAAAGTGTATCTATTTTGCTTTGTCTTGTCTAGCCCTCATAGGTTTAGAGGAAAAGCAATGAATCTGACCAGTTCGTATTTTAAGTAAGTAAATCTATATTGTCAGTAACAATGTATAAGCCAGAATAAGTACATAGGCAGTTTTCCTGGTGAGACTAGAACTGGCAGGCAAAATACCAGTGTTTTTTAATAGAGCAAATAGGATTAGAAATTGCCTGGACACTAATCAGGAATGATAAGCTACGATTTTCACCAATCAATTCACAGAAAACTTGGTGGGTATCGTTTAAGTTATTTAAAAGCTTTTTTTTTTTTTTTTTTTTTTTAATTTGTATCAAGATAAACTTACGAAAACAATGTGGAAATGACAATGAGAAACAAGATCTGCAATGTCTGCTGACTTCATCTAACTGTGATATTTTAACCCCCTTTCCAGCACTGACCCCGTCTCCTGCCTATTCTTTTGACCCATTCTATTACCCAAGAACTTCACCAACCAATACAGCAGGCTAACTGATGAATGTTGGAGATCCTGCACATGCTTCTTCCTTCAACCTGGAAAATAGCTTCTTTCAAAGCATGTTTGCTCTTTAAAGATGTTCATGCAGACAGTGAGGCCTAGTAATAGGATTAACTCTGCTCAGCCAAAACAGCTATCAGATGAGCAGACAGATTAATGAGATCATCTCACATGTTGCATGACATCCTCTTCCTTGCTAATTCCAAACAGAAATTTCTAAGACTAGATTAAAACATGCTATAAAGACAAGCTGAAAGGGTAAGAAACAACTGCTTCCAACACTCTATTTCCCAGGCAAACTAAAATCACACAGAACAATGTAAATGTTATTTGTAAGTGAGGGGCTACTTCACAAGTGACGGTCAAAATCCCTTCCAAGTCCCACATATATTTCTTTGACATTTCTTATCTGGAAGTAGGCAGATACGAGTGAAAGTGCTGAGGTAAACAAGTAAGGCCAATACAAAGCATAGGGGAGGGGTGTTAAACACCTCACTTTAGGAAGCTAGTTAGCTGCTGCATCATACCCAGTCTGTTTGTTGCAGAGGATCCTACCGTAAGCTAAAAATCACACTCATTTCACAGGTTCTCAGCAGATCTGAAATGATCCATCAGCCAGATTTACCTTCATTACAGCACTGTTGAGGCTGGCAGAGACAAGTCTCAAGCTGCTTTACTTCGGGGAAAAATAAAACTATTCTACAATTCAAAGAGAAAACAGTTTTCACTTATCCCAGAGAGTCTGATCGCATAAAGGCTCTCTAAGCATAAATGAAACTTACACGACGACAGCAGCAGAGGAGCTTAATTACAAATGACAATGTAACTCAATCTAGCCAATGTTCTCATTTACTGTGCCAAAGATTTCTTTCTGAATCTTTATGCATAGACTAGACCCAAGTAGCAAGAAAACCATAAATCCCCAGCTTACAGTGGTCTCACAAGGGACTTTACCATGAAGAGGTTGTACATGAAGCATGTAACATTACAAATTCCTACATTTGTGGAGGGAGTCCACTAGCTGAAGACAACCTTAGGATTTACAGATGAACAATCTGAATTTTCACTGTATGCTCATTACCTGATCCTATCACCCCAAACTGTCACCATTAATTCAGATTCTACTAGAGAAAGCTCAACAGCAAGTCCCAGCTTTTTAAATGGCCAACAGGGTATATTAATATATCATCCGTTGACAACCGTAACAGCTACTTACTCCACAGTACTGATCATCACTGAATATCTGTGGTGGCAGTGGATTGCCTTGCGCGGGCTGCCTATCCTCAGGAATATTTTTATACATCCATTGCCTTTTCTCCTCTGACATTGTGATATCCACTTCTTCAAACTCTATGCGATTGGCTTCCAGAAACCTCACCACATCTTGTTGCCTCTTCTTTATCTAGATGAAAGAAAGAAAAAAAAACCACCAATACTCAGAGCAAGTCTACCATAACCCAGACATGCTTACAAACCTGAAAACATTCCACTTTCATGGGATGGGAAGTCACAAACTCAGAAGGACAAAGGATAAAATATTTTTTTCAGGTTTAAGTTCATAAAAGTTAAATACTGCTGTTTCTTTACAAGTTGGCAAAGGTTAAACTTCTTCATCTCCTTTCTACCAAGCTGCCTCTTAAATTCAATTATGGGAATTTCAGCCTTTACCCTCTAAAGATGCTTTAAAAAAAAAATAACCTGCTTGGGACTCTTCAGAAGCTCAAGTTAAAAGAGGCAGCTGGTTTTCAAAGTCATTAGGGGCTGCATTTTTTAAGTATACAGGCACCTAGAAATGCAAGGTAAGCAACGTGGCAACTCTCAGAAGCATCTACTCCTGTAAGTGTTCATTGAGATAAACATGTCAGTACATCTGAAAGAAACCACCCCAGCTACACACATTTCTGTTTTCCTAGGCACCTACACATTTTTCAAATGCAGCTCAAAGTTCCCTGAGCAAGGCTTGTGGAATCTTTAATTAAGTGTCTGTCTGCATAATAGACATTCCTAAAAATAAACATGATCTCATCTCTTGAAAATTAACTTCATTGCAAAGAAAAAAAAAATGCACGACGTTTGTACTAAATGTATGGGGTTTCTGCCCCTCAAAGAGATTATCATCTGTATACAAAAGCCTAACACAGGCAGAACACTGGCAGGTTTTAGCTCATTGTAGCTAAGATCAACCCTTAACAGCTATCTGGGCTTCAACCAGATACACTCAGGTGAAGACCACTTCTGCCTCGAATAGGGCTTTACATCAAGACAGCAACCTCTGAAATGAAAGTCTGCAGGGCCAAGGAAAGCTATCTGGGCTCATTCAACTAGGCCTGCTCTGCATTCTCTTCAGTCCATACTGTGCTTTTTACATCTACTTAATGAAATTAATTCTTTCAGAAAGGAACTATAAATTATATGCTGTATTTTTTACAGCTATCATCAACAGTGTTATTTGAACAAAAAAATTACAGCTTTAATAATTTTACAGTATTCCTGAAGTGTCAAATCCATGCAGTTGCTGACTGGCATAAAGCCCAGGTGGATGAATCATGCCTGTGGGTATCATATGACCTAGATACTATTTGGAAATCTCAGGATTTTTAAAGTGCATGTGCTAGTTGTTCTTGTTGCACAGCACAGTCTGTCTATCTAAATGCACCACAAAAGTACATAACTGTTGGAGGTAAGACTGATGGAATCATTGTTTTCTTGAAATAAGTAGGTAGCTATCCCAGGAAACCACAAAGGTAAAGCTTTTAAATGATTACTGTCTTTCTTAAGAAGTGGGCTGCATAATAAGCTCGTGTTTCAGTGCTTAACTCTTTTTCCTTTTCTTACATACACTGGTGGGGATTTTTAGGCATATGTGAAAGGATCACTTTTTCATACAGAAAGCAGCTCCTAAAATTGTGTGCAAATAACACATTACCAACATCAGCAAAATTACCACATCATCATCACTGCTGGTACCAAAGACAATGTGCCTTTTACTATCCCCCTAAAAACTGCAAAGACAATTCTATTGTCAGTGTAGAAGTGAAAGATGAAAATACTTTCCTCTATCTTTCACTAAAAAAACTACAAGAGAGGCCCAAAAGAGACAGATTGAAATTTTCTTAACACGAATAGTATTTGTTCAAACAGAAATGAGACATCTCAAATGATGTGTGGGATGGATTATTTCGTTATAGTGGAGTATTGCTAAAACCAACATGAATTCCCTCCTGCACTGGTCAGAGCAACCAGCAAACCACACAGTGCCTGGGCCAGCCTGCTCGGCCCAGAGGCCAAAGGGCATAATTTGGCCAGGTCTATTAAACCTGCAGCCTCTGAGACTGGATGCATAGAAACTGGACATTGGGAACGATCCATGGCATGCTGCAACATCTAAATCGTGGCCACAAATTGTTGTGAGACTGTAAGTTAGCCTTGGCCAAAGCTGTCTGTGCTGGTACCATTCTACTATCAGTTTCATAGTACCAGAGCGCTCCGTTGCTCAGGCCCAGGCCACATACACATGTATCCACGTGTACCCATTTTCATCTGCTGCCTTCCAGAAGTCTGTACAATGGACACAAGTTTAACTGCAACTTAGATTTAATCAGATCCCTAATATTTTACTGTTCACGCCATGAGAATTCTCCCACAAACTCACATTTCCTAATGTCTCCTTTTTATTTTTATAAAACTAATTAAGATGTTGAAGAGAAATAAATTGTGGTGTTTTTTTTTCTTTTAGTCAGAAGCCTTGCAATTCTCCACATGACATCTGCATGAATTAACAGCTGTGGATGTGCCAGCTGCATAAATTTAAACAAAATGCCCTGAAAATTTTTAGCCAAAAATGTAGCATCTTCACCTCCCCCAAGTGGTTTTGTTCAAGCCTGCAAACTGAAACTAGAGCATTAGTTACATTTGAAATCCTATTAAATTATGCCTTGTTGTTTAAGATGGATGTTCAGAGCATCTGCCACAACAGAAGCCAGCTGATTACTCCCCAAGAAAACCACAGGACCTTTGTCTTCCTCTACAACTGGATCTGTGTCGCAGGAGTGCGTCAGCCTCACAGTCCTGCCGGCAGCTCTCATCTGTGGTTACCCTGAGCTCTAAAAACTTCCAGTATTCAACCAAATGAAACACTGAGCAAAGATAGCATGGGTCAAAGAGCAGTGTCAGTTCTCCCTTCCTCACTAGCCTATGCAGAGGATCTGAGCTCCTGTCAAGAGCTCATTGGAGAAAAATAATCCTTATTTGACAGACTATGCAGGTGGATACTTCAGACCTCTTTGTGAAACTTGGCCTTGTATCTTGCTACTTCTGAGGTTTCCAGAGTGTGGCACAACTGAAAGAAACCTGAAAAGAGTAGTTACATAATCAGAGGTACCATGTTCAGAAAAACTTGGTGTGTTGCTACTCATACGTATTTTGTGGGTAAGCATCCATATTCTTACAGGACAGACTGCTTCAGCAACAAAATATTTTGGTTTTAATACATTTCAGCACATTGGAAGACACTGCAAGATACACCATCAAAATATATATTCATTGTGAAGTGTCAGAGGAAAATCTTTACATAATATGATTGTAATCTATCTTTAACGAGGTGAAGAAAAAACTGATAGAGCTAATAATCTACTACTATAATCTGATGCTTGTCTCCCATATCTTTAGCTGGGTGATTATTTTCTGAACATCATTTCTCTGGGTTTGGTTTTACTGTTAATCTGTACTTCTATTCACAAAAGGAAGACAGGAAAAAATCCCCAGAAACATCTCCATTTCATCCTGCTATTTAGAGCTGGTCGCCTTATTAGGATTAAAAAGCAGCAAAAATAGGATGTCCACTTTAATATACAAAATGCTAAAACGAGTTAATCAATTATTCAGTAGCCTGATTTATAAAGTCTATCATAGCTAAAGTATCTTGTCTTTGTGCCCTAGTTTTCATTTCTTTATACTGATTTGCAACAGGTAACAGGAGGATACACTTTCGGACTGCTTTGGAGAAATACTTCCAAGACATACTCAGGCCTGGCCAGGTGGGACCACCGGGATTATCTGTTCTGACCTTTAGCATCCCTGAATTAATTCCTCTTAGGAGTAAAGAGTTTCTTTAGGGTTTTTTTCCCCATAAACTCCATTCCTGAACTGATAATAACAGAGACTCTGCTAGCCTTTGTAAATTGTTCCCACAGTTAATTAACTGCCTTGACTTAAAATACTTGCTTGCATCTGTTCAGAATTCGCCTCACTTCCAGCTTTCAGCCACTTAACTGTTATATTTTTGGCTACACTGAAAATGGTTCTGTTACAAGATTTCTGTTTCTGATACAACTAATATAGTGAAGAAACAGATCTCCCAGCTAACCTGAACACCGATCTCCAGTAACAAGAGAAATACTATTGCTTGTTTAACAGCAGAATGACAAAATGAGGATGTTACGGTCATAAATCATGTCCAGACTGGAGCAGAAGTTTAGCAAAATCAGATCACATCATGTAGCTCGAATTCCCTGGAAGCCTCTCATGCCTTCCCGTGCCAGGTCACAATTTCCTTCCTTTTTCCCCTCTCTATGCTTCCTGTTTCAGAAGATTTTCTGTACTAGAATGGCTTGCCTACTGAAAGCTGTTGACCCAGAGGAGCATACCATGTGGCGTCTCCATTACTAAATTGCAACAGCATTTCATTATTCTATATTATTTTAACCAAGATATTCAATACGTTACAAAAATCTCACTAGTCAGGATTTATCTAACCCAGATAAGGTAAATGAACATAGGCAAGATGACTCAAGTAGCAGTATTAATAGGAACTGTGAAATAACCATGATTAAAGAGAACTTCTCTGCCTTATTTCATTAGCCCAGTTAATAGAAATGGGACAAAGCAGAAGCATTCCCAGTTTCAAGTCTTTTCACAGTGTCAGCAGGCATGTTGCTGTGTGTCTGGTGCCTGGACTGGTGATCTGCTCTGGACCCTAACCCCCACCTTCTAGAGATAAGGAATTCCCTGGGTTTCAGCCCTACCTGCAAGTGGAGGGAATGACAGCAGGTACCATTCACTGCATCATCTGGTGAGTGAGATGTACAACAGCACTGACTGTCCTACAGCTTCTTCATCCTGGAACTGAAGGGACCGAAAGCCTAACCTGAACTGTCTGCTCATTCCAGACAGATCGTGAGAACAAACAGCCTGCTTTCTAACACAAAATCCACCCAAAAATACTCAGACACTCATGGTGAGAAAAAGGCCTCATGATTAGTATCTTCTGATCTGGCTTGTCAGACCACACACACATTTTGGAAGTCAGTATTTCAAAAACCAAACCAGAATGCATACCTAAGTCCACCTCAAAGACTTGTTTCGCAGACTGGCATATGTCTATCTAGACCTGTGCCTCTAAAGAGGGAGGTGGTCCTGCTGGTTTCCTTCCTTCCCTTTCCATCTAGTTAATCTTTCCTGATGCCTGCCCTTACTCCAGAACTGCAGCAGCCACGTTATCCACTAGCTGACTCAGCTGAAAACTGAATGTACTGCATTTGGCAGGGGCACCTTTAGGGTGCAGTTTGACAATACAGCTATGACACCGTTCCACCCTCCTGCCAAGCAGCTCCTGCAGCCCTCCTTGCACAAGCATAATGCAGGAACCAACGGAACAAGAAGAGCATCAATAATGTCAGCACCACAACCTCACCAGTTTAAATCAATAGCAAAACCGCACTCTAAGAAAATGGCTCAGCAGAAACTGAACCATGATCAGCTACACATTATTTGAAATATGAACTGCATAAACAGCATTTGTGTTACATAAACACAAGCTCCAGCTCACTCCCACAGCTGAAAATATCAAACGGGAGCCTCTGCCTTTACAAGTCATGCAAACATAACCAAAGGGACTGTTGCAGTTTAAAATGCAGATGTAATACAGTTACTGCAGAAGATTACTAATCTTCGCTTCTCATACAGATGAGGCTTAACACATACTCCCAGATAATAAGGAGACACTACGCTCTAGCAAAGAAATGCAAGCCCTAACTACATCAAATGAACAGAACTCTAAAAAGTGTGAACTGCAAACCTACACATACCTTCCTCAGAAAAACACAGAGGAGGCAATGCCTCTTATAAACACACTAAGCAACATCTGCATTCTTTTCTTCTATTTCCACTGTTTCTGCTTTCATACGGAAACAAAGAAACAATCTCACACATTCCCAAGGCTGACATGAAAATCCTCATGGTCCTGTTACATTTGCAACCTGTAGCAACACAGACTTTCTGCCAAATTTCTCCTTCTTTGTGTGACTTAGGGAGGGAGATCACAACTGACCTCTAGCAATTTTTATTGCAGAGAGATGGCAGTGCTGTGACAGACCTTTACAAAGGTGCATGTAATTAATTCATTGTTCTTGGCACAGGAAAATACAATTCAGCTATGTACATAGGGAAAAAGGAGATGAGAAGCTGTAGTAAGGTGAAGGAGGGTAATAATGAAGAAATTTTTAAAATAAAAATTTAAAAAAAATCAGCATTGCATAACTATTCCCAAAGGTAAAGTGGCTACCTGCTGTAGCAAATACTGCATTACGTGTGAGAGAAGGAAAATACAATCTTTTCAGAACAGACCTCCAAATAGCTAAAACCACCTTCTATGCATCATCCTCAAGAAATTTTTTCATTATCCTAAAAACTGACCACGGAACTTTTCAATCTGAAAAGAAGTAGAACAGTCCCTGAACAGCAGCCACATGCGGCTTGTACTGCCCTGGTCTCCTGCTAGAAGCAATCTTCTGCTTGCATACAGAGACATAATTAAGGACACACCATATGAAATACTCTATTGAACTGGGAGGGCAATCTGTTCAGCTTTATGCAAAGTAAATTTACAGGTCCCTGGGAGCTGCTGAGACACCTCTTAGCCTGGCAATCTGCACACCTTTACCTCTGCAATACATGTATTGTACCTTTGAAAGAGTCCAGTATTTAAGAAATGCAATTAAAATTTGTGCCAGGTTTGTTTTTTAAAAGACTGCTAATCACAAGCAGTCAGCAAAGGAAAAAATTCTTTTCATTTTTTATAAAGCTACAGAAGACAGTAAACTGTTCAATGCCCAATGCCTGCTAACCTTGTATTTTCCTTGTCAGATGTTGCATTATAATAAAATGCATTTAAATCTGTTTCTGTATATGTACGTCTATTACAAGCTGAACGGAAAAGTTTCTTTTTTAGGATAGTTTGAAAGAAACCATTGTTCTCTGTGCAAGTAAGAAGGTAACCACTCAGAAACACGAAGGAGTCTTTAGCAAGTACGAATACATCTATCTGCACAAAACAAGAGATGGTAAGAGTTTGCTCAGGCTACTTGGTATTATTTCAAGTAAGCTTAAAGGGAAAAGGAGAGACAGAAATAAAACAAACAGAAAAAAGGGAAAGACCAAGAAAGGAAAAAGAGAAGGTTCTATGGAAATATCACCTATAGGCAGTGACATGCCGGCTGCCTTCAAGCTGCATGCAGCTGAGAAAGCCTCTAAAGTCACTCCCCAGTCTAGTTCTTTTGATTTCTTCTGTATTTCAGGAAACAAGACTTGCCAATGCTGTACACAAATAAAGTGATTCTATCATCATTTTCTTCTTGCAGCAGAAACAATGTGTTCCTACAGCATCAAAAATCCACTTAGGTGCGAGTCTCTGATGGACTGGAGGAAACTATGAGACCCAAATCTTGGTTTATTACTTCCCATCAAAAGAGTAAGAATACAATTGAAGCTGGATCTATCTTCCAATTAATGATGTGAATGTGTATTCCGTTGCACCAATGTGAAACCAAAACAACAGAATTGCTTGTGGAAATAAAAAATGGCTAAAACAAAATGAAACCCAGAAGACTTTGCAACAGGAACTGAACCAGAACATGGAAGTCCCACTGAGTGTCCAGGCAGGCAGCTCCAAATCAGGGAAACCTTGACAGACTAACACCCAGAGGACTGCAAGCAGACTGAAAAATGTAGCGAGAGGACTCCCAGCCTAGCCTGGCAAGCAGCAGGTGACTGCCAGATTGAAGGTCAGGATGCACTGTTGGTGGTTCTAGTAGGGAAGCTTGCAAAACTTGCCAGTTTGGATCATAACCTACAGGAAGAACTCCATTCTGTGGAATTACACTCTCCTGAAAACTTGTACATTTCTCTTTGACAGAATGCACACTTTGAACAATATTTGCACAACAGATACAGGATCTTTCCTAGTGATAGGTATTTTCTTATGAGGACACTGGGAAGACATACTGGTTCTTCAGCTGGGCCTCTAGCCAAACCAGCAGGAAGATTACCAGAACATGCTGGTAACTTGGTCTTTTTTTTAAAACGTCTCAGCCAACAGCAAGACAAGAAGTTACAAAATTATTAGAATTTTGTGCTAGGATTTTTTTTTCCCCCAAACAAGATCAGGGATCCTAGCGGCTAGGCACAAAAGACAAGAGAAACTTTGAGCAGTTTGGAAGACCTCAGGGATTCATAAAAAATATCCTCAACTATCAAAAACTTCTCCTGATGGAACCATCCTGCAGGACTAGAATAATTCATTTCAAAAGACTAAGAATTCAAAACCTAGCTGGCAGCTAGCTTCTTTCAATAGATAGATGTTTTTGTTTGTAATTCACCATATGTTTCAGTGATTCAAGAGAGTTAAAAAGGTGTTATTTTCATGCATTTTGCTAACAGAAATCTCTCAAAGATGCCAGAGAATAATTTAAATCTCCTGTTTAGCATTCTACATTTAACTCTTCCTCGTACTACTCTCTTTTGTCAAACTGGCATATTTATAGCAAGCATTCTGCATTGTGGAAGACACCCTTTCAACAAGCAAAATCTAACTTCCTTTTCAAAATATACACTACACAAAAAACCACAAGTATGATAACTGCAACCCTTATTAATTCAGCTACTCTTTAGTACCTCCTAATTAAATGCAAGTCTTTCTCTGATCTGTATTCTGTATTACATTTTTTCATATGTATTTTTTATTTCTCTAAGTTATTTGACTCTGAAGAATATCCTTTGTTACCCATTAAATCCCCAGTTCAGCAAGGTAGTTGAGAACTGTCGGGTTCTGAGCTATTGGAAACTCAGTACTCAGTCCTGCGGAGATGAACAGAAAGTTGATCTTTGAATCTCACCATTCCTCCTTCAAAGTTAGGAGAGCAGGGAATTGTTTTGTGTCTTGCATGTGGATGTCCCATACTGCTATAGCTGAAAAGCTGCAGGGTTACACAGATAGCACTTTGTTAATGTGCATCAAGCTTGCTTGGTAGAACTATGATTTTGTGGCAGGAAGAAGAACATGATAACTATGTTTTGTTTATTTCCTTAAAGTGTGTTAAATATTTGGTAATTCTTTAAATAGGATTTTATGAAAAGAGTGGTTTTATCAGCAGGTTTTGGGAAAAAATATTCCTTCCATCTTGCTGTCATCACAGAATCACAGCAGGAGCAGGGTTGGAAGGGACCTCTGGAGGTCATCTAGTCCAGCCCCCTGCTAAAGCAGGTTCTCTAGAGCAGGTGGCACAGAATCGCGTCCAGGCAGGTTTTGAATGTCTGCGGAGAAGGAGACTCCCTGGCCTCTCTGGGCAGCCTGTTCCAGCGCTCTGTCAACATCAACGTAAAGAAGTTCTTCCTCATATTCAGGTGGAACTTCTTGTGTTGCAGTTTGTGCCCATTGCCTGTTGCCCTGTCACTGGGCACCACTGCAAGGAGCCTGGCCCCGTCCTCTTGAATTCACCCTTAAGATATTTGTAAACATTGACCAGATCCCCCCTCACTCTTCTCCTCTCCAGGCTACGCAGCCCCGGCTCTCAGCCTTTCCTCACAAGGGAGATGCTCCAGTCCCCTCACCATCTTCATAGCCCCCCGCTGGGCCCTCTCCAGCAGTTCCCTGTCTCCCTTGAACTGGGGAGCCCAGAACTGGACATGGGCTCCAGGTGCGGCCTCACCAGGGCAGAGCAGAGGTGGGGGACAACCACCCTTGACCTGCTGGCCACGCTGCTCCTAATGCACCCCAGGGTGCCACTGGCCTTCTTGGCCACCAGGACACACTGCTGGTCAACTCACTGTCCCCCAGAACCCCCAGGCCCTTCTCCGCAGAGCTGCCTTCCAGCAGGTCACCCCTGGCCTGTGCTGGTGCATGGGGTTGTCCCTCCCCAGGTGCAGGACCTTACACTTGCCTTTGTTGAGCTTCATCAGGTTCCTCTCCTCCCAGCTCTCCAGCCTGCCCAGGTGTCACTGAATGGCAGCGCAGCCTCCTGGTGTGTCAGCCACTCCTCCCAGCTTTGTACCATCAGCAAACCTGCTGAGGGTGCGCTCTGTCCCTCCATCCAGGGCATGGATGACTAAGTTGAACAGAACTGGACCCAGCTCTGACCCCTGGGGCACACCACTGGCTACAGGCCTCCAGCTGGACTCTGCACCACCGACCACAACCCTGTGAGCTCGGCCAGCCAGCCAGTCCTCAGTCCACCCCACTGTGCACTCACCTAAGCTACACAATACTCGTATGAGTCAGCAGCGTGCCCTGGCAGCCAGGAGGGCAGCCTGGACCCTGGGGTGCATCCAACACAGCGTAACCCGCCAGTCCAAAGAGGTGTTTAACCTGCTGCATTCAGCATCCCTATGGCCTCACCTTGACTACAGTGCACAGCTCTGGGCCCCGCAATTTCAGGGAATTAAGATTCTTGAATGCGTCCAGAGGAGGGCAACAGAGCTGGTGAACGGGCTGGAAGGAATGATCTGTGAGGGGTGGCTGAGGACTCTGGGTTTGTCTAGTTAGCAGAAAAGCAGGCTGAGGGGTGGCCTGATTGCTGTCCACGGCTACCTGAGGAGGGGAAGCAGAGAGGGAGGTGCTCATCTCTTCTCCCTGGGATCCCGTGATAGGATGCATGATAGGTGTGTCAGGGGAAGTTCAAACTTGACCTTAGGAAACATTTCTTTACAGGGTGTTCACACACTGCAACAGGCTTCCTAGAGAGGTGGCTGATGGCCCAAGCCTGTCAGTATTTGAAGTATTTGGACAATGCCATTAATACCATGCTTTAACTTTTGGTCAGCCCTTTAGTGGTCAGGGAGTTGTACTAGGTAATCATTGTAGGTCCCTTCCAACTGAAATATTCTAAATTCCATGAAGAAAAATGAAAGTTTAAAACCAACAAAAAAAATAATTCCCCTACTAAGATATTCACACACATTTCCTGTTATGTAACATGTTTGTCACCTAAACTTTTAAGATGAAAACACACAATTGTCTTTTTTTTGTCACATGGTGAGTCAGCAGAGCACTGAAAATGTTGTGAACTAGTTCTATGTATTTATCAGTCACATTGTTTTGTCACAATGAATAAAGCAACCCCAGCTGTATTTTCTGTACTTACTGCAAATGAGATATAAAAGCAAATTTCTTGGCACTAAGAAAAAATAGGTCATGTTTCTCCCTTCTCATTAGCTTTAAACATCAAAACCCAGTGGCATAGGAATATTTATCTAGTAGAATGGAAAAAAAAACCCACCTAGAAGCCCATGAAATGTAATAAATAATTAGCCTTATTTTGTCTGGATGGAGTCTCAGTTCTGTTAGCTCAAGATGTTAAGTCCCTCTGGCCATTTCCTACCTTACCGGTGAGGCTTCACCCTCTGTACTGTGTCACTTGCAACCCGCAGCCCAACAACCAGCAGCTCCAGCTATTTCTGAAATAAGAGTTAGTTGAACAAGAATGTGGAGCCACAAGATGCCATATGCAGCAGTCTCCTGAAAGTATGGTAAGTATGGTAGAGTTTTTAAGTGACATTAAAGCAAGCTCCAAGACTGCAGTACTGCCTAGTCTAGCAGTAGCATACTGGGTTTCATGGAGAACCTTGTTCCCACATAACCAAACGGGCAAATCCATATTTCTCACACGCAGCTACTAATCCTTCTCCATGAATTTGAGAGAATTATAAGATCCCTTGGATACTTGGAAAAAACATCCAGCCTTTCCCTAAAGGACTATGCTTGCATTTATTTCTTTTCTCATTCTCAAGTATCAGAGATACTCCAATTCCAAAATACTCCAAAAATCTTGAAAAACAAGTTTGTGAAATAAAGTTGTCAATACTTTCACTCTTTTCTCCTGACAGCTACTATCCACACAGCACAGATGTGTCATTCTGCCAACTACAGATATACACACCCCGATAACGCACTTTAACTGCATAACAGCAGTGCAAGTCATTCCGAATTTGTTGTGCCAAGTTTTTACAGGTATTTACAGGTTTTCCCAGCAGTATATGAAACAGCAACATAAAAATGCATTTGTGGCTCTAGACAAATGTCATGTTTCAGATAAAATTGGACTATATTACTGCCAAGTTCTATCAGTATGTTTTTGTAAGGCTAGGATGATGGATTTTGTTGGTACCATTCTCTAAACCAGGGCTGACTGCCACTGCTGTTATTCAGATCAATAACAAAATTACTTTGACTCAACTGAGAGCAGAACGAGGCTTCTAACTTTATTAGCAAATGTCAATGTTATTTCTCTTTCAACAAATGCAACTATAGCTGTGTAGCTTGTGTGTTCTTGCAGCTCTGTATCTGCAAATTGCCTTTTCTTCTATACATCTGCAGCCCCCTTTCTTAGTGACTAGCTGCATCCCCAAACACAGCAGCCATTTGATTATTATCCCATAAATTTCAGATACATCTCCTGCAAGGTCAACAAGAGTCACCTCCACATAGCCAAAGGTATCACTGAATACCATACTGAATAAACCCATAGATTTTCAGACTCCCCTGGGGCCTGGTGCTGAGAACCTAGAAAACAGACCTTGCTGCAGGCAAGCCAGTTTCACCAAGTAGGAAGGGACTGTTTGCACATCAGGGACTTTGTGGAAGCTGTCTTCTCTGATCAACGACTAGTTTTGTATCTCCTTTTAACTAATTTTAGCTTCCTAGCAGGTTCCTGCTGAAGAATGTGATACCACACCTGTCCCTGCTTCTATATAAACATATCAGATCACTCATTTAGAGATGCTTCAGGAAAATTGTCTGACCCTAGGAGATGTAGAGCCAGATCAAAGGTTTAATGCATAATTGAATTGTGTTTCTTTAAGTTAGACAGGGTTGATAATTTCACTAACCCTGCAGCAATGTAATGACAGGTTTCATTTGCTGATGCTCTATTGTTCATCAGATCAAAGGAAGCTTTCTTTCAAATGAAGACACACAAAACTTCACTTGCTTTTCTCTGAAAAACACAGACTCAAATTCCATGATTAAGAAATCAGTCTTTAATTGATTTTTAATGTTACTATTAAATTGTTCTAAATAATCACACATAAAGGTTTTAATAGCACAGATTATACCTGGTATCATTCTCTGCAGCGCATGGAAATGTCAGGAAGCAAAACAAATTTGTGAAAGCTGTAATGGAACTTCCACCATTAAATTCTGATGAATTTGTTTTCTGAGCCACATTCTCTTGCTTCAACTGGGATCTATCCAATGAATTCAAAGGACTTGTGTTAGATAGCAGATTGGTGAAAAGGATCATAACAGGCCGCATCTCCTAGCATGTGAAGGTAAACAAATTCTGTCTTATTGTAAAAGCATAAAAAGCCAAAAACCAAGAGGAAACACTTGTCAGCATGTGTGAAAGGAACATACACAATCACATTTTGATTTGCATTTAATCTGGAATACAAGTTCATGGTTTCAGGGCTCTGCCTACAAACAGAAGCTCTGAGGGTAACCCTGCTGGCAGTTTGCTGCAGAGCAATCCCATGAAACGCTAAGTTCACAGAGCCACAAACTGGCTATTTAACACTTTGTCACAAGCAAAAGCTTGCCAAGAGTATCATCACTCCTGCAACAGTGGCAAAACTGGACATGTCCTAGCGCTGCAGATGGCCAGTTTCACAGTCCAACGTATTTAGTAGACAACCATGAGCACCCATGAAGGCAAACACACAAGGCTGCAACCAAAGAGGCCAGGATGCAGGCACACATTCTATCCTGAAGCCCTGCAACAGGCAGAAGAGCAATTTTGAAGTTATCAGCAGTGAGGTCTTCAACCATCACAGCTAGCCCTGTCAGAGCTCTAAGATAAAAATCTTCATAACATTGTTTACACTGATGTTACCCGTTTCCTAGGTAGGAAGGGAAATATTTATGCCACTCTTAAGTCCCCATCAGCCAATTACATTGGTGGATATCTTAGACTGGTATAACTATTATGATGTTTTGTAAGCACCTCATTATTTGAAATAACTTACAGAAGGAAAAACGTGAAGTGTAGGCGAGACACATGGAATAAGAGAGACAGCTGAGCAAGCACCATGATTTTAGCGCTCTAGCTTACACAGAAGAGAGACATCCATGGTTACAATTCTGTAAGGTCTAGCCACTCAAAGTAGCAGTCATTTTTGACAGGACCCCAGCAGATGCTGACATTTCTTGAGCAACCAAGGTGAGGCACCAGGATGTTATCTTTATTTGTTTTCTGGGGTTGCAAAAAA
Source organism: Falco naumanni (assembly GCF_017639655.2). Lineage (NCBI taxonomy): Eukaryota > Metazoa > Chordata > Aves > Falconiformes > Falconidae > Falco > Falco naumanni. Next base: position 8,981,732 of record NC_054059.1, read on the forward strand.
TCAGTGGTTTATTTTTACCAGTGATAATTAACATCTACCAGTGATTCCAAGGTTGAGAAATATACACATGCACATATGCACAGATATAATCAGACATAACATACACACTATATATATAAAGATATGTGTGTATGCAAAAATGCACATCTATGTATCTATATTTAAAAAAAAACAGGCAGGTTGATACATATGCAAGGGTCACTCCCAGGCATTAACTTCTGCAAATTTATTCCTTACAGTAAAATGAGAAACACCTTGCAGTTTTCCACCTCATCTTACTAGGAATGGTAAGGGTTAGTTCATAGAATCATTTAGATTAGAAAAGACCTTTAAGACCATCAAGTCCTACTGTTAACCAAGGACTGCCAAGTCCACCACTGAACCACCCCTCTAAGCACCACATCTACTCATTTTTTGAATTCATCTAGGGATGGTGATTCCACCACCTCCCGGGCTAGTTATCCAGAGGTAAAAGAACAAAACCAACAACAACAAAACCTGGAAGTCTTAACTGTCAAGACAAGCTCTAACCTACCCAAGGGAGGTGGGCAACAACAGAAAAACACACTGACATTGATGATTAACATGAGTCACTGAATAACCTGCATCTCCTAAGAGCATCTCTTTATTAATCAGCTAGTAAGACAGTTACTCTCCTTCCTTCATGCCAAAAGTTTTCACCCCAAAATACTTCACAGCTAGAGGCCTAACGCCCAAGAAAGACAAGAAAGCAGGTTTTCTATCCATGCTTTCTTGCTATGAGACAGGCTATGCTGAATGAGTTGCCTGCACAATGTTTGTATCTCACACCCCTTCCTCCCAGTCAAAGCATCTTAAGTTCACCAACAACTCTGAGTTATTCCTTGAAAGATCAGGTCACACTTTGCTCACTTACATGAGTCCCACTAAAATGAATCTGATGTTTGTTTTTAGAAATGAGTCAACAGTGACTTTGGTTTCTGAATTGACTCCATCTCTCCATCCAACGGGTGCTGACTAAACAACATACCAACCCCAGGAGAGAAGATTAAGGAAACAATCTGATGGGTTACTGAGGAACTGAGAAGCTCTTTCGAGCTTTTGCAGATAACTGCAGACTGTTTCCACTGACAGTCGCAGGTAAGAAACACTACCATGGCCTCTACGTTTCCCCTCATCTCCCCAACAAGGAAATCCACCAAATTAAGGGACTTGCAAAATGTTAACTATCTTCTGTAAAACTTACCAAAATATTAAGCTGGCAAAAAGCACTGACATACTGGACCATGCCCATGGTTTTGGATACAGTAAATTTCAACTAAGAATAGGCTGCAAGGACTACAGCATTTCTGTGTTCATTACTCTTCTTATCAAGCTTTAACACTGCAAGCAAAACAAAGATTGCAGTATTTCCTTCTGGTGAGTCTCCCTTAGGAGGCCAGCACTTGAGGCTGCAGGTGAGGAAACTGTTGCCCTCAGTGTATTTGCTAGTGAAATGATACACTCCGAGTTACCAGCTTAGTGACAATCCTTTATCTCCAAGTTGCACTCAGACTGCTAAAGACAAAAGTAATTCTGATTTTATACAATAAAGAACTTCCTTAAATGCTGACTATTTTTTCACAAATCCTATTTTCTTCAGCATTTCCCTCTTTGGATAAACAGAAAGATAAACAGTCTGAAATAATTAAATTGGAAGATGGATTGTACGGAAGACTACCAGAGAGAATCTAACAGAGGTGAACTGAAACATGGTGCATTATAGACTTGATTTTAATTAAAATCAATAGCATTTATACAGCAAATGAAATGGACTTATTCAGCAGTATACTTCACCTTTGACAGGACTATTAGAACCAGAGCATTCAATATACCAGTTATAAGAGCTTAAAAAAAATCCTGTATTTTAAGAACTAAGAAAGGTCATTTACTCCAAATAAATGTTGTCCCTTTACATTGGCAATCTTTGCTGGGCTTTGGTACTATTAGGTAACTTTGATTAGTACACTTTCACATTTACTGGTATGTCTTCACTGTTCCTTGAATTGTATTTATAGGTCTTTAAATTTAAAAAAGTATTCAGGAATAGAAGAGAGGCATAACTCTGCAGAGCTAGTTATTTGTTTCTAGCCTTACTGTCCACCAGAATGATGGCAATTCAGGAAATTCAGCTCTCTTGCCTAGAATGTGGCCTGTAAGTCATGCAACTGGTACTTACTTGCTATGGTTTACCTGAAGACAGAGGCTTAGAAGTCCAACACAACCCTTCTACCAACAATCTCTAGTTCTTTCATTTTAGGTAAAAGATTATATTCTGAGGTCTATTTCTCCTTTCTGCTAATGAGGACATCTTACATTTGCAGACAGAACTCAAGTAATTTCAAGTTGGAGCCAGCAGCATTGTATTGTTTAAATGCATGAACAAAAACATTTAGCAAAATACACATTATTATAAGTCCTGAACTTTTCACACCACCATTTAGGTTTAATGATAAGCACGAAAGCCACCTGGCTTGGATGAAAGTCAGTGAATGAAGATGTTTTCACCAATTTCAACAAGCTTTGGATGACATCTTACATGAATTTACTATACTAGACACCACATCCCAGTAAATGACTGCAGATCACAGGATTTACATTAGTCCAGCAGTGACCTTAATTCAACAACTTCTTTTAATATCTTTCTACAAAGATACTTGGCTTCAAAAGAAAAAAAATAAAATACCGACACTCTGGTGCTTAACATATTTTGCCCAAATCAGACTTCTTGGGAAAAAAAAAAAAAAAAGATTAAAAATCTAGAGAGGAAGTGAGTATCTGGCCTAGGTTTACAGAACAACAGCCAAATTTTAGGAAAGCAGTTCTGTGATTTCCAAACATAATGGAATTCAGTTCATTGTCCCCTGGCTGAGCAACCTTTGTAGTGACAAGAAACCAGACACTGAACCTGCAGTACTCTGCATATGGAAAACATGCTGCTTTCAATGTGAATTCACCAGGTTAAAGTTGCTGGCACCAAGATCTCCAGTTCAGCAGCACTGAAGGCAGCAGTTGCAGCGACCCAATGAGTTACACCGTAAGAGCTGCCTGCCTTGCCCCTCTGCTGGAGTTTCTCTCTGCAGGAGCAATGTTGGCAGAGAATAATGTGACGATGGCAACTGTAAATGTGGCAGTTTATATGTTGCTGTACTAGTGCCAGACAACAAAGTGGGGACAACCAAAGAATGCCATATGCTTCATTCCCTGCCTTTCCTCCTGTGCTATACCCTCTAGAAAACAGGCAGGTGAGTTACGTGCCCAAATTAATTTTCATTTCACAAAACAATGTGGCAAATATAAGTAATCCAAAAGTAATCTGTACTAATGAATTGCATGCAAGTTAGTTATTACTTCAATATTTTTTTTCCATTAATGTAATCAAATTCAGTTATATGTGACCTCTTGTGATGGCTGACACTATGACCAAGGTTAGGAAAAAGAATTTCTAGGCTTGGTATGGGTGGAAGATGAAGGAGAATAGGTCACCACCAGTGAAGTATGTCCATTCAGGGACTTGCACTTTGCCACTGCTGTACTCTGTAGAAAACCAGAGGGGAAAAACCTTCTCAAAGTGAACAAGTTGCCTTTTATCACTTATTTTATTCTTTCCAACCCATGTGCATACATTCAAAACAGAGGGTTAATCTTTAATGAAAATGTCACTATATAGTTGTTACAAGACATTGAACCATATACCTGTACAAAGCAGGTCAGTACATGGAGTCAACATACACACTCCAGTCTTCAGAAACCCAGTCAGAACAATACCTCCTCTGAAGTTTTACTACAGCTACAATTGTAATCAAAGATCAGTAATAGGGATACTGCCCATGACACTATGCATGTCTAAAGCATATTCCTCACGGTAGCATTATTTCTGACATAATCTATCTGCCAACAAGAAATGTAAATATTTGAAAAGCACTAGAGCACACAAGAGCGGTACACTTGGGTACTGAATACCATACACATATGGTCTAAATTCTACCTGTATCCTTGTGGCTAGGGTGCTCACGCAGCTCCCTCCTGAACATGTTCCTTAAGCTACCTGAATCACTGTTCAGAGGCTCTTCGTTCTCTCCATATGGACAGGAGGATGCAATCAGAATTTAGCCTTCTTTGGAATATAGACTTGAGAGCTAGATCCACAGAGGGTCCTTAGGGTGAAAAAACACCTAAAGCCCTCAGCACTCACCTTCTTGCCTCACAGAATTCAGTCATGAGTGAGGGTCTCAGGCTCCCTCTGCCACATGAACCTTGCAAAACAGAATAGAAGCCAGCAGAGACGAAGATGAGCCATCTGATCTGACAATATGAAATCTGAAAAAGGATGAGGGAACTAATTCTGTCAGTCAAATGGACTAGATCCAGGAAGTCCCCAGATCTCTCTTGTGGGCATGATACAATTGCTAATGTTCAGGACATGGATACACACAACATGATCTGCGACTGAGCAAGGATCCAAGTTTTTTCTCCCAGTATTGCTGCTGTTGCTACAGCACTACTCTTGTAGGTGCACAACCAAAAGCGCCACCACCTTTACTTGGTAAAGTGACACAATATGTTCATGTGAGATTCATAAATCAGGCTTTGAGGATCCAATTCAACAGGCGTACACTCAGCATGCTGACAGATGTTAGACAGTACTGGGTTATGCATTTAAAATACTGCTCTTTCCCATACAAATATTGCAGGATCACTTCTAATTGTAAAGATTATTGTCCCATTTCTGAAAAGCTAACTTACCTGCTACTCTGATCTGATTTTACAAACTTCTAATATTAAAAAATCATGTTAATGTTTATAATTTGCAAAGCTTAATATTTTATATCCTAGGCAGTTGAATTTCCATAAGTCACATGCAACAAGTTGTAAATCCCTCCAAATGACCACCATAAATAATACAGTTTTCACAAAAGGCACTTGTATCACTCAATCAAATCACTTTCAGTTTTAACTGTTGTGCTTTTGGGGTGCAGAGAAGCAAAAAACCATGTTTGATGGTGAATATTCTAGAAGTGACATTCTAAGTTTATTTGTTCCACACCTCTCAACAAGAAGCACATTCTTCCTGAGAAGTGCTATGAGAAATGTTGAATTACTATGACTTTGTATAAACAAAGGTGGAGCTGAAATTTATCATTATCGCTAGGACACAAGATTAGCCTCAAGAATGCTAGCATTGTATTTGTCTTCACTACATTATCCAACAACACGTGAACCAAACATACATGACTAATTATTCTGACATTCTAATGTTTTATACTGTGATTTAAAGTCATTCCAGGAAACAAAAATTCCAACCTCATTTGGCCTCCATAATATGTTTAAACAAAAGCAGAATTTTAGTCTCATAAAACCAGCATTTCCCACAGAAAAAATTAATTATAAGCGCACCTATTTCATCAAGCCTCCCAGTAAACAAAAATCTGTCATTCTCTTCAATAGCAAGAGTCAAAGTCCAAGTTTTGGTCATTTAAAAAAGTCTGTTATTTTGGGGTTGGTGCTGTTCCTCCCCAACCCATGTTCTCATGGAGAATGTGGCTGAGCAGCACTTGCCCTTGTACATTAACAGAATTCATTTCAGTGATGTATTTGTCACATCTCGTGAACACACAAAAATTCAAATGGGTGTTTCACATCTCTTATTAGTCAGAGTAGATTCCACCCACTGTTCCATTATTTCAGTAACTAACTCCCCTATATTATCTGTTCAGCTTAACAGATGAAGCTCCAAGACAATAAATTATTACGACAGGTGAGAAAGTGCAAGTAAGACAGTTGTTTGACGTTTCTCCATTATTTGAAGGCTCTTCAATGACATTCCCCTTACTAGATCTTCAGTCCTCTTGCAGTCAGAGGACTGAAGTCTCCCCTAGCTTGGTATCCAGAGATAACTGTAGGAATTCCAGGCATAGAGTTACTTAGTTCATACTACCAGCTTTTTTGTTAAACCTAGGGCTGCTTCAAAACACTGAAAACCACTTAACTGACTCAATACATAGGACAGTAACACAAGTGTATTTTTTTATTGATAGACCCAAAAATGTGAAACAGATTAAATTACAGTCACCTGGGAATTATTTGGTGAAAAACGAGGGCAAAAACTATTTCCTGAAAACGGTGAAGCACAGCTGAGGGAGAAAAAGTAAATGCTAATTTTAAAGTAGCCCTTCTCCTATGCACAAAAGAATACTGATTGTCCTTATCTGGGAGGAGTGGCAAAGCCTGCCTCCCCATTCCTACAAAGAAGTGCTTGGAATTCGAGATAGCTTACCAACGGCAAGTAGAAACTCAGGTCAGAAAAAGTAAAAAAGGGTAAGGCTTGTAGAGACATGTCTGCCTGTATTCAGAGGCTTCCAATTATGATTCAATTGGATCTGTCTAATGCATGCTTAAAACAACAGGAGGTTATTTAGAAATGTACACATACACACAATGCCTCTCTCCTCCTGTCCCACAAGGAGGTCTCGGTAACTTGTCTACAGCATCCCTGCAGGGTAAACCCACAGTCCAGCTTCCCTAAACACTGAAGACGAATGTTGCCACTCAAGCAACAACTAGGTTTTGGTATCTGTCAGCTCTTTCAAGCCCATGAGGCATCTATATTCACACATTTTATTTAAAAAAAAAAAAAAACACACAACAAAAAATAGTTACTACCATTAATGTCTCAGGGTTCTAAGAACTGTCAGATGTGAGGAAGATGCTGTAGGAAGAAGTCCAAGACCAAATGAAGTGAAAGCTCATGTTGTTATTGGTTCCTTCTCATCCACTCCAAATATTTCTTTTGTCATTTTTCAGAATGACCCCCAAAACATTTTATGCACTGAACTCTTAGAATTATGTATGACTATTACACATTTTTATCTTCTTTAGCACAAAATAAATTATAACAAGTATCAGGATCAATAAATATTTTAAAAGTTTCCAGGAGAAGTTATATTTATGCAAACTGAAGCCTTTGCTGACCACACAACCACTGTATTTCTCAGGAATGTTTCAGCCAAATGCCCATCATTAGACTCAGGTATTCTGAAGATTTCAGAAGGAATCATACACAGAGAGTTTAGCTCATTATTTCCGCCAAACTAAAACCTTACTCTAGAGACTAGATAGACTTTTCATTTTAAAATACAGTAATTTAACAAGGTACCTCTTGTGAGATTAGTAAAGTGAATCATGTCACTATGACATTGATTTTAGTTTATCAGCAAATATTACATATAGAAGTTTTTGGTCAATTACAACAGATCAGATACTAATCTCAGCCACATCTACTCTACAAGCAGCTAGCCTACAATTTGATTCAAGCTGACCTACAGGTAGAAATCAAACCATGGATTCTGACATTGTTTTTAGCAGGAGATAGATTAGGATCTGTAAGGGGTACTAATTTCTCTAGACAGAGAAATCATCCTGTCTCCTGCACTGCACAGTAGCTGATGTAGTTGTGCTGAAGGCTGGAAGACACAACAAGGAATTACATCACCCAAATACTTTTTCTTTTCACTAATGTTTAGTTCTGGGAGGATTAAAATAAGTTTAAGACTCCCCTGTTTAAAGATGTGCAATACAGTAATCACCTTTTTCTTAAGACGTGGATTCACACATAACCAGCTGATAATACTTTTTTCTTTATCATTTTCCTCAATCACTTAGCCCTGATTGCGGACACCCCCTGCAAAGCCCACAAAAAAAAGCCTCAGTGATGTGACGCTGAGAACAGCGGGAACCTACCCCATAATGAAGGTTCCTAAACGCTGGGACAACACAGATGAAGAAAAACTGACAGAAGAGAGTTGTTACAGTTCTGGTCCTGTGTAACAGTATCTTCAATAACTACATTATCTATTCTCTGGCTAGGCTGTACTTGGATGTACTGCTGTCTAGATGAAGAAAGCTGACTATCACCAGTATGAAAACTGTTATGTGTTATACATCATCTTCTTTTTGTCCAAGCCAGGAAAAAGTCAGCAAGTGAACTCATGTGCAAACTAAATTGCTTGTCAGCCTCAGATTTGGTTTGCTGGGTTAACAGATAGGGAAGAGGGTTACATTGCCGCTGTTAACAGGATATGTACCTTGCAGGCAGAGACAGGGGAAGGAAAGGGCAGAAACAAAAAAATCAAAAACTCCCATCAATAACCTATTTACAGACTGGAGATACGGGTGAGTTAATTATGTAGCCCTTTTCCCCTCCTATCAACAACACAAATAATAAAACTATGCATTATTTTTCAAGCTACGAGGCATGAAACAGAAACTAAACCTAGCAATATTGCACTACCACAGCGTTGCCCAACTGCCCGTGCAGGGAAGATGTTTATATTATGGATGCTTGATAAACATGGATTATAGAATTCTGAAGATGCTCCATGTTTACTCAGTTGGCTACTGAAATGGATAATTAGTTTTTATTAGCTGTAATGCAGCCTCTAAGCATTTTCAACACTTAATGCCAAAACATATCAGAACACACACCTGTCACCATGCCACTGAACTGAAAACTAGTATCACACAGTAAAAGGCTGAAGGAAGCGAACACACGGTAACCCTTCAGATGGCAAAATACAGCGCTACATCCTTCCACAATGCAAAAATGCTGCTGCCTTTACTGCTGAAGCATAAAGAATAGCAGTTACATCTAAACCCTTCTGAAGTCTCTCATTAAAGAACAAATTCAGTAGAACGCTTATGCTCAGATTGCCTTAACGGAAATAAAAGTTGTCACTTTATTTGAAAATATGGAAATTCATAGGTCACATGCATAATTAATTCAACAAGAGAAAGCTATAAGAGCTTTAATTAAGCAGAGGATGCAGCGATGCCTTTCAAAACCGAGTTTGAAAGGAGTTGTACCTTTTCCAAAGTATTTCTTAACACAGAGAGGTGCCAGCGGCCTGAAGTTTGTCTCTAGGCTCCCCTTTTATTTATTTTTTAAGCCTGCAGTAGCTGGCAGGCACCGAGGCACTGCACCTGACGGTTCCGCACGCCTCCGGGCGGTCTCCGCTGCACCGCGGCGCTGAACCCCCCTCCCAAGCGGGCAACTTCAGCCCTGTTTAATCACCTTGAGGACCCTTTCAACACGCCCAATGTTTGTCCCCTACAAAGAAGTTTCGGGGGGGGGGGGGGGGGGGGGGGGGTTGGTTTGCCAAAGGCAATTTACGATCAAGTTAAGCTTTGGCAGCCCCCCGAGGCGGGGGGTAAGGGGCAGCAGTTGTCACACACACACACACACACCCCGCACACAGGACCCGGCACGGCGGACCCGCGCCTCACGCGCCCCGCCGGCCCTGCGCTCCCTGCCGGCGTGCGGGGCAGCCCCGCCAACCGCGGGGACGGCGGGCGGCGGCTGACAAGCACCGGGCAGCCTCGCCCCGCGCTGTCCCCGGCCCCAGCGGCTGAGCCCCGGCCGCGGCGGCCCCGCTCCCCTCCTCTCGCCCTGCCGCTCGCTCCCACTCACCGCCACCGAGCCCGAGGAGGAGGCGACGAAGACGCGGATCACCATCTTCACCTCATGAGCCGCGCCGCGGCGGCGGGACCGGACGGGACGGGGCAGTGAGGCTGCGGGGTCGCCGCTCCCCCACGCGGGACGGGCACGGGGACGAGGTCGCCCCGCTCCACGCCGCCACTGCCCCCCGCGGGCGGCCGCCGCTCGCCGCGCCCTTCCCCCGCGGCGGCAGCAGCCCCTCCGGGGCGCGCCGGTCCGGCTCCCCGCTGACAGGAGGCAGGCGAGAACGGCGAGAGGCGGGAAAGGTGGGGGCGGCGCGCAGGGGCCGACGGGCGCTGTAGTTCTCCCCGGGCGGGGGACCGCGCTGCCGGCCGCCCCGCACCGGCAAGGCTGGGGGTAGCGGGCAGCCCGCCGTGCCCCCAGCGCCCGCCGGGTGCGCCTCCGAGGGGCTGGGAAGGGGCTTGTGCCGCCCTCCAGGTGCGCTGCCCGCAGGTCGGGGTGGCCTCAGAGCTTGATGACCAACGCACTTAAATTCAGTGCCTTCGCCATTCAGGGCTGCTCCTCCCTGACGGCTTGGCCCGCTGGGCTGCTGCTGGGCCTCTCACCGAATGCGGAGCCACCCGGGCCCGGGTCTGGCCCCAGTGGCTGCCATTTACAGCAATGAAGGGGTGGAAAATGGTGCCATTCCCGACAGGCCACTCAGCCACATTCCTGTCACGGCAGGCAAAAGGGACAACTCAAGGGAGGCAGGCCAGTGGGCAAGAGGGCTGTCCTACACCACACATCTCAAAGGAGTTAAACCATGCTGCCTATTTCCACTCCCTGGTATAGATGTAGAGTTCTCAGTATTGTCAGCTGTGGAACAGATGTTATTAATCAACAGGATAAGCAGATAACCCCAAATAACCCCTCCATCAGTCAGGTCATCTGCAAGTGACTGAGGGGAATCCCTACAGCCCTCATCAGCTTCTGGGTCCGTGAGGACACAGCCTGTCTTTATTTAAAGACTCAGAACCGCATAGCTGGCAGCCTTATATGTGTTATTACAGTCATAACCCTCATCCTCTTACTTCCCCACATGCAGCGAGAAATGCGCGCTGCCTCTGACTGAACTCTCCCCAGTGTTCCACCCTGATGGCGAAGTCCATGGCATCGGCTTCCTTCACACCTTCACATTGCCTCCACCCTCGGTGAACTTCCACTGTCCAGACCAAGCACAGACCTCAACTTGCTGCCAAATATGTCCTTAGAGCTTTCTTCACGTTTGAGTATTGATCGTTTATTTTGAAATCCTGCAGGTCTCATGGAAGGTACCTAGCAAGAACCCTAAAAAAGAATCAGGATGCTCAGTGCTTTAAGCTTGGTTTATAGCTTGTGGAAGTCATAGGGAGGCTTTCCACTGACTTCACTGTCCTCTGGAGTGGAGCTCAATATCAGTGATATAAAGTCCAATCCTGTAATGGGAATTCAGGTACCAATCTTGCAAAGATTTATAACTATGCATTACTTTGCTTTTGTAAGTGTGCTCATTGAAAAGAGTAAACTTCATCAGAGTAAACGTAGGTACAAAGGTTAAGATTTTCTGGCTTCAGTGCTCCTGCCTTAATTTGAGCACAACTCTTACTGTGGGAACCACAAACCAGTGATCAACAAGTGTTTATTGGCTGATTGCAGCTGAACTACCAGCAAAAGAGGCAAAGGAGGTAAACTTTTTCTAAGGTTTGTAATGTAACTCCAAACAACTCATTAAAATTCTGAGACAGTGAGTAATTATAGGAATTTGCTGGAAAATCCCTATTACCTTACGGAGTCAATTTCCTTCACACTGCAGGATTATTTCTGACATTTTCTTTACAAAGATGGAGATGTTTACTTCCCGTTTACTTCCCTATTTACTGCCTACTAGAAAATACTATTTTTAATATTCTAGTTTGGCCATACTGTTATTATATGAAACAAATAGAATCAGGGCAACTCACTGCAGCTGGTTGTATTTGATTTCCTCACAGCATTAATATATAGCATTACGTTATAATATGAATAACTCCTTCCTTCTGCTATATTTCTTAAATACAGCAGAACAGAAAGAAAGATTGCAAAGTCTGATCCTGAAGGATGCTGAACATCTTTAGCTCTCACTACACAGAAGAAGAAGATGCTCCTACCTCTCAGAGACAGCCTTGACACATAACCAAAAACCTAGAGAAACCATGTGGCAATGGCACTAACTGGAAAAAGCATGAGATGTAAATAAGAAAATTAAGAAATTCTAATGGGACTGTAAAAACTGTTACTAAGATATTTTTGAAGTTGTTTCCTTTCCTTCTAAGAGTCCTTTACTTTTTCAGCTCCAAAACCCCACAAATCTACTCTCCTTTCCCATCTGGAAAACAAACAACTTTCATTTCAGTTCACTTCAAAGTGTTACTGAGCTGCATAAATTCTCAAAAACTATGGGGAAAAAAGGTGGTAGGAAAAGTAAAACCAGGTGAAAACAGCACCCATTAGAAGAATTTCAAACCCATTATTCCATTTCAAATGCCCCAAACTAATCCCAGCCAGCCAAGCCAATGTACATTTTTCTTTTCATTGTTTTTAGTTTCCCATTTTGTTCTTGGGTCAGTAGGTTCCTACAGCTTGAACTTCAACACAGAGCCTGAGCAGTCAAAATCATGGCCAGAGCTGATAGACCCAAACTGAGATAAAGTGCCAGAGTTCATGGAGATCTTCCATCCATCACACTTGTCACAACTTCTAGCCAATGCTTCAGAATCCATATTCCACACATATTTAGAGACACCGTCAAAGACAGAGCAGGTGGCTTCCAGCCTGCGTTCAACTACGCTGCGACGAATGCAGCAACTTCATGAAAATGTCCTTTCAAACACCCTTTGAAACAGATTTTGAACATTCTCAAGCTGTATTTCAATGAATTTTCTTGTAATTGTCAGCTTTTATATGTAAATTTATAATATTTGGGGCTAAAAATCTTGCACCTATAACTTCTCAGTATCAACTTTGATGTAGCATGGGCATCGAGAATCCAGACAGCTTTTTCATTTCTTTCTTTTGCTAATGTTTCTATATGCACAAAAAAGCTACTTCTGTTATGGAAGTAATTCAGAAAGTTAAGAAAAAGAAATATTACACTGAGAAGTTGAAGATTTCAAAGCTTGTAGGGCAGCCTCTTACTTTACATGGCTCCTAAGCAAACAACTGTTACTCAGTGGAGGGTAAAACCTATTGGACGTTGCCACATGACATTTTGCATTTCAGGTGCTGTACAGGTTAACACTGGCCTCACCCTCTGTCCTGCAGCCACTGCTGGTAAATATCCTGAGGCCATACCTTTAACTCCATTTCTATAGTACAGCTCTAGAGGCTTGAAGATCAAATGGTACAAACATTTAGTTAAGTAGAAGAAATGTAATAAGTTAAAAACTTCATTAAAATTATTTATGAACAGTTTTCCATGTTTACAGGAGGTACAGAAACACTGAATTCTAAGACTGGAGTTGAAAATGTGAATTTATGGGGGGCAGAGGGTAGTTTCTATAGACTTAATGGTAGGAATGATTCACTGTTGTGCCAGATCTTCATGGCAGATTAAACAGAAATTTACTGCTGCTAAGGTAACAGAACACACAAAACCAAGGCTTGCAAACATGTGAAAACAGAAGTATAAAAGTACAACCTTGGACAAAGAAGATTCTAATTATGATAAAAATTATTTTTATAGCAAGGCGCAACAGGCATAGGAGAACAATCCTGGAGAAATCGAGTATTATGTTCAGGACTGAAAAAATGGTTAAAATGGCTTAATCTCTCACCTGAAAGGAACAGTCTGTCTGAGGCATTGTAGACGTTTTCTGGTCTGTGGGTTGTTGGTATCCATCAGTTATTTCTTTGGGTTCTGTGAAACATTGCTAAGAAGCAGTAAATTCACATAGACTGCAACAATCCACATACTTGAAATTTCCAAAGGGGTCTTTAGCACTTTTTAAAAATTCTGATTATCAAAACATGTTGAAAATTGCTGGTTTAGAGTGTCATTAAAAGCTCTGACAGTCCTGAGCAGTCTTCCTTGGTAGAAATGTGACAGTCATGCTACAGAGCAGCAAAAGAAGATAAAAGGTAGAGGAAACAGAATGCTCCAACTTCAACAGAACAACAGAATATCATCAGCTGATATCCCACTGCAGATCCCAAGACAAAGTAGATGACTTGAAGGCTCTAAAACATACAAAATGGCCAAAGTAATGGGATGCAAGTACAGGATTGTTCCACTTGTTGAGTAATGGCACTAATTGTGGTGGCTGATAACCTATAAATATCTTGGCTAGACACACCTTCAAAGCATGAGATAATGCTGTTAGGAACCTGATTCCTCACATATGGCCTAGAAGCCACTGTATTTTTAAGGTATCAGTTTAATCACAGAAGGAACCTCCAGGGTACACTCTCAGCTGTGCATTAATGCCTCGTGCATTAATGCCTGCAGTTGTGGGTTGTGCGTACTGTTATGACTCCTCCTCTACATGCACAACAGGTCAAGCAGCTCCTAGACAAGATCACCCTACCCCTCGCAAAAATGGTGTCAGAGGTTTTGTAAATCACACCGAAGTCTCCCAATAACAAACTCAAGTTTCATGAAGGACTCTGTTCTTTCCAGAACCTTGACTGTGGCCAGAGGTTTACATTCAGAGCATTTCACAGCTTTCCCCACAATCAGATTTTAGAGATAACATTCCAAGATAAAGCTTTTTCTCTTTTGACTTTAATTACTCTGAAGCTACTACAAAGCACAGGTGTTAAAGCAAGCTTTTGGGAAGAGAGCTGGAACAATTTTGAGAAAGGTTTTGATTCTTGCATTCGCAAATTTGTGGCATGTTGAGGAAAGAAGAAAGGTACAGCTGTTCTTGATTCAGAATTATTTCTGTAGCATCTCTTTATAACTGACAGAAGAAAAAAAAAAACGCAGAGAGCTGAGGAAACCTTCTTTCATGCCATTTAAATATAAATATACCTAGATAATTCCAAAGCTATATAAGAGTCCATTCTTCTCAGCTGCTGCCCTTTAGTTGAAGTCACAATCTGCTGCCCTATAGTTGAAGCATGACTAGTTGTTAGTATCTGTGGCTGCTTTGATTCCCTCTGTGAATTCCTAATATTAAGAACCTTTGAAAACAAAAACATTTTCCTGGGAAATTAATCATCTGATGTAGCTCAGTCATCTGATTTTCAATAAAAAGATAAAAACATCTTTCATGCTTTATATTAAATCAGTCATCTTTCCTCAAACTTACAGCTACCTTGTGTAAGAAATGCCAGAGTTAATTTTCTACTCGTGTTTTTAAAGATCCCACTGTTGCTGAAGCTGGTGGCTGTGACTGAGGAGCAGGAATCCAGGCAGGTTTCAGTCAGTGCCCAGACTTCTACCCCACCTGCTCTTTCAGCTCAAGATAATGCAAACAAATCGGGCTTAACAATGTCAAGCCTGGTAGGCTTGCATTTCCTGGTGAAACCAAACTTCTGAGCAACTTTCTCCCCCCACCCCCACCCCCCTTTTTTTTTTTTTCAGTGTAGGGAAAGGATTCATCCTTATTTCTGCTGATTTGAACAGATTTGAACAGCCTTTAGTAATCTGCATACGACATACATCTACATGCAGAGGGATGAAAGCCCCCACAAATCTCATTTCCCCATCTGCAGTTCCAACGAAACTTAAATCAGCAACCACTCGAGATGCAAAGTGCACTCAGGGAGCAGTCATAGAGCATTACATTCCTGCCAGCCCTTTTCTGGGGGACCTTTACCAAACCCTTGGTAAAAAAGCATACCACATACCACGACATTCATTTTGGCCATTTTCCAGCTCGATTTCCATGTCTGCCCAGTTCCACTCTGACAAAGCATTTTAGAAGATTCATTTCTTGCAGGATGCAGGAGAAGTGGGTCAGCGATAATATTTATGTATACAAGAGCAAGTAATCTTGTAGAGAATAAGAAGCATCTGAGTACATGAATACTGGCAACTTTCCTAAAGTGTATGCACCAAATCAACTAGGAATAGTCATTATTTTTATAGTACTTAGGAGTTTTTCAGGTGTTTCACAGAACAGAGAGGGGGAAAAAAACCTCAAACTTGGAAAGATGATGTGGATTTGAGAGTAAAGATTATGCGTGCATTGCATTTCAAGCATAGGCTCAGGCCCACAAATGGAGGTCACATTCACATTGTGGGGACACAAGACTGTACTCAGGCACAGGTTTGAGGTGACATTTAGGAACCAGAAGGAAAGAGTCCTTGGCCCGCACTAATCCTCAGCTCACAGCCAAAGGTGTCCCCATGTGCAGCGTGGTTGGCCCAGGCATGTTGTGCTGGCCCCTGTCCTGTTGCAAGTGTATCCCATCTTTCTAGAGATGATGCCTGTGACTGGCAGAGCCCTTCCCCGCAGACAGGGTCCATAAATGGCATAAATTTAAATTCATAAAAGCAGTGCCGATGGCTGCAGCCAGCCTGTTGGCATCCTTCTAGATCAGGGGAGTGCTGCCCTGGCAGCATTGCAGGCTTCATGGGTAGGGGCCAAGGAGAATTAAGGAGTGCAGAAAGCACACAGGTTCTATTTCCCAAAGGAGAGGGGACTAGCAAATGGGAGGCAAAGCTGGTGGAGGGAGAAGGCAGAAAAAGTAGCAGCAGTAATTAGGGATGTGCTGTATTGACCTACATGGGAACTGATGGCAATTTCATGAGCTGGTTTGAACAGAGAGGACCCTCTCCTGCCTGGACAGAAGTGGAAGAGATGTGGATTCAAAGCAGTAGCACACTGGATGGAAACTAGCTGCCTGGCCTGGCACCATGCAGTCAGTGTAGATACAACCCGTGCAACCAATACACAGCAAAGGAGCATGTAGGAGGTAATGTAAGCCAGACTAAACGGCAGCTAAACAAATGAGAATATACATATGCTTACAATGTCTCAAGTGATGGGTAGACAAATCATTGCCCTTCCGCGCATCATCTTGGTAGTCTCAGCCCAGGCTCTTTTGTGCTAAGCACGGACCTGCCTGTCAAAGCAGATCCACTTGTATTCTTTAGTAAAGTAACCCTGCAAAATTTGCTAACATTTATTTATTCCTATCAGATTTGTAGCATAAAGTTGGTTATATTTTGCATTTCCATGGTCTGTTTTTTGCATCATGTCTTCCCAGATCAGATCTTCAGTGCAGCTGTTACTCTGTCTCAGAGCTATTTATTTTCCACTGTTCTAAAGGTACTGGGGAGGCAGCAACTGGCAAGTAATCTTTTCCATAGAGGACTAATTAACCTATAACTGTTGTTCAGTTCTAAAATGTAAAGTGGTGAAAATGCTAAGTGGCATTTTTAGCACTTGCCAAAAGTTAGCTATGAAACTGAGTACTGTTACCCCTGGTGGCATTTGACCTTACCAGCTCTTTGCAGAAAAAATAACATTCTTTGTCTGTGTTTTTCCATTGGAAGAACTGCTTGTTGACACAATAAGTATGTATTACTTTTGTCAGTGAAGGCACAGCTTAGGACAGTTTCCAGACTATTCAGAGCATGACTTGGATAGTAAGAACAAAAAACTAATTCAACTAGGTTTTTTTAATTAATTGGAAAAAGGATGGTGAAAGACACACAACTGGCCTTCATCAGAAATCTGTAAAACAAACATGGCAAGCCAAATGAGAAGTTATGAGAAGTTAACAAAATCAGTCTTCTTGCATGAAATATTATTTGTTCAATTCATCAAGATCATCTTCTCAAGATATATACTCTCTGTTCCACTAAGCAACAGACATATCTTGCAGCCAGTGGGGTCAAGTCTGCTGTTGTACTAATGGCATGGCAAGGGTAAGTGTGTCAAAGCTGCTATTGATTTTTACTAAATGCAGCTGGACTGAAGTAGAATTACCTTCAGAACACGAGGTGTAAAATAACTAATGAAAATATGCCCAAGCAACTATATTGCTAAACCTAACAGCAACTTTTTGCTTTCAGATGCTTTTGGGGATGTATTTGGGTGCAGAATATGACCCTGGGCTATGTAAAAATGCTAAAATTGGACTAAATTTTAGAAGAAAAGATTATTAAGGAGGTTGTTTTGCAAGTAGAAATACACCTCAAATCTTAAGGTTAACAAGAGCAGTGCATCCAAACTAGCCTATTTTGGACAGCATACCTGTCTCAGTCATAATTTATTTTAGCCACGAAATGGTCAGCATAGGCTGCTCTTAGATAACTCCTGAAAAGGAAGCTACACATTTTAAAACTCTCTTTTTTTATTTCCTTACTTGTATAAGGAAAGTTGTCTTTTGACCACAAATGGACAAATATGATACTGCAGCTGTATCAGACCCCAAGTGGCTAAATATCTGTGATGCCCGTTCTACTTTCTACACTTAAAAACACAGTTCTATTTAAAATAACAGGACATAACTTTGACTCAGTATTAACTTTTTAATGTTGATGATTGCAGTCTAGGAAAGTCTGAGAAATACTGAACTCAGCACAATGAATACTTTGGTATCATAACTGGATGCAACATTTCTTAATGGAATCTAGGTAATAGGACATACAACAGGCCCTTTCTCAGAGTTTTTCACAACAGAATAGGCTGCACTGGAGGTCAGTGTGAGGGGTTCCTCCTGAAATCCCTCACATCATCAGTGGGTCAAAGATTAGCAAGGGTCCAGCAAGAACTCATGGAAGGCTTCACAGAACGGAAAAATACTGTTTCATATCCCCACAGACCCAATTCAGCGTCTTCATTTCAATTCACTTGCCTGCCTCCCCATCTAGTCACCGAAGCCCACAGCTGCAGTCCTTATCCCCACTGAGTAGACCTCACTCAGAGAAGTAGCATTCAGTGAAATAAATGGGACTGTCTGTGTGAATGAATGATACTTGGCAAAGCAGGTTGCAGGTTCAGGCTGTGAGATAGCAACTGTGAATCAACATGAACTCCAGCAGCAGTCTTTGTTTCAGGATATGACTGGTGGGGGGCCTTACAAACCTTCCATAGCAGGACCCAGTGGTGAGACACCGGCCTACAGGCTGAGAAACGTGGCTGGGTTCTGAGTTTTACAGCCGAGCTAGTGTGTAGCAGGTATATCTTCTTTAAAGCAATTTCTGAGAGACAGTCTCTTTCAATGTTTCTTTTAGGATGTTTCCATTTTGTCACCCACTGGGATGCAGCCATTAAGCATGACAAGGAGTAGATAATTGTTAGTTATGGTTTTCATCTGTACAGACATCTCCATTTTGCTCAGATTCAGCTTTACGTGTGGTATCTTCACACTGTCTCTGTGTGGCCATCACTTCCAAGCCTGGTTTGTCTCACCTCTTTATCTGAAAGCTGCATCCAGGTGTTGAACCAGTGAGACTGATTTTTATGGGACTTGGATATAATGAAGATCACTGTTGAAGATGTAGTTTCTCTCACAGGCTAGAATTCATGTAGTAAGAATAAAAACCTCAGGGATTCAGAGCAAATTTCTTGTGAGGCTGATCAAAAACAGCACTGTGAACTTCCCCAGGAACTAAGGGCTATTTATACTTCTTGGTACAAGTTACAGTAACAAATAAATAAAACCAAGTGAACTGGGTTATATTTCTCCTATGTTTGGAGCTTGCTGAATTCCAACAGAGGTAGGAACCTTTGTCAGTAAAGCAAATGTTTTCTGTCTGTCACATGGAAATTCATGTCTTGCTCTAATATGGGAAATAAAAGACTGTTCCCAAATGGGTTTAGTGCCACAAAGCTAGTTCTTGCACAGAAGCAGCTCTCTTACCTACAAAATATTAGTATGGACTTATTAAATTGGAATTGCACCTGCCTACATAATAAATTTAATGATATTTACATTCTTTAGGGATTTAGATGACTAGAGGAGGAAACAAAAAAAACCCTGTACACAGTTTTAATCTTAGCTCCCTACTCTCTGGTTGCTTCTCTGACCTTGGAGTTTTTTGTGGTATTGATTAGTAGCATTTCCTAAAATATTAGTTCTTTTCTAAAGGTT